>NW_008239671.1:1928570-1987809 GCF_000691975.1 Corvus brachyrhynchos
GGTCACTGGAGCTGTGGCCTGAAAACTCTTATCTTGTTAATAAAAAAAATTCCTTATCTATTTTCAATTACTTGTTACATGTGGAAGCAACTTCACTTGTTATTCATGTTTGCAATGCTCCTCCTCAGAAATCTGGCCCTCTAAATGCCATTCCATGCAAATACTCTATTGCTGGCTCTTTCAGACTCTTTTCCATTCATTAATTATCTTTCAGCTCTCTGACAATTTCTCTGCAGAAAGACATTAAAATTCCTTTTCTGATGAAAAAGCAGATGTTGTAGAGCATCTCCAAGAGTTGGTATACATAAAGGTAGGGTCAGGGGTTCCCAAACCTGGAGTGAGGCTGCTGCAGCTCCATGACCCCAGTTACAAGCGGGAACAAGAAGAATCCTGTGTTTCCAGTAGGCACATGCGCACAAACATGCATATACAGCTCGTGTGTGTGTGTGTGTGTATATATATATATATATTTATATGCAAAAATACATTTTATATTTATGGCTGACCACACACATCAGGCACTCAACACTCACTATTCTGTGGTTATGTGAGACACTGGAACTGTCTGCCCAAAGAAGTGGTGGATGCCCCATCACTGGAAATATTTAACGTCAGGTTGGATGGTGCTCTGAGCAACCTGGTTGAGTTGAAGATGTCCCTGCTCATTTCAAGGGATGGACTAGATGACCTTCAAAATCCCTTCTAACCCAAACCATTTTATCTTTCTGTGAAGCAGATCCGATGTCTTATCCTATTCCCCTTTGTGGCTGATGAGGATTGATCCTTAAGGAAAAAACTAAAAGTGGAGAAAAAAGGAAATGCATGCAGGTGTCACTGCCCATGGCAGGGGGGTTGGAACTACATGGTCTTTTAAGGTTCATTCCAACCCAAACTGTTCCATGGCTTTATGATTTTCTGTACACATGGTTTAGGCTGCTTGGGAGAACTGCTGATGATCCTGGTTCTTGGTAAAGCCAGCTGTCTGTCCGAGGATCTTTGCTTCTTCTCTATTCTCTGCACCGTTTCAAAAAGATTTATTTTTGTTCCAGCCTTGGCTGGAGCTTTTCTGATACTCATTTCCCTTTTCAGGGTTTTGTTTAAGCTCATGTTAGTTTAAATTTATGTAACTTACACCTCCCAGATATGTTTGTTATAAAGGGTAGTTGTTGTTTGATATATTGCCTGAACGTGACAGTTTGAGACAGATTTTGCAAAAACAGTGATATAGGTTTGAAAAGTAATATAAATTAATATATTAGGTGATTTTTTAATACTATATTTATTTACATTGTTTTTCTTGAAGATTTTATTGCTATTGTGGCTTTATATCAGGGAAGAATAAGATTTCTTTAAAATGTCAACTTCTGACAGTTGTCAAAAATAAAATTATACTCACAAACTGAAAGTTCTAGAAATAGTGTTTCTTCCATAAATATTTGACTTGAGTATTAAAATCAAATCCTAAAATTACTGCTTGTTCTTTTAGAAGAAATATTACTGTTAGTAGGGGTTTTATTTGAGAATTATTGCAGAAATGCAGCACAGTTAAAAGAAAAAAAAAATCCCTCTCAAGGGATTGTAACTAGGCCATGTTTTGCAGTAAATATTTAACTCCGCCACCCATTAGTATGCATGAAATTTCTGAATTCAGGTCAAATTTGGAGAACAGTTTCACTAGGATTTAAATTAAGAAAATTAGTAAAAGAAAAAAATAAGATCTTACAAATTGGAATAGCTACCACAGGCAGTTATCTTGCCCTGTTCTGTCTTCCAGCAGTAATTCCCAAACTGGGTAGGCTTAATCCACAGTGAGTAAATCCTCAGCAGCATTTAATGTACAGCCTTTTCATTTAAGTTTTGAGCTAACCATGAGCAATGTTCTGCAAGGAGATTTCCCCCCATGCGTGAAATCTATATTTGTGTCCCCTCTGTGCGTAATTCAATGTGCAGATTGGAGCTGAAGTCTCTGACCCTTCAGAACAGTTCTGTGAAGCTGCAGAGCACCATGGGGTGAGCATCTCGACCTCCCCTTTTGAAGCTGTTCTGATTTATGTGTTACTGAAGCATCCTCTGAGTCACAGCCGAGTGCTGGAAATGAAACCGCTGTTGATTCATTAGGCAGAAATTCTGAACTGAAATTCTTTTTCTTCAGCATTAAAAAAAAAAAAAAAGGAAGAAGGAAATAAAAAAGGAAAAGTTTGAGTCACCCTTTGAACTGGAAAATCAGTTGTTTTAGTCTGTTGGATCAAAAGTATTTGGAAGGAAATTCCTTTTAGCTTGGCACAGGAGTGACCTCAGATGACTGTGTAGGTCAGTGAAGTTTTTAGCAGAGCAAAGGAACTGAGAGTTTCACCAGCTGTCTAATGGTGGATAGGGAAACTGGTGGGAGATCTGGAATGGTGCAGAGACTTTGTCTGGGATATTTAAATTGGGAAGTAGCTTACTGAAGGGAGAAAGAGTCAAGGGGATGAGCTTGAGATTTGGTCATTGCTTTATGCTTCTGTCACTGAACAGTGAATTTTCAGTCTTTCAAAAACTAACTGGAAAATTTCAAGAGTGACTTTGTCATGTTTAACACATGCAGAAAAAAAATAAATCACTAACAAACTTTGACAATAAGATTTTGTTCTGTTGAGTAAGTTTTGCAAAGGAATTTTAAAAAACAAGGTTTTCCATGCTCAGAATCTAATTGTAAATACTGCTGTGATTCATCTAACATATGGGAATCTTGGGTTTGGATCCATGTTACCAGGATTATTTCTGCTTCATTAAAAGGGGGAATGGCCTTAAATTGAAGGAGGGCAGGTTTAGATTAGATGCTAGGGGAAAATCATCCATGTGCGGGTGGTGAGGCCCTGGCACAAGTTGCCCAGAGAAGCTGTGGTTGCCACAGGCGGCCCCGCTCCAGGAGAGCAGAGGCTCTTCCGTTCATGGCGACTTCTGCAGAAGGCGGAAGCTCCGCTTCGGAGGTGGTTGTTTTGGGTTTGCAACTGTAGCCGCTGGTAAAGATGCATTTTACAGTTAGAAACTGTTTCGAGGTGAATTTTGCAAACTCTGGCAGCAGTGAGAAAAGCGAACAAGTTCCTGGGGTCAGGCCACCATGCGCCTGAGGGGACAGCCCGGTGCTTTTACCACCACACACCATAGCGGCCATGGCAGAGCCTGCAAATGGCAGGAGCAAGTGGCGGCAGCTGCACGGACCCCACATGACCGAGCAAGGTTTTGTCTGCCTCTAGAACTGCTCTGTGGGATCCTGCCTTTCTGGTACGGATTGCCGCCATCTTCTCTCTTTGTTCCTGGAGCCTGCAGTCGCCATTTTGGAGGGGAAGGGTGTGACGCCATCTTCCCTTTGTCCCTCAGCCACGTGGCCGCCTCAGACAGGCGCCATCTTGGGAAGGGTAATTCCGGCATTTCGGGTCTCTCCTTGTTCCCATGGAGTTCTTAAAATTTGGCAATTTTGCATCTAGCAGTTATGTACTGTTATTTTTTGCCCGATGCTGTTCCCTTTGTTAGTAAACTGTTGTTTTTTTCACTTATATCTACTCATGTTCATTCCTTATCGGTGGAAAGGGATTGGTTGGAAATAAGGGGAGGTGACTCATTTTTGAGTGCCCACCTTTTAAAATGGTCTTAAACCAAGACACTGCCCTATCCCTGGAAGTGTTCAAGGCCAGGTTGCATAGGGTTTGGAGCAACCTGGTCTGATGGAGGGTGCCCCATCCATGGCAGGGGGTAGAACGAGATGAGCTTTAGGGTTCCTTCCAACTCAAACCATTCCATGATTCTGTGGTTACCCAATGGCATTTAATGAGAAAGATACAATCAGTCCTCGGAGCACTAAATTTTATCTGAGTGCCTTCCTTGCCCCCTGCTCAGTCCTCCTATTTGCCTACAGTACAGTACGTTTTGTTCTGTCTTCTTTATTTTTGACTGCATTTTCCATGGCAGTCATCCAACTTCTAAAGTTGTATAAAAGCTTCTTTCTCCCATACAGATTAGGCTTTAATTTTGAATATGGTTTCAGAAAGTGCTATTTGATGAGAGGAGTATTAAAAGTGACAGCATGAAAATTTGAAATATACTTCCTAATATCTGAGTCCTAAAAGATGCTTAGTCAGTTTATAAAAGGCTTTAATTTATTGCCTTTCCATTTACCATTTTGAACATGTCTTCATCTGAAGTACATTATTCACATACTATAAAGGCCAGTAATACTTTACAGAGTGAGGGAATATAAAATGTTATTAAATAACAGGCGCTGCTTTCCTCAGAGAAGTGTCAAATTACAGCATTCTGATCTCCAGCTATCTTGTTCTCTCTGTTTTAATCCCTTTATCAGTGACAGATCCTTTTTAGACTTCAGATCTGAGAGATATTCCAACTGCTGTTTATAATGAACATTGGAAAAGGAGCCTGTTCTATAAAGCTGATGGAATTTAGAATTATTTTTATGTCTACTAAAAATAAAATTGTAGGCTCTCCACTGATTTTGATTTGGGATGTTTGCAAATCTCATTCGTCCGTAATCGTTCCAATTGACTTTCAGAGATGTGTTGCCTTTTTTTCTTTTTGGTATTTTAGTTGCAGATAAGTCAGTTTTTAACCTGTGTTCATATTATGTGATTTCTGCAGTATGTGATGACATATATGTGTTTTTTCTTTAAAAAATATATCACCTCTACTTCCTTTCACCTGTTTGTGGTTGACTTCATGGTTTTAAATTGCTCCTTATTTTATTTATTTGGCTGGAACGTGGGTAAAAAAGGAGAGTCTGTGACTTTTGTGAAAAGGAACAGGCAGCTCAGGAGAGCTACAAGGATGTTTGGAGGTCATGCAGGGAGAAAATGGCAAGGGCCAAAGCCCAGCTAGAACTGAAACCTGGCTACTGCTGTAAAAAATACAATAAAAAAGTATTCTATAAATGCAATAGTGACAGGAGTAGAACCAATTTTGGGGGCTTCATTCTGCTCCCTTCCCTGCCCTTCAGCTCAGAGCTCTGGGTACCTGGAGGACAACTGCTCTTACTGTTGGGAGACTGAGGCAAAGAAGGAATTTAGTACCTCAGCCTTTTCCTCATCCTTTGTTGAGTGAGTTTCGCTCTGCATCCAGTAAAGGATGGAGATTGTGGAATCATGGAATGGCTTGGGATGAAAGGGACCTTAGAGCTCATCTAGTTCCAACACTGCCATGAGCAGGGACACCTTCCACTAGACCAGGTTGCTCAGTGCCAGCTCCAGCCTTGATTGCCCTCAGCCTCGCTTCTGCCATTCCCAGGTATCTAACACTCAACCATAGTTTTTTCTCTTAGCTATACAGACTTAGACTAATGATCATTTCTTTCTGTTCTCATTACAAATCTAATGATAATCATGTCTTGTTTAGTAGCCTTCTACTGTGGACAACAGCAGTCTGCCTTTCTGTGTGTTGATGGAGGGCTATGGATTAGTTTTGTGTTTTGATCTCTGCACTGGAATGTAAATTGACACCACGAAGCTCAGTTATCTCATTATCTCTCTGCACAGAAGCTCTTGCAGTTTTTAAACATTCAAGCAATGAGTATAGTTATAAAAAGGAGCTCTTGTATTCACACATAGGTGTCACTGCATGTGTGTGAATTCCCATTAAAACTGGCAATTAAGTGTTAGGATACTAAAATGTTGCCAAGTCAGAATTCAGTGAAAAGCTGCTGTAGTCTTTGAAAATTAATTTTTAAACGTAATTCCCAATTTTGGAAAGATAAACTTAATTTTCATGTAGGCTGATGCTTTGAGCATGATTTTAAAATCCTTGGTAAGTTGTTTATGGTGAAAAAATAACTGCATTGGATTTCAAATATAGGATATCATAAGCAATGTGTGCAGATTATGTGAACAAATAGAAAATAAATAACTTAGATTTTTAGTAGTGCTCTTGTACCTGCTATCTGTTTCTGTGTGTAAACCTGTAAATGCTTTCTTTATATTGTTTGTTGTCTATTTCATATTTTTCTTACTGTAAGCCTATACCGTAGATTTTCCCTGTGCTGATGACTCTCCCTGGTCTGCTTTTCTCCTTTCTTATGCTCTCTCATACTGGAGTATCTTTCTGAATTTCTCTACTTAAATTTTTCCTGTTGTTTTCTGGCTTAGCTGCAAACCCCTCAATTGTCCAACATTAACCTGCCTGTTCTCTTAATCCCAGTTGAGGTTATGGGAAGGGGTTTTTTTTTTACTTTTAGCTCTGTTTGTTCCCCAGATTCAGCAGGCGCTTCCTGCTTCTCTCACTGCTTCTCTCAAGACATTCAGGTAGGATCTAAGTGTAAGGAAAGGCATAAATTAGCAGTAAAACAAAAGTGACCCTTAAAACAACTAGGGAGCTGATAATCCACTGAACTGATCAATCTCATCATCAATCCTTTCCCCTCCTCACAGTGCTTCCCATGAGCTGACATTAGCAACTTGCTGCTCCTTCTTTTTCACAGATCACTGGGATTTTTTGATAAATTTTGTTATGAAAATGCATCTTGCTGGAAAATATCAACCCTTTGAACTGAAGCTTATCTCAAAAAATACCAGTTTCAAATAAACTCTTCATTGAGTATTTTTTATTTTCATGTGATAATAGAGAGTGATGGAACTGATTCTAATTATGATTTTGAACTTAGTTCACAGTGCCTTGGGCACAGATAGAATCTACCCTCGAACTTGCTTTCCTGTATTTGTGAGCCTCTTCAAGCCCCAGAATGAAAATAATATCCAGAATGATGGAATCTCTGTGCCTAGTGCTGAATGCTGTAGTCATTTTCTTGGAGTGCCTCCTTTTCCATTCCAAAAAAGGAAATCTTGGGTGTTTTTCAAATGCTGTTCACTTCTATACCTGATATGTTAAATTTATTAATGACAGTTCTATTTAAATTAATAAATTGTTATACAGAAACCCAGTAAATGATTAAATTCAAGATGTTAATCGCTAGGACTTAGAGATTTTTCTTTCTTTGTTTGTCTTCATTTTAGTCCTTTTTTACAATAATGATTTTAATAAGTATACCATGCACACTTCACCAGAAAGACGACAACTTTTCCTACCATTTTCCACTGTAGTTTCTTGTTTAGGTGATGAACTATTGTAATAATTGAGAGTGTGCTTCTTGATGCAACTCTGCAGCATTTGGGTAAAGAAGAAAATACTTATTTTAATTAGGGATCTCAAATTTTTAGTATAAACATAGAAACTGTGGAAAAATCGCTAGCTGAACTTCTAACTGATAGGACAAGGGAGAAGAGCTTTCAACTGTGAGTAGATTTAGATGGGATATTGGGAAGAAATTGTTCCCTGTGAGGGTGGGGAGGCCCTGGCACAGGTTGCCCAGAGAAGCTGTGGCAGCCCCTGGATCCCTGGAAGTGTCCAGGGCCAGGTTGGACAGGGCTTGGTGAAACCTGGGATAGTGGAAGGTGTCCCAGCCCATGGCAGGGGGTGGAACAAGATGGTCTTTTAAGGTTTCTTCCAACCCAAACCATTCCGTGATTCTGTGTTTTAGTAGAACATCATAGTTCAGCATCGTGACTTTTGTCAGGATACAAATGAAGCCACGTTATAATTCAGTTGAGCTTGAGTTTTCAGATCTGCCTCTGTATTTATGGAAATCTTAAGAGGTCCAGTGTGTTTACATGTTCCTAACCACAGTGTTGAACATCTAAAATGCTCATGTTGGTGTTCACTGAACTCTCCAGTTCAGTGAAGGCAGATCAGTTTAGTGTGTTCTTGAAGGGTGTTAATCCATTGAGTAACTGAGCTGCAGACAAAGAGGGATTAGAAATGCTAATGTATCCTCACATCCCAAACAATTTAATTTTGAATTGAAATTTAATTGGTGTTTTATTGTACTTAAGTGTATCAGTGATGTTCCAAATGCACTATTAATCTGACTATTAATTAGAAAAGTTCTTTCTAAAACATAACATTCATGGATAAATTGTCTTACATTGCCATAGATATGTGGCTAAATATCTTAGAAGTTCTGTATTCTTGCTATTTTCTGTCCCTCAGGAAAGGAGTAGTTGGGTTAACTAAAATTACGTATTTTAATGATCCATGAAGTGAATGATGTGGTGTGTTCTTGGATCTAAGAGAGAACATTGAATCCAAAATACCTACTAGATTTAAGGATATCTGTTGTACTTTAAAATGCAGAGTGAATCATCTTCCACTGCTCTGCCTAAATGTCAAATATAAAGTGAGTCAAATTTAAGCGAACTGGATTGTCTGTACGATCAATTCCAGAGAGACACAGCTCTAGGAACAGAAATGTGATGGGAAAAGATGGGGCTTGATCAGAGATGGCCTTTTCTGGCCTTGAAATCCATTAAAACGATGAGAACAGTGGTCATTCTCCCACAGATGGAGAGCAAAATCCCAGCTGCAAGTGGGAGACGAAGTGAGTTCAGGGAACATAGTAAAGATGTAGAAAAAAGGTATTAAGGAAAGGGAAGACTAAGCTGCCGTTTGTATGAAGCTTTTGGAATTCTGAATAAAAGGCATAGTTATATGTAGTAATATACAGCATGAAAATACAAATCCTCTGCAAATTACTTCCCACATTCTGATAACGTTAAACAGAGGTTAATACTGAAATGAACATGTTCAGTTATGGAGACTGGATTTTCAAGTACTGTAAACAAAATACGATGTTTTAAGAGATGTGGTAAATAATCAATGTGATTAATAAGGTAGGAGAAATATAGACAGTAAGAAACCAACCACCCAAGACCAGATTAAGTTCATTATTCCTTAAGTGTGGCTGTTGAGATGTTTACTGGGATGGACAGTGCATGGTACTATTCTATTTGGTGAATTTCTAGATGAATCCAAAGGGGATAAAATTGCAGAGCTTTGCATCCTGAAGGGTTTGCTTTTGTTTCTTAACAAGACAACATCCATGATGAAAGGATTAAAAATCTGCTTATATAATTTAAATATGCCTTATTAACAATTATGTGTTGTTCAAATCTATCGTATCATCAATTAGTGTAATCCTCACTGTTTTATATGGAATCTGCAACTCAGTTTGGGTCAATATATTATTATAATTTAGGATAGCTTCATAACAGTGCTTTTGCTCTAATTACAAGGAGAACACTAAAATATTTCCATTATGTCATGGATCAGTTGTTCTGTCTTTTTAATCTTGAACATGTAGAACAAAAGGAAAAATCTAAAAGAAATGGATTAATGAGACTGTAGCTTTATTAATTAGTTCCATTTGAGAACTGCTCAGGAGTGGTGCATCCAATCAATTTGTCATTGTTCTGTTAATTATTTCCAGGTGTTTGGTGTTTTTATTGTCAGCATCCCTTACTGATCATAGCTGTTCTCTAGATTGCTGCTCTGTGCTCTTCTATCTCTTAATAAACACTTCAAGGCTTTGTAAAAAATGGCATTTCCTCTGTCTATTAACCATTGAAAGCCTTGGTTCATTCCTTTCCTCATAGGTAGACGTTTTACCTTAAGTCTGCTCATGAAATTCCAGTAGCTTTTTTGGGTGACCTTTGCAATCGTCTGTTGATAGATTTTTGCAGTTGTTGAGCTCTTGGGAACATGGTGGGATTGTTGGGGTGTCCTTTGTAGGGCCAGGTGCTGGACTCAGTGATCCCTACAGTTCCTACGCAGGATATTTTGTGATTCCATGAGTATTTCTCATAGCTGCAAATGGTCCTAGAAACCTGCAGTTCTTATCATTTGTACTCCAGAAGCAGAATTGTTTCATGGGGCTGCTGTAATGATTATAGAAGTGGATATTGTGTGCAATTAGAGGGGACTGATGTACTGCCTTTAATCTGTCAGGATTCCACACAAAAATGCACAAAGCTAAAAAGGGACAATAGGAACAAGAGTGGAAGAAGAACACAGTGAAACTGAAGGACAAAGGGGGCATGAGAAGAAATTGATTTAAATTATCTACAAATACAGGCAGCATGGCATTAAAGTGCTTCTAATGAAAAGAGTCACATTCTGGAGTTCATTTTGGAATGAGATTCCTACTTCACATAGGATTAATTGGGGTTAAATGTCTGAGCTGTTTCTAAGATGGCAGCTTGATAAGTTTAAGAGTGTAGCTATTACCATATTAAGATTGTTATTAATTATATTATCACACGACTGACTGCAGTGGCAAGGAAGCAGACCTGATGACTTTAGATGTCTGTGTTTCTTGTGTTGAGCCAATTTTCACTGAAAGGAATTTAATATAGATTGCAGAACAACTTGAAATGAATTTGGAAAGAAATGGATAACTGAATGTAGGGTTGACTTTTCCCAGATAAAAAGGTTTCTCTAAAAAATAATTGGGCTAGCTGAAGCTCCAGTGTTACCTTTAGCCTAAGAGTGGTTTGATACCACTGCTGTAGGAGGATTAAAATGTGTTAATTGGCACTGAAACAGACGAGTCTTCGTCCCCGTAACTGCTAGTGGTTATTAGATTCTAAATTATGAGCGACTAGATCTTTTTAAGTTTTAAACAACCTGCTGTGAACTTTTATACTCATACTTTCTTGGTTTGCTTATTTGATGATGTCTATTTAATACTTTTTGCTTAATTATTTTGGAATTTATATCACCTAATGTGAGGTTTCTAAGGCTAAATATCTAATCCAAACTCTTTTAACTGTTTGTTTGGTTTTTTCCTTTTGACCCTCTGTGCATTTTCCCTCTGCCCATGAGCATTGATTTTCAAATCTTTTTGCTAGGGGTATCTCCTTGGATATTCAAGTCTAAGAAAATAATTTTCCAGGTGCCACTGGCTGATTATCAAATATTGTTTCTTCCATAGTCCAATATAAGTATTTATCTGAAGCTACACGCTGCTAATTTGGAAGAAAATGGTAACATCTCCTCAGCATCAAAATGAAAGTTAAGCAATTTGCAAGCATCTAATTCCAAAATCCAGCTTTGCTTTGGCTGCCATTTCAGCTTGGATTTCTCTGAAATTCAGTACTTTCACTTACGAGAGTTTTGTTGCTGGATGCTTGGAATCACTTCCATCTCATCTGAATCCAGTTTAGAGCTTAAATAAGGGAAAGCCTTGCTGGGATTTCACATGGTTGTGTGTGCCCCCTTGGGTTCAATCAGCTCAATACGCTCCAAGAGTGCATTTTGGAGCAAACTCTCTACGCAAAACTGGGATAGTTGGTTTCCCTCAACAAATAATTGAAGGGAAGATGATGCCTTACCATGTTATACTGGTTAGATGACCAGTGTTAAATTCCCAAGTTAGGAAACTCACATCTAGCCCTTGCTCGCATGCTGGGCTCTCAGCTGTTCTGTGGTTGCTCTCAACCTTCCCTTATACATGAAATATTTGAGTCATTGACTCATACTACTACTACTACTACTATTACTACTACTACTACTACTACTACTACTACTACTACTACTACTACTACTACTACTACTACTACTACTACTATAGAAGTTTCATTCCCAATTTTTAGCTCACTTTCAGCCAAGAGTTGTGGATAAATTTTTCAAATAACTGTTTGAATTAAAGTATGTGTTAGAAAAATGTCTTTGAATTCCTTGCTCCTAGTTTCAGTGATTCTTGGCACACAGGTAAAATGCACGGGAAGACAGGGACAGTAAACTGTGGTCCTCCTCCACAGAACCCTTATTTTCTGTTTTACCTTGAATTTCAGCTCTGTGATGCTGAGCAATATAACATTTAAGTATGTTTAGAAATTTGGTTTGTTCTCTTTTTATCTGGCAATAATTGTTTGTTAATTGCTTCCCAAGAAATTCATAGAGAGTTTTGCCAGCCTTATGGAAAGCTAAGAGGAATATGTAGTCTTAAAAATGAGCCATTTGAATTTTATTTTGAAATTGTATATTATCAGCTTATCATCCTGTGGGAGATACCTTCCACATTATCCAAGATGCACTGCTTGCAAATTATAATATGAACATGCAGTCCTAATGATAAATACAATAAGGAAAAGAGTTCTGATAGGAATTAATCACTGTGGCCATCTTAAATCTCTCCCCCACTATTTGCACTGTCTTATGGGAAGTTTTGCCATCTGGAATTTTTTTTAATGTTGTTCTAATGGTCTTAAACCCAATGTAAATATGCTTTGATTCCACATTAGAAGTACTTTCTTTCTGAGTTTATGCAGTGGAGACAAAAAGGATTCTTTTTAACAACAGCAAAGGTTGTTTTTTTTGAATCTTTGAATCATAGCCAGGCTAGGAGAGGTGGAGTTGTTCAGCCTGGAGAAGAAAAGGCTCCAGGGAGACCTTCCAGCGCCCTCCAGTGCCTAAAGGGACTCCAGGAGAGCTGAAGATGAACTTGGGACAAGGGTTTGGAGTGACAGGACAGGGGGAATGGCTTCCCACTGCCAGAGAGCAGGGATGGATGGGATATTGGGAAGAAATTCTTCCCTGTGAGGGTGGTGAGGCCCTGGCACAGGGTGTCCAGAGAAGCTGTGGCTGCCCCTGGATCCCTGGAAGTGTCCAAGGCCAGGTTGGACAGGGCTTGGAGCAACCTGGGATAGTGGGAGGTGTCCCTGGGGTGGAACTGGATGGTCTTTAAGGCCCCTTCCAACCCAAGGGTTTTGTTGTTCTACGATTTTTTCCCAACAGCACTTAGCTTAGCTTCTAGTGAGTTATTTATACTTCCGGAAAATAACAAATGCAAGGCTCAAAGCTAACCCGAGTGACCATTTGTGTTCCCAATCCCAGGAGAAACAATGCGGATTGCCTCGTCGGAGTTCGCGGACGACCCCTGCTCCTCGGTGAAGAGGGGCACCATGGTGCGCGCTGCCCGGGCCCTGCTCTCGGCCGTCACTCGCCTGCTCATCCTGGCTGACATGGCTGATGTCATGAGGCTCCTCTCACACCTCAAAATCGTAGGCATTTTTCACCTTCTCTGTTGGATTTGTGTGCTTTGCGTGTGGTAAAACGGGATAAATCAATTAGGGATGTAACCGCCCACATTCCTTAGTCTCCACTGTGTTTTCATAAAGTGCTGGTAAGAGGTAGGAGTTAACACATTTCTGCATTAGTCTGATTCATTTTCTAGTTCTGCAGAAATTAGTATTTGGGCACTTGAAGCAAAATTTGTGAGATATCTTCAGTGACTGGACTCATGCTGCTGTTAAACAGCTCTCTGACCTGACCTGAAGCATTTACTCCCCTCACATCTTGTCCCAGTGGTTATGTTCCCAGTACTGCTGTCTTCTGTTTAGGTACTATAGTTGTCTACTCTTCTTTTTTTCTCTTCATGACTTCTGGATATATCTAAAGGTTGAATGTTTAATTTGGAGTGAGACAACAGTACAACTGTCTTATCAAAGAATAAAGAGGAACTAAAGATTGTCAGATAGTTTGGACAGATATATATTCACTTCTGATTGTCACCATTCCCATTTTTATACAGGAGTATTAAAAAGATTTTCGGTTGAAACTGGGAAATACATTTTTCCACCCTGCCTAGCTGTTGCACTGTTATATTTTTATTGCATAAACAAATCAACAAAAACCTTTGAAACAAAACAAAATTGTGCAGAAAATAATATACAGAGTATTTAAAGCCTGCCGAGTCCATGTGTGAGTTTAACAGAGGAGATGGAGAGTTGGTTCTTTTTAGCAACTGTTCAAAAAATACTTTCTTTTTTTTTTTTTTAAATTTGTCATTTTAACAGTGTAACTGTACAGCAATCTCATGTTCTGGAAAAACAGTGAGAACCCTTCAACTTGCAAACTGTGCAGATAACCTGAATAGCTGGAAAACAGTTTCCATAAGGAAAGAGGCCGATTTTTCAGCACAGGTTCTAGTGAGCTCTGCTTTAATGAGTAAAATGCTGCTCTCAGAATTGTCAGCACGTGGCTCTGGTTACGTGCAGTGTAAGCAGTGTCTCTCTCAAATATGCGTTTAATTTTTCCTCTCTATAGTGCTCCATGGAACTGTAATTCAAATTGTCCATTCCTAGCAAGGCCAACACTTGAATATCATAAACAACAGTTTTTTTCTGAACATTATGATGAAAATTTGTGTTCAAGCTCTTTCATAGGCGAAGAGAAATGTTCTGTAAAATACAAATGTCCAATGCTGGTTTGTAAGTGGGTGTATTTACTTGCACAGTTTACACCCTGGATTTGCAAGGGCAGTGTCTGGCAGTGTGGTTTGTAATCTCTGCATTTATCTGATGTTATTAAAAGTTCTGTTTCCAAGAAGTCAGCAATCTCTGTTTTGAGCAAAATTCAGCATAAGGACCTTAACTCTGAATTTCATTTTCATGTTAAAAAGGGTAATTTATTTCTGAGAATTCAACATGTAAATATCCTTATCTTACCACTTTACAATGCTAACTACTTTTAGACAAATAAATTACTAGGGGAAAATATGGTTATACTATACAAAATTGATGAAGGAACAGCTCGTCTATTGACTCAAAGGTAACCTTCAAAGACGTGTGTAAGTTACCCATAAAATTAATGAACTAAAATAATTCTGCATGTCAGAGTAATGAAGCCTGATTTATGCTGAATTGTGCTGTAATCAGTTTCCTCTGAAAGCATGTCAGAGGCTTCCCAGGAAATGGTGCATTTTAATTAGTGTTTTAGAGGGAATATATGCAGGTGCTTTCTGGAAGGGCTCTTGGTCATTGCATTCAGGTTATCTTTTTGCACTACTAAAATTAGAAATAGTGGTTATTGCAGAAGCTTTTGTAACACATTTAAAAACCATGTACCACTATTAGTATGTGGTCATGCACATAGAGAATTATGAATCTCTTGTAATTAACTCCAGGCTGGTTAATCAGAGGAACAGATCTATTCAGCTGAGTCGTGTTTTCCCAAGGATAGAGAACTTGCTCCAATATGAATTTGTTAAAAAGAAATTACAATAATAAAAACTAAAATATCATTAAAAAGGGGCTTGTGCTCCTGTCCTTTCTAGTATTTCTCATAACTGATTTCTTCATTTTGGAATCTGTGGTCTTGAGCCCTGACTGACACGATAGAGTATGATCAGCATCTTTGGAAATCTGATTATCAGAGTGGAATCTGTGACAAATTTTTCAGGAATTCTATTTAATATGGAGCAGGACTTAGAAAAACGTATGTCAGTTCATCATGTCTGTGCGTAGCATTACAAACATATTGAAGATGAAACTTCTAGTGTAAATGTTTCTTGATAAGAAAGGAAAATGTTTGTATTTTGCAAGAAGTTCTGAAGGAGCAAATTATTTAATACAATGATGCTTTTGCAATTTTTGTCATTGGTAAGGCAGTCAGTTCATTTTTAGAAAACATTGTTCTCCTTAAGAGCAAAAGAAGAGGTAATTTGGATTCTGAATAAGTTTGAAGCTTGTAAATCTGCAGTAACTTGGTTGATAATTTCCAATGTAACAGCTATGAATTTATGTTCCTGAATTATGCATTTTTCAATAGACATGTATGAGTTTGCTACTCTATTGCCCTGTAATTTGTAAATCTGCAGTAAGTAGGTAAAAGCCCAAAATAAAAATATAGTCTCAGTGGTAAGAAAACACAGAGCAACTCAAGCAATAAAAGACAGGTTCTGCACATAATTGTGCCTTTCTAAACTATTAAACACCAGCTACTGCTGAATTTATTGATTCCCAGCAGTATCTGGAGAGCTGCAAACCTCTGCTTATGCACAGGAGCTTGTCCCCATCCCAGTAAGCCCCTTCCTTTTGGGGGAAAATCTGTTATGCATGTTCTTATGAACTGCAGTAACAGCTTTTACCAAGAGGGAGCAGTAGAATCTTTTCAGTTCTCAATGTTTTTGCTTGGAATTGTGTTTTTATCTTGTGGGGAAGAGAAGTACAACTTTGAATTCCCATCTAGTCACAGTAATGTTTCCTTTACTTTTTGCATGAAAAGAGCATTTTATCCCTTCAGATATTTTTTCTTGCTTTGCATAAAGTTTCACAATACATTTGTTGGGTCAACTTGTTGGTATAACTGGGGTTTTATATCTTTGCCTGTTAGCTGCAGCATGACTGAGTAAGTGCAGGTGTGGTTTCTTGGGTAGATTCTTTCCTCAGTGTTAAATAACTAAAGAAGGGAAGCTCAGAACTGAGAAAAAAAGAAATAATACAAATATTTTGGGTTGAAGCTATCATTTGTTTCACAAAGATCCAGTGTTTTGGATTTATCAGGGTAAATTTAAGTCCTAATGGTAAGTTTGAATTTCCTTTTTAAATATTTCTTGCCCAGAATGAATAACTTTCTTTGTTTTCCCATAAAGCCTGTACCACACATTAAGAACATACTCGTGTATTTTGTTTTAAACCCCTCAGACATTAAATATTTCATCTGATGAGTGGGGAAATGAATACAGTTACATCTTTGACATTAGTTTTACATGATCCTAAAGCACAGTAAATGGGCAGTAATGCAGAGTGACAGCTGCTCTATTAAAAACCTAATTAAAGTTCATGGGACTCTCATAAAGCCTCTGTACAGTGATGGATGTGAAACCGAAATTGGGTCCATGTAAGAGAGTATTGGGTGGAATAGTCACAGACTTTTCAAAGAGTGGATTAAAATGCTGACAGAGCTGATTTCTTGCGTTGTAGGTAGAGGAGGCACTAGAAGCTGTGAAAAATGCAACAAATGAACAAGATTTAGCCAATCGCTTTAAGGAATTTGGGAAGGAAATGGTAAAACTGAACTATGTTGCTGCGAGACGACAACAGGTGAGTACAGGAGTGGCTGGAAAAGTCCATCTGCATTCTAAAGTTCTTGTGTTTTATGTCCAAGTCTGGTTTAAAATGTACAATGAGCTACTAATTGCTGTGTCATGGCCTATAATTTAATCACACTGATTATTTTTGAATGCAGTGAAGTTTTTTGGAAGTGCAGTTTCTTTAAGACTATGTTCCAAGAAGCTTCAATTAATAACAGATTGAAGGGTGAGAAAGGAAGTGACTCAGGAGGTTAAGGATAGTTTTAATTCAATGATTATTCCCATTTAATTCTAACCTATGCAGATTTCAGGTCACTCTGACAGCTGGTAAAGCACAAGCTCTTTGCTAGTTGAGTATAATTCAAGTTCAGGAGGAACAGAAATCTCCTTTGTGCTTAAAATCATTATTAATACTTTTCAGATTTTTTTTAAAAAAAATTATTCATTTATCAATTTATTCATTGCTAAGGCAGCTGAAAAAAAGACCAGAAAGTCACGATAACATTTATTCAAGGCCGGTCATTTTACAACTTTGCAATAAAGATAACCTTCCCCTGCACACTGTTCCTTTTAAGACACCGTGGAGTTGTATAAGGTCTCTCCATCTTCAATTATATTTGAATACCACCAGTAATTCAAGGATGTGTCATCTTTGTCCTGCATAGCGCACTGGATTTGGAAAGCTGGCTTTCTGTATTCATCCACCTATCTACCTTATTTTCTTAATTGCAATCATGGCAATGTACTTCTGAATAATGATTGTGGGGCATTTTCATGAAAAATAGCATTTTCATAATAGCATTCATGAAATTTCACTGAAATCGAATCATTGAATATATCAAGTTGGAAGAGACCTGTAAGGATCATCAAGCCCATCTCCCTGCTCCTTGCAGGACTATGTAAAAGCAAACCATATGACTAAGACAAATAAATTAAAAATGTAGAATCTAGTCACTGTATGAAAAGAGCTCTTCTGTGCATTCAGACACTTCCCCTGTGGAAATAGAGCTGTAAATATGGGAAAAAGAGAAAAATGTGGAAGTTAATGTTTATATCTGTTAAGTTCTTGTTGAAGATACAAGAATATGGCAAAAAATTCTCTCTGAAGAATGTTACCTGTCAGTTATGTGTGGCTGAAATTAATCAAGGGTAGAACCTTTAAATCCGGAATACCTGGGTCCTTTTCCAATGTTGGTGATAGACTCCATGTGTGAACATAAACATTAACTATTCAGCTCTCCAGACTGGTTTGTTCATAGTTTTAAAATATAATTAATAATGTTTTGTTATTCCTTATGAATATTGCTAGGGCTGCCTTAATGTTTGTAAGGCTTTCAAGGACAGTGTGATACGCACTATAATTTAAAAAAAAATCCTGGGTTAAATAACAATAATACATAATTCTGATAACATATTGTGCAGTATCTGATTGTTGTTTCCAGGGGAAACAAAAGAAAGTATCTGTCATGATATACTAAATATACAAACTCTGAAATCATATGAGGAATATGAAAAAATATGAAGGGAAGCAAAATAGAAATGTTGAGAGGCATATTTAGTAGGTCTTTAAGAACTAAAACCATATGGTGTTAGGTCATAGGTTGGACTTCATGATTTCAAAGGTCTTTTCCAACCTAGTTAATTCTTTGATTCTGTGATTCTATAATATTCATCTATGTAGTGCTTTTATTTTGATTTTTTTTTTAAAGGTCTCCCTTATGATAATTTTATAAAGGACATGGGAATAGTAATTAGAAAAATAAGGCACTTGCTGCAACAGGAGCATTGCACTTGCATTGCCTTTATGGAATCAGCCCAAGGAATCCAGCTGGTCAGGAAGAGGAATTTCGGATGTTTTATATACATTTTTTGTGGGTTTTTGCAAAAGAGAAGTGACTCTTTGGTAAGATATTGTGAGCACAATGTAACAGCTGTAGTGACACAGAAGGACCAGACTTCCTTGGGCAGGAGGGGAATTCTTTCAGTGATTTTTGGTGGATTCTGCCATAGATTCCATCTCTGCCGAGTCACTGCACGGCGTTTATGCCTGGATGCTCAAGGCAATGCATTCTAACATGAAACCTTTCATTTCCAGCTCTAAAAACTGTATTTTTGTTTAGGAACTGAAGGATCCTCACTGCAGGGACGAGATGGCCGCGGCCCGAGGGGCTCTGAAGAAGAACGCCACCATGTTGTACACGGCCTCCCAGGCCTTCCTCCGCCACCCCGATGTTGCAGCCACGAGGGCCAACAGGGACTACGTCTTCAAGCAAGTGCAGGAAGCAATTGCTGGGATCTCCAATGCTGCCCAGGCCACCTCGCCCACCGATGAGAGCAAGGGCCACACTGGCATAGGAGAGCTTGCTGCTGCTTTGAATGAGTTTGATGTGAGTATCAGCAGGGTGTGGAAAATGAGGCGTTTCTCCACACAGTCTACAGAGCTTTTAACTAAATTGTTCTTGTACAGGACTCAAATTCCCCTTTTCATTGACATCCACTTCCTCAGACTGCAGAGGCAAAGGGTAAATAACTGATTTGTGTTGGTTTTAGGGAGGAATAGTTGTTTGCTGCTAATGGGCTGGAATTACAAGGAGTTATTTGTGCTCGTATGCAGTGGCTGGGCTAGTGAGAAAAATAAGTTCTTGTTATCCATAGGATCTTTGACAAATCTAGGTACATAGGTCTAGAAAATGCAGAGTCTGATTAATCTAGCAGTTTAATTTTGTGACCAAGATCTGGGGTTGCTTGAATGGTAAAATCTTGTTTGTCCGGCAAGTCAGGAAGACAAGACAAAAAAATGAGGATGGTGATGGAGCTCAGCATCCTGGAAACATTAGCATTCAACTTGAATCATGAATTATGTTAATCAAAGGTATGGAAAAAGCATCTTTCAAACAGAGTTAATAGCAGTCAGTTCAGCTGTGGGCAAAGTGCTGCAGCCTCTATTCCAGCAACAGATACAGTTTCACTTAAGCAGCTTCCTTGACAGCTGATTGTTTAGCTGTTAATTTCATTAGCAGTCCTATCTGATGATTTTTCCCTACCTCATATGTGAGGATTGTTCTTCAGGCAGTGAAAAAAAAGGTTATGGCTGACATCTCTGAAAATATTTTCGTCTTTTTTTCTGACTTAAGGCAAAGATTTGTTGAAGTTATTATTAGGGAATGGCGTCCTTTTCACTTTGATTAAGGCACAAGGTTGCAATCCAAGCATCTGTCACTTGCAGTCAGGAGCTGCTCGGTCCTGCTGCATGTAGGGCTGCAAGTGGAGGTGTAGTGCAGGTGGCTCATCTCATGGCATGTTGGACTGGGCTTGTCTCCTGCATCTGTTCTTACATCTGTGGTTGTTCCTGTACAGTTACTGTGGGTTAAGATTTAGGGAATTCCTCACGGTTTTCAGGGCCTTTTCAGCTCACAGGTCCCTGGTTGGTAAGATCCTGGGAATAATATCCCTGTGTGGTCTGACTGTGCTCCAGCTTTTGTGTGGGACTTAGCACGTTATGGACAGCAAAAGTTTGACAAACAGGGACAGAAAACATGTGACTTCTCAGTCCCAAACTGATGATGCTGCTGCTGCCTTCTGGAAAAAAGGCTGTTGTTCAATGCAAAGAGAGTCGCTGTGCTTACTGAAAATAAATGTAGTGAAGACTGTGCGAGACATCTGATATTGTCCCCTGCCTCTATGAGAATATTCATCCTTTTTCTCCTCAGGTAAAGTCTTTTCCACTTTCCGTGATGTTGCAGAAGTCATGCATGTGTGTGGGAGATGTACAGCCATAGTAGCGTGTTCTGTTCATAATTACATGTGGAAAAACACCCTTTTGGGGGAATTTTCTCTTTCTTATTTTAGGAAACGAAATGAAAACTTTCTCCTCTTACAATGATACAGAGAGTTACAATGATACAGAGATTGAAACAATTATATTATCCGTTTTCTAACTCACTGCTTAGCTGTTGAATGAGATTTATTCACAACTAATTTTGCAACAGAGATGACATTCCCTAAACTCCAGGGAAAGTCAAAATTTATAGCTGTTGATGGTGGGATGATTGTGAATTTACCTTTATGTTTTACAAGCAAGAAAACAAGAAATACTACTAGACTAGTAAAACCATGATATGAGTAAAAAGGTCATGGAGAAAAAAAAATTGCTTTTTATGGTGGCAGTGTATTACTTCATCAAGGGAAAGGAAGTCTGTATTTTCTAATGAAAATAATTTTACAGAATATTTATTTTACAGTCTCAGTCATATTGATTGAGATCGGTTTGTATTTGGTATGAAGTGATTATTAAACCCTGCATTATATATGCCAAGATAATTCTTCTGTACTAAAAATAAATTCACAGGTGTTTTTCATAATTTTTAGCACTTCTCAGCCTTCATTATTTCAAATTTTGGAATCAGTGTTCTGTGGCTTAGTGCTTCAGATAACTGCAGTGTAAATAATCTGAATATTTTCTCAATCAAAATATCATCACGTGGAACACAAACAATTATTCTACCCATCTGAAGCACTTCAGACTTTGTGTTTAACTAGGTCTTAAGATAATTGTCACACTCTATGCATTGGTGTGTTGTATAAAGTCACCTGTGAGTTATTAGCAGCAAAGTTTTGGAGACAGTTGTCATTTATTGCTTCTCAGAGATAATTTATGTAGAAATCAGGAGGGTTCACAATCTGTTCCTTATTAGATTTTTTCCTTTAAAGTCCTATTTGAAGATGATTGATGAAAAAGATACGTGTTTAGTGCCTTGTTGCTTTGTCCTTTAACTTCTGTGTTCCTGCTTTAATCTTGTATGATTTAAAACCAGGTATTCCTAGTTTTATTAGTAATTTCTTATTAAAATTTGGCATATATTTTATGCTCATGAAATATTTCTGAGTTCTTAATGCAAATGGGGGTGCACAGTTTACTTCCTCTGATGATACTTGGCCAAATTTATGGAAGCTGTGTAGATAAATTTTTGAAGAACTTACTGTGAGCTCTGAAAAGACTCCGTTTTCACTGAGGAAATGGTAATTTTGATCTGGTAAGGTCTCATCTCTTCTGGTTATTGAGGGACTGCTGTGTTGGCACATGTTAAATTGTGGGATGGATTTATCTGGCGTCCTCCCCACGGCCCTCATGGTGTACAGCAGAGACAGGACCTGCATGTCAAACTGGAGTGTGGTGGGGAGGTAGATAAAAAGAGAGTGAAATTACTGAGTGAGAAGAAATGCAATGAGAAGGACCAGGAAGCCTGTGCTGGGTGAAAACTGGAATGAAGATAGATGGCATCAACACTGGTGTGGGTTTGGCAACTGCAAGGGGGTAAAAATACATGTGGATATAAAAATATATATTTGTATCTGGATATAAAGTAAAGGAATAATTGTGTCCAAAGAAGGGGAATGGAGCTGGGGAAGGGTCTGGAGCACCAGGCATGGTTGAAGGAGCTGGGAAAGGGGCTCAGGCTGGAGCAAAGGAGGCTCAGAGGGGACCTGGTGGCTCTGCACAAGTCCCTGACAGGAGGGGGCAGCTGGGGGGGTCGGGCTCTGCTTGCAGGGAACAGGGACAGGAGGAGAGGGAACGGCCTCAGGCTGGGGCAGGGCAGGCTCAGGGCAGGGAAAGCTCCTTTACCCAAAGGGTGCCCAGCCATGGCACAGCCGCCCACAGCCATGGTGGAGTCCCCACCTGTGGAGGACTTCAAAAGCCATGTGGGTGTGGCACTTGGGGACATGGGTCAGTTGTGGCCTTGGCAGTGCTGGAGTTGGACTCAATCCTAGAAGGCTTTTCTAATCCAAGCCATTTTGTTATTCCATGGTTGTCTCTACCACAGCAAGAGCTGCACACAGATAGCTGGGGAATGTGTTCTCCATGATGGAATAGGGAGGGGGCAGTGACAGGCAAAAATAGTATTTATTGGGCACTTGGGATTTCTGGTGAGTAGGAGGGTGCCTCCTCTCAGAATATGGACTGGATTACAATTCCTTAGTCCCCAGGAGTGCAGCTGTGTCAGTGGGATGTGCTGACAACACCTCAGAAGTGCTAATCACAGTGGAAATTCAGATTCTAGGGGTTTCAGACTGGGTAACCTACAATGCTTTACATTTTATGCAATTCTAAGTAATTTCTTTTAGATTTGGATATGAAAAATGAGGGTAATCATTCTTGTACAGTGCTGTGAGGGTGGGTGTAATGGCGTTGTAAATATAAAGCTGTTTACTATGCATGCACCATAACTCCATAAAAAGGATTATTCCTGTGTTGAAGCAAGACTTGAATTATCTGCAGTAAAATGAAATAAAATTTATAAATCCTCTGACTTAGAGAGGGGACGAAAAGATATCTAAAGGAACAAAGGACCAAAACCCTTTTTCTCCATTGATGCGAAAAGCAAATATCTGTTGTTTTCTGTATTGCTTCAGAAAGCACTGATGAGCTGGCTTAGCTGACTTTCTCCCTGACTTTTGTGTTCGTGTGTGCAAATTCTGCCTCTAGCAATGGAATAAAATGATACTTTATTTGTTAAAAGGGATATATAGTGCTTGCTTTTTAATATATGTTAATCCAAACAGGCAAGCCCTATAGCTGATGTTGTTTCATCTGATGTTCTATCATTTTTTGTCTTTTTAATATTGCATTTATTGTTTCTCTGTGTTTTGTCTTTAAAGTTGCAGTCCAGCAATGTTGGTCCTTGTTACATCTTGAACTGCTGGGCCTGTGAATCACCCCTTTACTCTCTGATTTCTGAGTGTGAAAATAATCTGGTTTATAAAGGAATTTAAAGGAATATGAAGGGAAGTGGTCACAGCACCAAACCTGCCAGAGTTCAAGTACCATTTGGACAATGCTCTCAGACAGAGGGTAGGATTCTTGGTGTTGTCCTGGGACGGGCCTGGGTTTGGACTGGTTGATCCTTGTGGGTCCCTTCCAACTCAGGCAACACTCCATGATTTGATATGGTTGAGATTTGAAAGAGGTGGTTAAAATGGATTTTGGTACTTGAGGTATTTATGTATTTGGGATAGGTCCCAGGGTACTGAAATGGTACTATTTTTTGTCATGAGCAGCATTTGAACTGAGAAATTACAGGCAGAGTAACTCAATCTTTAATGAATTTTGGAACAGAACAAGTCAACCATTTGGGAGATGACTACATTTGATGAGAAAGAAAGTGTCTGATGACACTGGTCACTGTCCTCCAGGCTGTTAAATGCAGCTCATCATTAATAAATGGTCTATCATAACATATTTTGTGAAAACATTAATGCTCCTTTAGGAATATTTTGCATGGCTAGAGAATGCAGTGCACCTTAAATGGAGTGAAAAATCTAATAAGTGTGTAATGAGGGGAAAACATTACAGAGAAACTGAAAAGACAAAGTATCGGGGTATAGCAATAGCAAAGACTGCTTTTTTTGGATAATAAAATTAAGAGCTGTCAAAATGTGGCAGAAACGTAGCGGACAGAAGAAATGCTCTATCATTAAATGACTACCTTTAAAATGTTCCTTTTTGGACAAATAACTGCTAGATAATCTGATTTCTGCAGAACATTTATGGAATTGCAATTTGCTTGTAAATGTGTTCTTTGATGAAGTGATTTGTGATGCTGCAGAGAAAAGGACAAAATGTGGGCTTCGAAATAAGAATTGAAATGTGCTTGTTTCGCTACTGAAATTCATAAGAAACAATTGCAGAAATATTACTGCACATCCCACAGCAATTTGGAACCAGACTTGTTGAGCTCGAGTAGCTCTAGCCCAGGCAAATGGCAATTTCTGTATAATAGCAGTTCTATATTGAATTTAACTAGGAATGCACTGGGGAAAAGTGTGCTGCAAATTCAGATCACCTCATGTATGGATTTGGATGAAATACTGTAGAATCTCAGAATGGTTTGGGTAGGCAGGGACATTAAAGCTCATCTCATTCCACCCCTTACCATGAGCAGGGACACGTTCCACTAGACCAGGTTGCTCCAAGCCCTGTCCAGCCTGTCGTTCCCCCTTGTCCTATTAGTCCATCCCTTGTCCAGAGTCCTTCTCCAGCTCTCCTGGAGCCCCATAAGGCACTGGGAGGAGCTCTGAGGTCTCCCTGGAGTCTTCTCTTCTCCAGGTGAACACCTCCAGCTCTCCCAGCCTGGCTCCAGGGCAGAGGTGCTCCAGCCCTCTGATCAACTTTGTGGGTCTCATCTGGACTCATTTCCCCATGTCCACAAATTTCTTACGTTGAGAGCCCCAAAATACAGGTTGGATTTTTTGTCCCTGGTGCAGCTGAAGTGGCTTTTACCCTGCAATGATGTCAAGCCAAACATTTCCTATGTGAAGGCAGCCAGGCTGCACCCCAATGTTTCCAACACTTCAATGCAGTAGTGAGGTGCTTTGTCACTGTCTGCACTCCTCAGATCTCCCCTGAGTAGGGAAATACCAGACTGGTCGTGCTTTGTATATTAAGAAAATAATGACCAACAGCAAAATGTTGCATTTTACACTAAATCCCAAAGCTTCACCTGTTTGAAGAGATGTGTTTGAGGATGCTGAACTGATCTTTCAAATGAGGAAGAATCAGAGTAAATTTTTGAGGTCCTGATGATGCTGAGGGGCCAAACAAGCTTTTCTTTTCAGTTGTTGCTGCATTTCCCTGCTCATTGCAACCCCTTCTGTGTATGTATGGGCTTGTTTATATATTACTGTGGAAAGGGTCAGCTCCAGAGTACAAGGGACAGCACTGGAAATGTCAGGATTTTGGTAGCAAGTGCATAGCAAAAATGTGACCTCTGTAAAGAGAAGCACGCTGGGTAACTGTGGATTAGGATCTCACTGCCTTCATTCCCCTTTAGCAGTGGGAATGGTGCTTCTGAGCTGTATTTGCTGTACAGGAGCACCATCTAGTGGGCTTCTAGATTTATTTTTTTTATATCTATATATTTCTTTAATATCTATATATTTTTTTAATATCTATGTATTTTTCCCCCCGAAATGCTCTTGTATAGTAAATTAGTATTGTGGAAAGATTACCAATTAAAAATACTCTTTGTAGTTTAAACACAGCAGTTTGCTACTTCTTTTGGTGGTAGCAGAAGCCTTTTGCCAACGCACCAACTGCTACCTGTGCTTCCCTGTCAAATACATTTAACCTGTTTGCAGTAGGCCAGTTTATTTGCAAAGGGATTTTTGTAGTGAACCCTCATCCACACAAATTTGTTAGAGATAGTAAAAACACAGAAAAGAAACACACTTAAAGAAACGAATGATCATTTCTGTAAGTAAATGCGTTTCTGTAGCAGTACAGTTACTGCATTATTATTCAAATTATTACAGGTTTCTTATTTTCTTGTTAAAGTAAGTATGAATATCTTAAGGCTAAATCAAAAACATATTAAATTTTTTTCAGGTTACATATAATAGCTCGGAAAGAGCACTAAGTGAAATGTTCTAATTAGACTACACTTGCTACTATTTTGCCTGTGTTTATTTAGCACCTCTGAGATGCGTCTGTAGCTTAGGTATGTGAGAAGTGAACACCAGCACTATTTCAGGGAAGCAGCATCTCCATTTACATTTGGAGAGCAGTCAGGAGAGGGGGCTGGGAAGGTGGGGGCTGTTTCTTCTGCTCGTGGTTGTGCACTTCTGCCTGAGTGGGATGCTAATGAAGCTGCTGTGGGTGGGTCCAGTCTGGTGTGCCAGAGGGAAAAAGATCAGAGAATCACAGCATGGTTCGGGTTGGAAGGGACCTTAAAGACCATCTCATTCTTGATGAATGGGCAGGGACACCTTCCATTAGCCCAGGCTGCTACAAGCCCTGTTCAGCCTGGCCTTGGGCACTTCCAGGGATGGGGCAGCCACTGACACCCTCAAAGTCAAGAATTTCTTCCCAAGATCCCATTTAACCCTGGCTCTGGCAGTGGGAAACCATTCCATCTGTGCTGTCACTCCATGCCCTTGTCCCAAGTATCTCTCCAGCTCTCCTGGAGCCCCCTCCGAATTATTTCTCTGTTGTTTCATCACTCTAGAGCAGCTCAGCAAAAGCTGCAGTGTAGCATTGCACTGCCACGCTCTTATTCCTTCGAATCCCAGCTGTATGGTGTGTCTGTGTAACACAGCATTGTGGCAGGTAGAAACATCTGATTTATTGCTAAACAGGAGCTCAGCAGCCTTGTTAGCACTGCAGGAGACACGGACAAAGGTACAGAAGCCAAACCTGCGAGCACACAGCATTTGTTTTCGCAGTAGTGCCGGCACTTCTGACAAAGAAATACATCAAACACTCTTTTTTATACAGTCTCGTCTCGGAAAAACTGGGTTCGTCAGTATATCATGTGCTGCCTTCTACACAAAGGCAGTTTTTCCTGCTGCCTTGTGGTTGTGACATTGTTTATCTAAAATACCTATCACACTTTGCAGTGGCATTTACCTTGAAAATTGGATTTTCCTTGTCCTAAGGGCAGTTGTGTATTCACTGGCTGAGGAAGTGTTAAAAGCCCTGTGGATGTAGCGCTCGGTGAACATGGTGGTGGTGGTAGGTTTATGGTTGGACTTGATATCTTAGAGTTTTTTTCCAACCTTAACCATTCTGTGATTCTGTGATTCTAAATCATTAAGAACCATGTTAGGAAATGGTCTCTGGCTTGAAGGTTTTACATGTTAAACAGAACTAAAATGTGTTCAAGAAATAAACAAGCCAGAGGTTCTGAAGAAGCTGCTGAAATTTCCTTAAGACTTTCTATGTAGACAAACCAGGTGATGAGCAGATTTTTCATGAGCAATAAGGCAATTGCACATAACAATGAAGTAATTTAATTGGAAAATGAAGGCAATGATACAGTAATTCTAGTTCTTTTGGAGTTGTAAAACAATTTAAAATTATTTATTTAATGTTTTGCTTTTGCTTTGCATTATATTTCTAATAAAGACTGTGAGGGTTTTTTTGGTATGGTTGAAAATGAGATTCTAATCCAGATAAATGTCACTAAATTCAAATGATTATGTGCTCTCTGGTTGTACAATACATTTACGTAGGGTATATGGCTATTCTAGTATTTTTAGTTGAAGTATGAATAATTTATGCAATATTTTAAATTTCCGAAGTTGTGTCCTCTTGTTTATTAGCGTTTGAGATAGTTTATTGCCTTCTGAACAAGAGAAAGGTGGTTTTTAGCAGTAATTAGTATGAAGAGGTTTATTTTCAGAAGTCTTTAATATTTATTAAAACATGACAACTTCTCTGTAAACACACCTTGATATAATTTAAGGGAAAAAGAAGAGTTGAAAAGAAAATAGTTAACTTTACAGACTTCACAGAATTCACAGAATGTCTGGATTGGAAGAGACCTTCAAGATCATCGAGTCCAACCCATGCCCTAGCACCTCAGCTACATCATGGCATCGGGTGCCATATCCAGTCTTTTTTTAAATACATCCAGGGATGGTGATTCCACCACCTCCCCAGGCAATCCATTCCAGCACTTTATCACCCTTTCTGTAAAAAACCTTTTCCTAATATCCAACCTGTATTTCCCTTGAGACTGTGCCCTCTTGTTCTGTCAGTTGCTGCTGGGTGACAGAGGTCAACCCCCACCTGACTACAACTACCCTTCAGGGAGTTGTGGAGAGTGATAAGGTCACCTCTGAGTCTCCTTTTCTCCAGGCTAAACAACCCCAGCTCCCTCAATCATTCCTCACAGGGCTTGTGTTCCAAGCCCTTCACCAGCCTTGTTGCCCTTCTCTGAACGAGCTCAAGCACCTCAACGTCCTTCCTAAACTGAGGGGCCCAGAACTGGACACAGCACTCGACGTGCGGCCTCACCAGTGCCGAGTACAGGGGAAGAATGACCTCCCTGGTCCTGCTGGCCACACTATTCCTGATACAGGCCAGGATGCCATTGGCCTTCTTGGCCACCAGGGCACACTGCTGGCTCATGTTCATCTGGCTATCGACCAGTACCCCCAGGTCCCTTTCTGCCTGGACACTGTCCATCCACACTGTCCCCAGCTTATAACATTGCAGGGGATTATTGTGGCCAAAATGCAGTACCCGGCACTTGGACTTACTTAACTTCATCTTGTTGGACTCTGCCCATCTATCCAACCGGGCCAACACTCTCTGCAGAGCCCTCCTACCTTCCATCAGATCAACACATGCTCCCAGCTTAGTGTTATCTGCAAATTTACTAATGAAGGACTCTTATTTCCTCATCCATGTCATCAATAAAAATATTGAACAGAACGGGCCCCAGGACGGACCCCTGAGGGACACCACTGGTGACTGGTCACCAGCCGGATGGATGCAGCTCCGTTCACCACCACTCTCTGGGCCCGGCCATCCAGCCCGTTCCTAACCCAGCAAAGAATGCTCCTGTCCAAACCACATGCTGCCAGCTTTTCCAGGAGTATGCTGTGGGAGACAGTGTCAAAGGCCTTGCTGAAGTCCAGTCAAAGGCCTTGCTGAAGTCCAGCTTTATTTGGAGAAGATTTTATCACAAGTTTTAACAGTTTTCAAAAAAATCTTCAATTATATTAAAATTAATTTTCTTGGATTTTGTTTCAGCAACTGTAGCCAAAAATGATGCATGCTTACAGCAATCCATCTAC
This sequence comes from Corvus brachyrhynchos, assembly GCF_000691975.1. NCBI lineage: Eukaryota > Metazoa > Chordata > Aves > Passeriformes > Corvidae > Corvus > Corvus brachyrhynchos. Next base: position 1,957,837 of record NW_008239671.1, read on the forward strand.
ATTCATAAAGAGGTTTGAAACACTTAATTATAAAGACTGAATTATAGTATCAGTCCTTGATTTATGGCTCTAATGTTAGTTAACTAATTAGAAATGTAAAGTATTCCAGTTCATTTACATGCATCGTTCATTAACTGGCTTTTAAGAAGTGATGGTAAATTGCAACTTCTAAAGAAATTTATTTAGCCAGATTTTCTGTCAGCTATTTCTTTCTTCTTTCCAAGAAGACATTATTTCCTTGTTAATATAAGTGCAAGAGTTTTACAGGTGTCAATAACATAGTCTGAAGTTGAATTTTGGTACCAAGTTTTCTTTGAAGAGGAGTAACACCTTTTGTAAGCAATAATTGTGTCTCTTTGGTATCTCAACATTGGGAGCTGTCACGGAGCTGGTTCTCATTCCCAAAACTCCAAAATCTGTTTTCCTTGTGAGATATTTGAGAAAGAGTTTAAAATAAACATCTAGACTATCATTTATTTATAACCACCCATCAGAAAGTAACTACATCATTATTATTATATTTTTAGCAAAACTGAGGTTCATGGTATTGGGAGGGGAGGCAACTGAACTGACACAAGGTGATTCTGAGAAAATTCTGACTGGATGGTGGGAAGGAAAAAGTCACCCATGATCACCCATGAAGGTGATAAGGCACTCAAACAGTAGGCAGAGAGGTTTGGAAAATCTCCAAGGACGGAATTCTCATTGTCATCTTCATCTTGACTGGATGAAGCCTTGAGCAATCTGGCTTGATGTTAAAGTTGATTGTGTTTTAAGGAGCGGTTTAAAATATAACCTTCAGGAGTTTGTTCCACCCTAACTTATCCTGGGATCCTGAATTATAATTAACAGATGTCCCAAACAAATATTTAGTAATATTTAGCCCTAGAAATTAATTATAAGTAAAAAGTTTTATGGGATGTGGGTGAAAAAATATTGAGTGCAACTGAGTGACTTCTATTTTTCACGAGCTAAGTTTTGATCATCATAAGGATTTCTCCTATTTAGAAATAACCCAGAAATATATTCCATTTTTACAGTTTAAAGTGAGGAAGGCTGGCTTGGGTTGATTATACACCCTCTGTGCTACACAATTTAGTATTGAAAATCTAACTGGTATTTGTATGTAGTCTGTAAAGAAATTCCTGAATTTATTAATGGAATATGACACATCTGCCTGTGAAGACAATCAGTTGGGTTTCAGTGACCAGAAATACCAGAGATACTTGATCTGTAGATTGCTCACCTTCAGGACTTGAAAAGGATGGCAGTATGCACAGAATCCCAGGATGGGTCAGGCTGGAAGGGACCACAGGGGATCATCTGGTCCAACCTCCCTGCTCCAGCCGGGCCATCCCAGAGCACAGGGCACAGGATTGTGTCCAGATGGCTCTGGAATATCCCCAGTGAGGGTCACTCCACACCACTGAGTGATCTGTTCCACTGTTCACAGTTCTTCCTCATGTCCAGGTGGAACTTCCTGGGATCAGTCCCTGCCCGGTGCTCTGGTGCCATTGCTGGGCCCGGGAGCAGAGCCTGGGCCCTGCCCTGAGCCCTCCCTGCAGCCAGGGACACCCAGGGCTGAGGGCCCCTCTCAGCTGGGGCTCCTCTCGAGGCTGAGCAGCCCTGGCTCCCTCAGCTTTTCCTGGGCACGGAGATGCTCCAGGCCCTTCCTCATCTCTGCAGCCTCTGCTGGCCCTGCTCCAGGAGCTGTCTCCCTCCTGTCCTGAGGAACTCAGAGCTGGACACAGGACCCCAGATGTGCCTCACTAGGGCTAAGTAGAAGGGTAGGATCACCTCCCTGACCTGCTGGCAATGCTCTAGTAATCAATCCACTGGCCTTCTTGGCACAAGGACACACTGCTGGACATGGACAGTTGTCCACTAGCACATCCAGGTCCTTCTCCCCAGAGCTGCTCTCCAGCAGGTCACCCCCAGCCTGAGTAGGTGTCTGGGGATATTCCTCCCTGGGTGCAGGACCCTGTATTTACGTGTGCAAATACATAAGTAAATGCACATGCGTATTTCCATATTCCAGGTAGGTCCTTGGGTCTCACAGAAGACTTTTGTGCAGGATCTTCCAGACCATCCAGGAAGAAAAATGTGATTCATGACTTGCTGAGAGGTGTAAGATCTGTTTGAAATTTGCTGTGTGGGTAAAGAACCTTACAGCTATGGCTGCGAGGAAGAGGAGGAAAAGGGAGGCATTTCTGGAAGGATTGGTTAGGAATCTGAAACATGGCAGCTATTTTTTTCAATTTTTTTTCTTCTTGCTAATTCCATAAGTTTCCTGTATAATTCATTTGGTGCAATTGCAGTCTTACTACTGTCAAGTGAAATACGAGGTTGTGAAAAAGAGTTTATACAGTTGATTTCTGAAAATCCCAAGCATTACCCTTTGGCTCAAAACCCCCATTACATAAATACGCACATGCCTAACTCTTAGAGAAGTCATTTCTAATTTAGGTGCTTGTTAAACTGCTCTGCTTACTGCTATGAAACACAGACCCCAGAAGATACATGTGAGACATTATTTCACATTCTGGCTAATGCAGCAGTTTTTTCTGCCAAGTCAGCAGTTCCTGGACCTGGAACAATACATTATCTGGTTAAAGTTCTTTTATTTGTCCTTTTATTAAATAAGGGATTTTCATAAATTCCTTGTATTTATTGCTATTTAACTGCTGAGGATTCAGTGGAGTTACAGATTTCTCAGGGTTTGATCCTTTCTCCATTAGTGATGAGACTTATGGGGTCTGTTTGTGAACTAGAAGTTTTAATGAGAAATAAGATCTTTTCTAAGAGCCTTGCCCTACTGAAATAAAGAAAATACATGGAATCAGTTTTTAGCCTCAAATAAATCCATTTGAACATTTTCTGATTAATAATAAACAGGTACAGTTTTCAATGCTAAAGGCACATGTTGGTTATGTGTCCTGTTCCTAAATTCTAATGTACATTTTAATACACTGTGTTTGTTTTGTTGGTTTTTTTTTCAAATTACTGGTATCATTTGGCTTGCCCTTGCTGATTACTCTTGGATATTAAAAGAAATAGACTAATCATAAAATTATCAGAACATTGTGAAAATTAAAAGGGTTCATTGACAAATCTTATGTGCTTTAAAATAGGTGTGATTATTAGAAATCAGAATGCTTTTATGTTTTTCATTCCTATTTCATGATTTATTTTCTTTTAAAGCTCGAATAACAAGTGCACAGCTTCCAGAGCATTTTTAGTCCATAGGAAATTAGGGAACTTCTTTGTAAGATTTGAACAAAAGGTTCCTGAATTACACGGTGTTATAAATGTGCCCGAGAGTGGGAGCAGGTAACTGTTGCCTTTGTATTTCTTACCTGGAACTGCAAAAGGAGAAAAGAAGATCAAAATATAATCCAGCAGTGACTCAAAACTCATAACTTTACATAAGGTTTTATGGTGAGAAGAGTAGAATCAGTGTGGTTTAGACCAATTTGATATTTGGTAATAAGTTTGATAGATAGAGTACACAAGTCTTTAGCAGTGATCATAATTTAGGAATTAGTCTGTCTTTATTATAAAAGAGTCTTTGAAAATCAATTCTTTTTCTAGTGAAATAAAGATATTTTGCTAACCAGTGGACTATTTGACAAATTAAACATGTTTTCAGATTGTCTTCATGTAGTGCTCCCTTTTTAGTTAACTAATCCAGCACTTTTTTCCTGACCAAAAACCAAAAAAAGCTGTTAAAAGATGCTCTACAGAATGGAAATGAGAGATTTCATATTTTTGTGCAAGTGTCATTATCTAGTAATGATTTTCTTGCAGTCTTATTCCTCAATTTTTTAAATTCATGAAATATTGGGGTAATATAGTTACATTTCAGCAGGGTAGGCTGCTTATAAAAATAATCAAAATGAAATTATTAACAGAGAATATCCCACTCTATCTTCAGGAATAAAAAACTTACACCTTGCATATGAATGTCCTGAAGAACCAAGAAATTTCCAGAATATTTGTGGAAGAATAATACTGGTTTAGCATCATGGATTGGTTTGGGTTGGAGGACCTTAAAGATCATCTTGTTCCAAGCCCCTGGCGTGGGCAGGGATACCTTGCACTGGACCAGGTTGCTCCAAGCCCCATCCAAGCTGGCCTTGGACACTTGCAGGGATGAGGCAGCCACAGCTTCTCTGGGTAACAAGGCTGTGAACTTTTTATATATATGTGTAATTGTTTTTCATATTATTTATCTACTGTGATTTTAGAGTTACCAGATATTTCTCTAATACTTACATTTTCCGGAATTTGGTAGATAATTGTTCCAAGAAAGTTTAGATAATCCTTGAGGTCCCTTCCAACCTGGTATTCTACGATAAATTATTTCTAGGGAAGACTAAAAAAAACCTCTCCGAAGGCACTGAAAATGCCAAAGACCCACGAACACTCATCGCGTTCCCGTTTTCCTTTTCCTTCCAGAACAAGATCATCCTAGACCCGATGACGTTCAGCGAGGCGCGGTTCCGGCCGTCCCTGGAGGAGCGGCTGGAGAGCATCATCAGCGGGGCGGCGCTCATGGCCGACTCCTCGTGCACGCGCGACGACCGGCGCGAGCGCATCGTGGCCGAGTGCAACGCCGTGCGCCAGGCCCTGCAGGACCTGCTCTCCGAGTACATGAACAACGTAAGTCACACCCACTGCTCGCTCGCGGGGCGCCTCGGCCTCCCGCTTTTGTATCTCGCAAAAGTGGTAACGCGGCTTTGTACCGAGCGTAGAGGTGGTGCTGTTTGAGTTGTTGAACTTCTTAATACATTGCAAATGTTTGACAGGAGTTTGGTACAATCAGAAGCTCACAGGGCTGGTGGTGTGTACCAGCCAAGGAACTCCGTGCTCCCTGTGAATTTTGCAGAAACGTTTCTTCTTGTGTAATAAATAGCAGCAAGTATTCCTTTGGAGGTAGAATTTTTTTTTTTTTCATGAAAACAATGGTGAGTAATGTAAATGTGAAATGGCCCAAGAATTACTGAAGGTGAATACGGTTAATTTTCAACATGCTTGTCCCTGTGGGATGGTAATCGTGTTTGATTTTTAGGATGTTAGCTATAGATACTCATAAGAGATTGACTCTTTGGTGTGTATGTTAAACCACTGAAGGTTTCGCTTGCTGGTGGAGCTATGAAACACTCAGCTGCCATGAAAGTATTGCGGTCAATACTAGTGCTGTTCACACAATTATAACAACAGCTCTCTGGGTAGGGTTTCCAAAGGTGGTGAATTGTTCAATGTGGTGTGAACTGGCAGTGCATAACCTTGTTCTGCACAGCTTGTCCCAGAAAATTCTCTCCACCCAACAGTGTGTATTAAAACTCAGATATTCTATTGCTGTGTCTTTTGGGGGATGTGGGAAAAAGTCCAAAGCGACATCAACAACCTGTTTTAAAATGAAAATGTTTGCCAAGAGGTATCAAACTGAGCATCCTGTACTTTGCTGTTTCTTGTCTTTGGTTGCTCCTAGAGTATCAGATGACACATATTGATCCCATTTTGCTGGAATCATCAAAATAGCACTGAGGAGACTGAGGATAGACCTTCAACGTTGTTATTTTCATTGGTACTGTTACATTTGTTAGAGTGATTCAATTCAGTATCAGTAGTGCAAACTTCAGTCCTTTAGTCATTGCATTTTACACTTCAGACCTAAATGTTGCTTTTCAAAGATACTGTTTCATATAATAAGAGTTACCTCAAGGAATAGCTGTTTGATGGTGCAGAATTGAAAAGCATTGTTTGCTTCTTAGTTTTTCTGAAGTGATGGTTGACAAGTTCTTGTGAAAGCTTGAATGAAGGTGAAGTTTGTGCTGCTGTGTTATGGGTTAGAAATTATAAAGAGAACATTAAATACCAGATAATGAGGCTGTGGTGGAAAAGAACTTGCTGGGTTTCTTCCTACAAGATTTTGCTTTGTAGAAGCATTACTGGTGCAATTCTTAAAGGTCTTTCGAAGAAACTTTGAGAACTGATGAATGGTGGCTTCTTATTTTATTGTGGTGCCTCTTTTTCAGTACATAGAGTTCTGGTAACGATGCAATTTGCCCTTGGACCAGGAACATTCTTATTTTATTTCTGGCTGCATTTACAGAAGGAGGAGAGTTTTAAATTCCTGCAGGCATTTATGACCACACTGAAGGTTGCTAATGTTGTGTCATCATTTTTACTTAAACACATAATGGTGTGAGCAGCTGCTTTTATGGTTTCCACAGTATGATTTTTGAAATAGTCTCTTTTTCTTCTCTTCTTAGTCTGAGCTGCACAACCCCTGTAATTTTTTTATTTTTCTGCTTTATATTGAAATGAAGCCAATTTAAGTAAGATATTTTTACACCTACTGAGTAAACATTATAAAACCTGAATATATACTTAATTACATAAAATGCTGTACTTCTGATTTTACCACATCTGGTGTGGTAGAATTTGAGAACAATGATTTCCAAACTGATGTTAGCAGTTACAAGGGATGGGATTAAGATTACATATTAATATGCCTAAATTTAGGTTTTTGTACATAGGGACAGGTAAACTAGGGACTCTCTCAATTCAGTTCTTTAAGGGTAGATGCCATTTTAAACTACCAGGTTAAAAAATTCCAGGGCTTGTTTGAGCAGAGACTCCTCAGTCTGCCCCTCTGAGGCATTTGAATCCTCCATGGGTCATCTTGTAGCTGCCAGCCCCACTTCCATGTCATGTAAGCTCTAGGAAAGGACAAATTGCCAGACTCCTTCCTTCATTGAATCATTTGAGCCTCAGTTGCTTTAGCTCCAGTTATAATTGTCAGAGACCAGATCAATACTGGAGATCAGATCAATATGGCCAAGGAAAGCTGAAGAGCCATTGAGATGACAACTGTTATAATCTAATATGGGCAGGGGTAAGATAAATACCTCTAGTCTGCTCTGATATATTAACTAAGTCTCCACAGCCAGGACAGAAGATCAGATCTCGAGTTTGTAGGCAGCTCCTGTTATCTAAGGATTGAGTTTTCATCCACTGGTCTGCCCTGGTAAAATTTGCTTTGCTACTAAACCTACTTCCTTGAAACCTGGGGATTGATTTTCTTGGGTTCTCAATAATTCTGAGCATGTTCAGTATAACAAAAGATCTCACTTGGAAAGTTTTTTAAAGCTTTCATGAGTTTCAAAAGAGTAAAACTGAAATGGCACACACCAAATATGACACAGTTCTAAGTCTGATCAAAGCTGATTTGCAAAGATAGACACCTTTAACATCTTCTGTCTGTGTGGCTTTAAACCACTGCAGTCCTGCTCTTGCTTTAGAGATTGTGAAATTAATCAGACATTCATGTCTTGGGGTTTATTCTGTTTGATGGTACCTGAAAAATTATGAATTTTTGGATGATGAGTGTTGATCAAATGAGCATACAGCAAAGTAAATATTTAGTGGTTATGCTTAAAGGATAGAGACAATGAAGGGCAGGGTATTGGCAATGTGCTGTTCAGTCAGTAATAGTTCAGTCCTTCTCCACCTTAAAATAGTTCCTTTTCATTCATCTACTTCTATTATTTGGGTTCAGAAGGGTGTTTCTTACAAAACTTCAAGAGCTGAAGCAAAAGGCTATGAGTTTAAGAAAAAGCAGATACTTTCAAAATGTTGGCATCCAAAGAAAAATCTGAAAAAAAAAAAAAGGTAGAAAGAAGGATAGGGCAGATTTCAACTTAGGTTAGTAAAAATGTTGCTGCTTCTGCAGTTGTATTATTTGCTATTACAGATAACAAAAAGAAGAGATGTGTTTTCATTTCTCCTTTCTTCTTCTCAGATAAATGTTGATTTGCTCCATTTCTTACCTGTCAAGTAACATTTTTAATTAGTCCCTAGGCTCTTTACTAGTTCTATGAATAAATACATATTTGCATAGTTATTGCATTGACTGGAGTCTCACAGTACATAGGCCCTCTGCAAGAGAGATCCCTGGGCATTCTCTGCAAGAACTTCTATGGAGATGAGATGTAAACTGTTTCATTATTCTTTGTATATCCAGAAATATACATTTGCTTCATTTGTCTTATCATAACTTTGACAAAATCTTTTCCCAGCATGGTATCTATTATTTCTCTCGTGAACTCATCTGAACTTTAAAATCTGTTACTTTTGGGAAGCAAAGTCAAGAAAGTTCTCAGTCTGCTGTGTCATATGACTTTTTTTTCCCCCAGTTTCTCTGTTTCTCACAGAAAATTGATAGGGTATTTCTCAGCTTCTTCTGTATATGTGATAAATCCCATCATCTATTTCAAAATAAAATTATATTCCTAGACCTCTGTCCTACAGAGAAGACCTAAATACAGCTCCACAGAAGCTCTTAATGCAATTGTTTTCTGTTCATCTAAATGAAAACCTGATTTAATGGATGGTTAGCTCTGATTGGGGTCTAGTTTCCTGCTGGTTTTCTCTCCTGGATCCTTCATGATTTGTGTTGCAGGCTGTCAGGGAGCAAAAATACCAGGAACCTGGGAGTTCCAGCTCTTAACTCCTGGATCAGAAGCGTGCTGCCAAACTCAACCCAGTGCTGGGCACCCTTTCTAGCAAGACTCGGGTGCTGCTGTGTTGATGTCTGATTAACATAAGAAAGGGAGGAAATTATGTCTTCAGAAAAAATATGCTTAAAAAAAGAATGCTTTGAATTCCCTCTGACATCATCAGATTCAGTGCCAGAGACTTAATGTTGTGTTGCTGGGGTGTATCAATGATAAATTTGGAAAGCAGTTGACAAGTGAGTAAGCCATGAGTGTTAAAGACCTCTGTAATCACTCCAGTACTGGCTTGGCATTAATTCAAATCTGCATTTGAAAAGGCATTTCCCAGCTGGTTCAAATATGATTTTCTGTTCTAAAGTCTTTGGGCTCATTATTAAGCCAACTTGCATTCTCCTGACTTCCTTTCCCTCTCATCCAGTGTTCCTGCTCCCAGTCCCTGCCAGCACTCCAGAGGAGCTTTTTTTTTTAAATTATAATTGTTTTTTGGGACAGCTAATATTTGTGTGTCTGAGTGGAATGATCAGTCCTTTATGGAGTCCTTGTATTACTACTGATGATTTAATGTTTAGATTTGAGGATCACATCTGAGCACTGGAATAGATTTCCTAGAGAGGTTATGGAGTCTCCCTTGCCAGAAATATTCCAGAACAATCTGGATGCAATCCTGTGCAATGTGCTCTAGGAAGACCCTACTTTACCATGGGGGTAATGTTACTTAATGTTTGCTCTTTGAAATCTTATTCTCTAAAGTTACTACCCACCCCTGATACCTGCTCACTCTTGAGTTGCTATAGGCTCTAATTCCTGTTTCTTATAGAGAAGAATTCTCTATAAGATATTCATAAGATAAATTCTCTGTAAGAATTTCTTGAAATGACAAAATACCAGAAGAACAAATGAGAAAGCACAAGCCTGCTGGCACCTTCTCTTCACAAATATATCAGTAAAAAATTGGAATTGCTCAAAGGAAAAACAGAGTGCTGCAGTACATGAAGATGAAATGTCCTTAGCAGACAGCTGGTTATTCTGCTTGATTGGAGAACGAAAAATGCAACAGCAACTGAAAAAAAATCTATAAACTCCCAAGATACTGCCAGCTGTCACATTTAACAACTTCATCTGAACTCATATTTAAAATAAGCAATAATTGGTGTGTACATTTCAGCTCTGATGCTGACTTGTGTAAGGTTAATCCGGGTGACAGTGAACAGTAAATTACAGTTATGAGACAGAAATGTCCAGAGCTGTCCTAAGATGAGGAATCAGGGGTGAGTGACAAGAGATTGACTGCTGAAGCAGCAGCATCGACTGATGCAGGCGTGACTGGCTCAGCAGGGCAGTTTTTCCATCAGTACCATTGTCAAATTCCTGGCTGCCCGAATAATTTTTAGAGGACAGCAGCTTGTTTAAAAGCTTTCCACTGTATTTCAAGCTGGAGATGAGCTATTTTGCTATTTACCTGGCTCTTTCAGAGCTATTTGTCTTTGTATACTTGAAAGAAACAAGTAGAAGCACAGTAGTTACTATTGGAGGAATAGGATATGCTCCCAAATGGTTTATGCATTGTTTCTTGGCCAGTTCAGGGTTTTTTGCATTTGTGCATCCCTCCTGAGTGCCCTGACTGTTCATAACTGTACATAAAATCACTGTCCAAGCGTGCAACCCACTGTCTGACTTAAGACTTTTCAGGAACCTTCTGTCTCTTCTATTTTGATGATGTCAGGCCCTCCTCCTAAGACACATCCACTATTTTTTAGTAGATTTACAGAAATGCTGCATCACTTACAATTGCACAGGTTATCTTTGATGTATTTGTTCATTCCTGAATTTCCTGGTTTTGTAATTCCATATTCAGTTTGCTGTGTTTTTCTTATCAGATCCAGAGACCCACACTAGTGTTTGCAATCAGAAACAAAAAAGCCCAGAGAAAGATGAGATTTCATGACTTGGAAATGACAATTATCCTAAAAAATTGTCCTCATTTCAGGTTCTGGTGATTGCAGGTTTACACACTCCTGTTGGGATGAGTAGATTTTTAAACTTACTGAAGTAATTTGCTCTTTACAACTACCTGTTACAATCTACTCTGAAAGGTGAGGGTAACCCAGGTTCTTGTTAATAAATCCGTTGGGGTGGATTAGAGTAAAACAACCCTGAATGAGTGTTTTTTGTAAATATATACATGTAGGGTTTATTGCAGAATAATTTGGTTGCAGAGGAAAACAGATATGAGGGCATTTTGGCTGCTATCTTTAGTAATATAACAATATAAAAGCATAAAAATCACTTAACAAAATGCATAAGAAAGAGAAGGGAAGGATAAGAGTAAAAATATCTCACCACCCAATGGCTTCACAATGAGACTTGGTCATTGCAATTTCAATGTCTGTTGGTCAAAATGATAGACTCAAACTGGCTGCATCAGATGGTGAAGGAAAGCCCCAAAACAATCCCTCTGTTTGGTTTATATTCACTCAGGTTCAGGTAGGAACACCCAGATACCTCCCCTGGGGTGGGGAATTTCAGATGGATGATGTAATGTTGTGGATCAGGAGACAACTGGGGAGAATTTGACACCTTCTAAGTCGATACAGCTGCCCATCACATCAGTGCAGCTGGGCCCATTACGGCCCATCATGGCCCATCAGCAGAGTGACCACCTGCAGGCCACGTGTGAATGTCCCGGTACCTCCCAGGCAGGGGAGTTATCGCAGCTGAGGTCACTGATAAGGACAAGGAGACAGTTCCTGCCTCCTAAGGTTTGTCTCTTTCCTTATCTCGTTCATCACTGAGTGTCTTACTGATTCTATGACTGTGATTCCGGTATTTCTGGGAGGAAATGCTGTTTCTGAACCACAGTGCTGGACTTTCCTTGGTGGTATCAACCAGAGAACATTTTTTGCTCTTTGTCTTTAAGGGCAGACCGTGCTATGTCATTATAAAAGTGTTGTATATCATGTTAAAGTGTAAATAAATCAAAGGTTTATGGAGTCTAAGGCTGAATTGGCATATTAGGTTGAGTGATGTTTCTAACAAGATACTTGCCTCCAAATTAGCATGGAAATTTTCTAGACTGACAGTAAATCCAAACCTGATTTTCTCCGTTCCTGTAGGGCTTAGTCTGCTTGGGCCTCTCTTACTCCAACATTAAAATTGAGGTCATGTCAGTCAGAATTCATTAAAGTTCGAATGCCTTGCCATTTCCACATTAAAAAATTCTGCATTAATTATATAATTGCAGTGTTTGGGTTTGGTTTGGCCATTAAACTGAAAACTGGGACAAAACCAACACATGACAGAATGAAGTGGCGCAACTTGGTGACACAAGATGGTGTGGGATTTAATTTGGCTGACTTTTATATTGTTTTTGACAAATAACCCAAACTGCCTTCCTATAAAATATTATATTAATTTCTTACGTGACATAGATGGGAATAAAGGATTTACTAAGTGGACTCCAAGTTCATCAATACTCAGGAAACTTGCTTTTCTTGACAAGTATATTTGTTACTCCTCATTGTGTTAAATATGTATGTATGCCTACAAAAGGTCTGACTGTACTTGTTGGTACTTTGTCAGAGTACTTGATCATTTTAAACTTAGTGTATTCAGAGAAAATAAAAATGTGATGTTTTTTCAAAAAAAACCCCAAACAAAGTCAAATCATACCACCCCCCCAAAATTGCATTTTCTTGCAACGGTTTTTACATCTAACTAATTTTATTTTGCATTAATTATTTAGTTGCTTTTTTTTTTCTCTAAAGTGTGTTCTTACAGAAGTAATGACTTCTGCACTGGTGCTTTTGATATGCTGGAAAGCATTTTCTCAATTTCAGACATACGCTGTCTGAAAATGATGTTAAAGCTGTTTGTCCACCTGAAAGAAAGTCCTCTATCAATCCTGTCTATCAGTGTGATTCACAACCTCTCTAATTTTTCTTTCTACTGAAGTTCGCATTTATGGGCCATTAATTTGTTGTTTTTCCATGTCTACAAGTCAATATCAATATGAGAGAAGTTTATAATGCATTTTATCCTATACCAATAACAATATGATTATTAGTTCTGTGTGTATCTGCTTTTGGTGTCCAAATCTTTCAGTATTTACACAGTCCACATTAACATTGTTGGGTGTTGTATTCTTTTGGATGCCAAGGAAAATATTCCCAATGAATTTATAGAACTATTGGAATGAATCAAAATAAAAGTAGAATGGGCCTACTGCAATTAGTGAGGTTTCGGAAAACCACATCAAAAATCTGTGTCTCCTTGGGAGGCTATTGAACATCTTCTGTTGCACATTAAAAATCCTTCAGTAATTGTATAATCGTGGTGTTTGACTGTTGAAGGCGGTGCAAATGTCTGTATTTTCAAAGACATGGCATTTCTCTCTTTTTGATTCATTTTCTTTAAAGACTACCTGAATCCCTCAGCAGTTGGACTGAATTTTTACTATAACTGGGCAAATACTGAATGGCTTTGGTTTGCCTGTTGCACTGAAAATTGAGGCAAAGGTGACACATCATTAGATCAGCATTTGGATAGTGAAGGATGCACTTCAGGGAAGGTCAAAATTCTTTTCCTTTTAATAATGTCACTGCAGTATTTACAGTGCCATTAGCAATCTAAACTACAGAAAATATGACAGTTGTGTGTAAAGGTGCAGTTTATGAATCCTGCATTGGTTTGGATTATTTTTGTTTGTTTACACCAGAAATGTTTTTTACAAATGAGAGCAAGGCTCTGCAAGTCGGTGTTGGAGGAATTCACTGTAATGTAGGGAATTTTCAGCTGAAATGATTGTGCTGGATATCCAGAAGAGGGCATGCTTGCACATCAGAAATGTTTTGTGCATCCATAAAGATCTGCATGCTGATATGGTGCAGCTGGAATCCAAGAAAATGCAGTAGTACACAAAGAGAAGATGTTACCTTGTTAGTAACTATGGGTTCTTAGAAACAAATAGATTCAAAGGTTGTTTGGGAAAAAAAGGATGTATTTTAATCAAATTAATATTGAGTGGCTGAACTGTCAGAAATGAGGTGATAAATTCTACTTGCATATTTTTGTAAATTATTTCAGCTGTAGGTACATGATGCAGAGCTCAGGAACGTGTGCATTCTAATACAGAATCATTTCCAAGTTGCTACAGCAGTGAACTGTATGACAATGTGAAATCAGAGATATCAGTGTTTGGTGGGGCCTGATGTTTGACCTGGGAAATTATCTTACGACTTGAGAATTCAACAGAAATGCAAGGGCATCACGTCTTGTGACACAGTAACTTGTTGCTTTTTCCAGAGTTATGTATTAGCCAGATGTTGGGAGCACAGGGAGTTTGTTTTTATATTTTCACTTGAGGAATGGAAGACAGAAGAGGTCTCTGTGGTAATCAGTTCCCTGAAAACTTGCTTAGTAAGAGGAGGAGGATTTTTTTTTTTTATTTTTTTTAAGATGGTTGAGCTGCAGGAATAAGCAATTTTCCTTTTGAATTGGGTTATTTTTTGAATTTGAAGTATTGATTCAATTTTCATAGTATTGGGAAACTTTTTCAAAACCTTTCCCTTTAACAGATACTGTGACTGGGTACAATATTTTAGCTTGCATTTGAGTACAACAGAATGAAATGAAGCGTTTTGTGAAATTAATTTGTCTCTAATTTGTCAATTAATTTGTCTCCCTACCCATATGGAGGGGTCAGAACTTGATGATCATTAATATCCTGTCCAGCCCAAGCTATTCTGTGATTCTGTACTGAAGCTTTAAGCTTATCTGCTTTATATATTTGTGCTGATTTGGACAAATTTGGAAATATATCCTCTAAGAGAAGGCAGTTTACAACCACCCTCCCGATGTGTTTAATTGTTAAATTAAGTTAAATTAAATTAAATTTAATTGTGTTAAGTTAAATTGTATTTAAGTTTAGGGTAACATAACGACCTCACATTTTCACAATACCTATATTATATAGGATTTTTATATCTTTGACAGATTGACTGTTGCCTTGTCCAATTCTTGCATTTATTTAAAAAGAAAGAACAACACAAAGAGAGTGGCAACATAGACAGATGCATCATAACTGGAATTATGCATTAAAGATGCAATGAAATTTATACATTTCAGTTTACTGAGACTCCTAAAATACAATTCCGTAGCTCAGTGGCTGAGCTCTTTGTGAAATACTCTGAAGTACCTTGGGACAGGATGTGTAATAATGGAGTTACTATGAGGCTGTCAAATGCATTGCCAGGGATGCCCTTGAATCCTGGGATCAGATGAATTACATTTTAATTGGGTTTTAAGGGTAAGCTGAGCAAGTAGATAAGGTAGAATTAACCGGAGACTATTAATGTCATGAAACCTTTGGTGCTCTTAAGCTGTTGCACTAAACCCAGTGAGAGCTCTTGCTGGGAAGAGATGTAATCACAGAATGACATCAACCCCTTACCTGGAGCCCCTTAGACCCAGGAAACTGGAGAAAAACACATTAGTTGGATTTTATTATAGCATTTTGGAGGCAAAGGAGACAAAAAGCCCAAAGCTGAGTTTTCCCAAGCTGTGGGACCATTTACCCAGGGAATTTCCTGACATTATTGAATGGTGGGGGTTTTGTTTCTGATAGAGCAGAACAGAAGCTGCTGTGATGTCAAATGGCCAAACCATTTGCTTGTGTATTTCTTTTCTCCATGAAGGAGCTTATGATTATTTTGCTCAGTGGAATTTTTAGGATTGTTGGATGAGTGACCTTTTTTCCTGTAACTTCTTTTTGTTGTCCACATGGATGCAATCAGATTATTAGAATTTTTAGAAAGTTACAAACTTCAAGCACTTGAACTCATTTGTTATTCCATTATTTTATTTTTAAACACATTTTTTATCATTTGAAGCTGAACAATAGGTCTAATGACTAAAGGCGTTGCAAGGCAAACTTAAATAATTTATTGCATATGTTAGAACAGGGGTCAGGGTAATGGCTAACATGCCATAATAGTACATAAGAGTAAACATATATATATATTTTTAATTTCCTAAATAAATTTAAAAAAAAAATGGAAAAGAGAAAAAAAAAGAGAAAGGAAGTGGGAGGAGGAATTTTTTGTTGTTGATGTCTGTTGTAAATCCATTAGTTTGACAGAAAATTACGTCTTTTTCTTCTGACTGGGTAGGTGAGCACAAATCCTTGTGCCTCATGCAGTACTTTTGATTTCTGCTTATAGGATGAGGATGTGGAGGCAAATCCTATGGATATCAGGGAAGGTTGTTCATCCTTGCACATATTTGTAAGGGATTCAGTTGGGAATATAAATGCCTGATTTCAGTATCTCAGTGTCCCCAGGAAAGGCAGTAAGGTTAACTCGCAGGATTTAAAACTCCACTGTATATTATGGGGTCTGGTTCATCCTGGTGTGTTCTGCCGGGAGAGCTGTCACATGATTCCTCCAAATGCTCAACCATTAACCTTTTGTCAAGGTGAATTTTAATTTAAATTATGAAATGAGATTTTTTAAAAAAATAAATTCATATAATGGTTTAAATTCTGAAATACATTTTGAAGCAGAAATACAGAAACTTTTCATTTCCTTCCAATTTTATTTTCTGTCCTTTCACTGTAACTAAATAAAGAAGTGAGCGAATCAATTACAGGTGTACCTGATTTGGAGTGTGTAAGGCCAGACTTCCCAAGTAGATTTACATCCAAGCATTTGTGTGTACAAAACAATAAAGCTTGAAGGCTCATTAGCTTGGAATGACCCCACTGTGTTTTATGTGACGGGGTCATTTCTTTACTAATGAGCCTCTAAGCCAGATGGCCAAGCCCACAGTAGTCTAACTGCGTTAGGGTGATTTAGATTTTTAGGTAAATAGCTTTGCTTTTCTGGTCTTTCTCTTTTTTTCTTACAGACAGGAGAGAGAAGGACAGCTTCTTCTAGAACTCTGTACACACTGTTTTGCCTTAGAAGATAAATGGCTGCTAAATAAACTTCTTAGGGTTTTATATCCATTTCTAATATTTTTTTCTGATTTGCAGTATATCTGGTAAATACTGTCCTCCCTGGAAAGTCTTGTGGGTAGGAAGTTATTGTGACAGTCTTTGCCTATTATTGGATTTTGGTTCAGCAGATAAAGAAACTCATTGCCTCTGAGCTTGTATAAAAGTACACAAGAAATGCAAAACTACAATGATTTTGCGCAGGTGATAGGGCAAGAATGGTATGCCCCATTTCTGGAAGTGTCCAATGCCAGGTTGGACAGGGCTTGGAGCAACCTGGGCTAGTGAAAGGTGTCCCTGCCCATGGCAAGAGTTGGACTAGATGGCCCTTTCCAACCCAAACCACTCAGTGACTCTATATAATTTTTCTATAGAATTTTTGCTTGTCTTAATGAATTTAGGATGTTTCAGGTGCATAGGATGAGGAATGGTTGCTCATTTGATCCTGGATTCATATCACTCAGGCATGTAAGTGAGGAACCAGGTCCTCATGGATACCCCCAAGATTGCTACCTTCAAAATATATTGAATTCTAAATGCCCTGGATTATTTTCTTGGAATGCTTTTGTCTTACCATGACTAAATCATACACAAGGGAAGCTTGGAAATGACATAAAAATCTATACGGACAACAACCAAAAAGAGAAGGGTTTTTAGAGGGCAGTTTGTTAATGGTAACATCAGCAAAATGGTTTTGCAAGTGTGTTTCAAGCACATTGTGCCGATAAATAGCCATTGTCCTTTCAGCAGTCCCACATTTCAGTGAGATTTGGATGTAACAAATTGTCCGTTTCTGTGACTAACTTCATATGATGATTTGCTTATATCTTCTGGGAGTTTGTCTCAGTGATGTTAGATAATAGTGTATAGATTCTTAGTAGTGAGAATTGGTCTTATCTTCAAAGAACGTGGTTATATTTGGGGGAATAAGAACATAAAAGGGCTCAGAATAAAGCTTTATCTCTGATAATAGTCACAGGGGATGACTCAAGAAGAGTATAAGAACCTGGCAAACATGCTGTGATTGTGATTCCTCTTTGCAAAATTTATTATCTTAGCCTCCAGCAACTTATAGTTCAGGGAGTTCCTGAACCGAAGGTGATATTTACTGTTTAAAAGTGAATAATCCAGATCCTTACTTAAACAGGCTGTAGAGCATTAAGATTTTAAGAGATCTACACAGGCCTCTGGAATAGCTATTTTTGCATCATTTTGACCCAGTCGTCCTTTTATTTTTAACTCTTTTTTTCCTCTCTTGAGTTTTGCAAGATGCTTAGTCCAGGTTGAATTAGGAAGGGGAGAAATGGAGTCAGTAAGTAAAGGAGAATTGTGAAAACTTTTATACTTTGGTAAAACCTTTTTGAACCACATTTTGTAGACATGATACACTTTTGACCTGCAGTCATTTTACTTTTCAAATACTGAAACAAAACTGAATGTGCTGCATCATTTGAAATGTATCAAGCCGAATACAGTGAGCTTTGATCACTTTATTTCCGCCTCCTACAGTTTTCCAGCTGTACCTGCCTCTCACTAGCACCAGGAACTTCCAAAGCAGCGGGAATTCCTACTGGGGAAAGTTTGCTGAAAATTAGCTGTGAAGATCTGGAGAGGGGATGATCTGGAATCCTTTACTCTTACTGTGTGCTTTTTGAACAAACCTGATAACAGAAAAAATCCCTACCGGGTGCCGCACCTTCACGGTGGCTGAACTGTGTGGTGGAAATGAAGACACTGCCAATGCACTTTCCTTTGTCACAAATTATTATAAAATGTCCAGTAAAGCTTTACTTCAGTGAAAGAGTTTACCTCTAAGACAGGTCAGAATCAGTGCCATAATACACTCTGTCCAGAGAGGAGGAATAAAATCAGTGTCAAATCACGAGCAGAGTAAATGAATTTTGGATGTGAAAGTGCACTGAAATGTTAACACTGTTGTGATTTGCCAGTGCTCATAAATCTGCCTCGAGAATTAGGACAGGGGGCATTTTCTGGTGGGGACACTAATAACAGGGAAGAAGAAGTGTTTTTCTCTTTTATCCTGATTTCTATGCATTCCCATTTAGCAGTGTATTGGGGAGAGGGTGTGTATGTCACATTTTTAGCTTGTCTCTCTTAACCAAAGGCAAATTAAGTCTCTTCCTGAGTATGAAGTATCAGGGAGAAAGTTATTCAAGTCCATCATTGCTTTTAAGACTTATTTGTGATGGTGAAATTTCTGCTTTATAATTGAGAATGGGAATCTGGTCTCCAAATCACACCTTAATCTGTAGTCTGGGAAACGTAAGTGGTATTTTATCTCTTTACTTAGTGTTGCCAGACTAACAGAATGACAATAATATAGCTGGGTTTTGTCAAAGCATATAATTAAATGGCTATGAAAACTAAAGAGCATTCCATTCACTGAAGAGTGGTTACACTTGTACTGCCATGTAAGCAAAATGGCAGTGCCAAAATAAGAGAGCGTCACACGCTGTGTACGTTTTTATTTGTTAATAACAAATTTAAAATGATGAATACTTTTCCTTCGGTAAAATTCTTACGGAATCCCTTGAGAATTCCACAGCGCCGTAAATGTAATTTGCAGTTCTTTACAATTATGGTTTAAATAGACCAAGACTAAAGGGAGTCTGCCTATTTGATTTCCAAATTTGCATCACTTAAAATCCAATCAGACCAACTGTTCAGATTTTTATTAGATATGAAATACACGAATGGGTTCAAGGCCATGCTATGTATAGCAAACATACACCTTGTTGTGCAGCATGGGTTATCTAACTCATTCCTTAGCATGTGATTCGACCTTCAGCCCACCCAGACTGCTCAGTAACTCCTTGAATTGTTACTATAATAAACCCTTCGATTTTCAGTAACTGGTGTTTTATAGCCCAGCAGATTGCATTTGATTTTGTGGATTTGCTGTAACATATTGAGTTTAACGGATTTATGTAGGAATGTAAAACAAAAATAATACAGCAGGCGCTCCGAGTTTTCAAACACAAGGCATTAGGATTGCAGATGGCCGAGTCGGATAATGACATTGAATAATTTAGTGGGGAAGGTAATCTGGTTTTGAGAGAATACATTAACATTTAGCTGATAGTACAGGTGTCTGGGTACTGGTCTGCGTGCTCAGATCTGAGGTGCAGTGGAGTGATGGTGTGAGGTGCAGCTTTACAGCCTCACTGACCGTGCTTAAAGAAGAAGTATCTTTTCAAAACATACTAAAATAGATTTAGAAGACTCTCAGCATTGCAGTCATTGCAATAACTTCTCACTGTCTGGTGTAATTTTTTATTTGTTGATGAGAGAAGAGGAGCAATATTTCTTTAATGAGCTTTGATTAGAATTGTATGTTCATTACAGGGTGGATCTAAGAAAACAAGGAGCAAGAAAGCACAGCAATTAAAAGAGATTTCTCTGCTGTTCATGTCTATTATGTCAAAACGTGGCTTCTGCCTTTTCCGCCAAATTGACAATGGGACACACCAAACTTTTTCTCCATGACAACATCATTAAAATGTAGTAGACATGATTTTAATATTGGTAGTTGTGCTTTAGAGAGAAACAGTCAGAGCAATAACCTGGGACTGGCTGAGCTCTGCTGGCAGGAGCTCTTTGGGTTGGATTTGTCTGTCTGTATGTGCATTCCAGTAATGAGTGGTGCCATGTCCCTGCAGTTCCCTCTCCCTGACACCAGCACAGAGCACACACAGAGTCACAGACCATCGAATCCAAATGGTTTCAGTTGGAAGGACCTTAAAGACCATCTCATTCCACCTTCTGCCATGGACAGGGACACCTTCCACTACCCCAGGTTGCCCCAAGCCCCATCCTTCCTGGCCTTGGACACTTCCAGGGATCCAGGGGCAGCCACAGCTTCTCTGGGCAACCTGTGCCAGGGCCTCACCACCCTCACAGGGAAGAATTTCTCCCTAATATGTAATCTAAACCTGCACTCTTTCATTTTAAAGCCATTCCCCCTTGTCCTGTCACTCCAGGCCCTTGTCCAAAGTCCCCCTCCAGCTCTCTTGGAGCCCCTTTAGGCGCTGGAAGGTGCTTAATGGTCCTCCCTGGAGCCTTCTCTTCTCCAGGCTGTACAACCATGTTAGTTTGTTTTCTTTCAGCCTGAGGTCAGTTTGCTATTGCTGTTTTCTTTGTTAACTGATAGGTCTGGAAGAGAGTAACCACTTCTGCCCAACTCTTCAGTGAAATACTTTGCTCTGAAATCTGTATTAATAAAGGTAGCAAGTACATACACTTCAAGGAACATTCATGAGGTCATTGGATAATGAGTATGTGACTTGAATTATGTACATCATATTTATTCACTTTAAGGCTGATATTTGTTCAGGCATATCCTGAATAATTTTTGCCTTGGCAGGGAAGAACCTGCCAGTTTGCATATTTTGGAGCTTAAGGAGCAAAACATTTCCACTGTGCGTAAATGGGAACCTTTTCGTTGCCCAGCTGCAATGCTTGAGCCATGCATCCTCTCTTCCAAGCCACGACTGTGTCCCTGACTGTGCTGCCTGATCATCATCAGAGCTGAGCTATTCCAAATTTCCAGCTTTCAGCATGGGTAGCTTGCTGAAGGAGACATTATGGCTTGATTTCAGATGGAGCCTTGCGTAGGCTGGATCATTTTCACAACTATTCAAGCACTGCTTGAGTCCCTGGTTGACTAGCAGTATTGAACTCAAAGAAGAATCTGATGAAAGGAAAGGAGGGAGCTTTCAGCAATACATAGTAGAGGGCTTAAATTGAGTAAAACTTGCTGTTTTCTGCACCTTTTGTCTTGCTTATTATAAAAGGCAATAGGTATCAGATTTTCTGTGTGGAACTAGCACCGGATAGAGCCAAATGTGGAGAATTTGTGTTGAGCAGTTGAAGTTTTTCAATATCATAGAAAATTGAAAACTAGAGGATGTAAGAAAAGTGACCTTAACACAGTCAAACACGAGTTTTATAAAGTAAACCCATAAGTCTTAGGAATACCAAAATAGCCTGACCACGGTATTGATTTTATAATGTTGTTCCTGACTCTCGCTTTGCAGAGCAGTGACATTTCATTTCACCCATTGGAACCATAATAACTGAAGTGCAACACCAGCTGATGGAAATGAAATTAAACCTATCTTCAGTAATAAAGCAGTGATGTCCATCAAGATTAGAATACAAACCTGTTTTCTAGTTTTATAATGTTCTATTACAACGAGCTATAAATAAAAAGCAGGTATTTGTTGTAGCAATACCTGTATATCAGCTAACAAGCAGATAACCTGACTTCTCTTGGATTCGCTACAAGATGTTCCTAAAATAAGTACATCTCCAGCCATGCCATTGTGAAATTTGTATTCTGCAAAATATTTAACAAAGTTTCTTATGCATCTTCACATTTGTGGTGAAAGACATTAAAAAAAAAAAACAATCCCCATAGCATAACGCAACCGTTTGTTGGGAAAATATAAATCTGGGCACAGACACAGTTTATCTGGATTTTTTTAAGTGCTACACATTTAAGAAACATTAAGAATTACTTTGGATAGGAAATTCATCCTGTTAATTTCAATCACTGACTGAAACATCACCAACCTGAGAACTAGAGATGTTTCTTGTTTTGTTTAATGGCTTTTTTCAAAGAAAATAAAAATTGCTGTCTTTTCTCGGGTTCCTCATTGCTCTTCTTTAAACACATTGTTTCCCCATGACCAACAGCCTGATCTTCCAGGTCAACAACAGGGGGAGGAGAGATCTGTGGATTTTTTATTGACCTTTTGTCTGAATACCAGGTGGAAGTAGCTCATTATTTAAATCTGGACATCCAAATCATCACTTGAGTTGCAAATTTTGCTTTCATTGTTTTGCTGATACCAAAGGCTTTTGCAAAGGTATTAATTATGGCTCACTGGATTAATGGCATTTTGCTAAGGATTGCTATAGCTGGATTTTCAAATCCAAAGGGAGAAACTTCCATCCTTTGTGGGGTTCTCATAGCCCACTGCAGAAGGAATACTTATTCCTGGGTTTCTAAAGGATTGGACTTCACACGAAATATATGGATGGTTACAGAGCCCAATTGTTTGCTTCAGTTTCTCAGCATTTTTTCTCAGCTTTCTGTGAGCTGCAAACCTTGATTAAAAGAGAGGCAAGACAGGATATTTTTCATGGTATTTTAGCTAATTGATTAAGTTTTGGGGAAATACAGTACTAAAATTTACCTGTTCTACTTTGTTCATTTCTCCTTTATGGAAGAAGGACCTAAAGTCAGAGCTGCTAAATGACCTTTTTAAAGGAGTTATTAAGAATTCAGAACAATTCTTAGCATTTTCATTTTGATCTTGATGTCTGTTACTCTTACTGGCGTCATTTTCATTTTCCTGTCTCCTTTCCAAATTTCCTGACACGTAACTGACAAGATTTACCTGGAACATAATGCGTGAAGACCTCAGCTGAAAGAGAGCAGAAGGAGCCTGACACTGGGATATGAAATGCAACCTTCACCTGTCACTTTATGATATTAAAATGTGTCTGGCACCTGTGATCCCATTTCTCTGAGAGGGATGGTAAAAAACATAGTAGAAACAAGTTATAAACTGATCTGGTTTTGCTTTATGATGGTCTCAATTTTTGTTATTTTCCTTTTATCCTAATTTTTTTGGTTTTGGGGGACTTCTAAATATTTTCAGTTTTTCTTTAGCTTCTAGAACTAGTATTTCTTCCTATCTTGGTATATTTATTTTCTTAAATAAATAAAGGTGCAGAAGTGGGTCATGTCTACTGGGAAAACATGGTTTTTCCTGTCCTTTTTAAAACTTAAAAAAAATTCCAGTACCTCAGGGGCCTACAGGAAGGTTGGGGAGGGAAGAAATTCTTTTCTGTGACAGTGGGGAGGCTCTGGCACCGATTGCCTGGAGAAGCTGTGGCTACCCCTGGATCCCTGGAAGTGTCCAAGGCCAGGTTGGACGGGGTTTGGAGCAACCTGGGGTAGTGGAAGGTGTCCCTGCCCATGGCAGGGGGTGGGACTACATCATCCTTAAGGTCGCTTCCAACCCAAATTCTGGCATTCTGTGATTTTCAGTGAGTTCTTTTAAAATGCTTTTCTGTGGATGCAGAGCATTGTGGGGTGGAGAGGGCATGGATATCAGTATCTGGTTTTCATCATCATTATTGTTGTTGTACTGGGTTGGCTAAAGGACATGTGTGAGTTTTCTTGACATAAACATTACGTTCCTTGTTGTCCTGATAAAAGGAACTTTCGTAGCCAGAAGTGCCTTGGACTTCACTCGTGAAATGGGGGAAGAGGATGCAGGACAGCCCCCAAGGAAAGTCTCTACATCTGTGAGAAGGGTTCATCTTCCAGTTGGTGGTTTCCTTCCTGAGTTCCTAACTAGCACAGTTCCTAACTGCCAGGGAACTCTTAGCAGGGAAGCTAAGGAAATATGGGAAACTCCCCTGTAGTGAAGGGATTGAGCATTTAAAAAGATTATCGGTTTTCCTTCAAGAGCAGAGTCAGGCATTGGAACAGGTTCAGTCTCCATCTGTGGAGCTGCCTGGATAAAGCTCTGAGCTCTGTTTTGACCTCCCAGCTGACCCTGCTTGAAGCAGGTGATTGGACTTAGTGACCTCTGAAGTCCTTTCCAGACTGAGTTATTTTATGATTCTATGATATTTAAGAGAGTTTGGGCACAGTGACAGCCCGTTTGACATCCCGAGCTCTTGTACATTTCCAGCTGACAGAAGTTTGTATTCCTGGCATTTCACAGAGTGGGATGGAACTGATACTCCTGTCAGGCAGTGAAGAAACAGAAAAATAGAATATTAGTTAAAAATGGACAATGATTTCTTGTAGAAGGATGGGGTGAAGGGATGCATAAGTCCCAATCAATCCCTGTATGCCCGTGCAAATTTTTATGCTAAAAGTTGGGTAATTTTTGCTGCTTAATAGAATGGAGAAGGGCCACAGTGTCAGTATCTTGCCTTTTTTCTGAAATTAGGCAAATTAAAAATGATGTTTAATACACTGACTGTAAGCTGTGTTTTAGAACTTCTTGAAGTAAATTCAATAACGAAGAAATGTGCATTGGTTCTTTGTGAGAGTCCTGAATTCTACAAGCAAATTGTATTTCAGGATAATATACCTCTGATTAAGAAAAAATCAATAAAATATCCTCTTTTTGTGTTTTTTTCTTGAAAATCATTATTTACTTGACCAAATTAGATTAATCTCTTTTTTTCTATATGGTGACTGTATGTATTTTATCAGAGGCTTAAATTGCTGAAGCCAATCAGGAATTTCCAGGCAGAACTAGATGTGGTAGCTCATCATTCTATTCTCTGCTCCTCAAAAATTTATTTGAATCTTTTTGTAGGATACCAATAATTAGAATGTACTGTTGAGAAATTGGAAATTAATATTTAAGATATGTTAACTCAAAGTTAACATGAGTAGAATTTACATTGGAGCTTAGTGGTCTTACATTTGCCCCCACTTGAATTCATCACCTACCTGGGAATTTATTTTTCTATTTTAAATCATTTACAGAGGAAAAGAACAAGATGATGGAAATATGCAATAAAAAAAATCATTTTTAAAGTACTTATTAGACCTTCTTTGGGTTTTTTTTTAGATTAGATTTTTTTGATTTTTGGCTTTACTTTTTTAACCTGAGTTACATTTCTTCTGTCACTTCATTTCAGAATAATTTCGCTTTTACATGTTAGGAGACAAAATAATATGTGTAAATGAGGCCCAAGCACACTTGCAAACTTTCCCTGTCAGTTTGTAATTACTTCTAAGTTATCAATAGATTTGTGTTCTTGCCTAAATACAGGATTGCAGTTTGCAAATAAATTGGCTAAATTGGAAGCTTGAAGGCCACAAGCCAAGAAAGTAATGTTATTAACTTCTGTTACCTGTGTCACTATAACTTCAGGACACTTGCAGATAAATTCTTTGCCAGTTCTCATTTCCAACAGCAAGGTTGATTTATGCATATTCTGGCTGAAATGATGTGCTACAAATCTTTCATGAGGTAAAAGACTAATGAGGGACCTCTGCGGTTTAGAGAATAAATGGAGAGAGTCCCTGTGAACGCTGCAGATTCCTCAGTGTCTGTATTTGTTTAGCAAATATGTAAAACAGTGATCTGCATTTGTGGTTGTGCTAATTTATGAGTCAAGGACTCAGCTTTAAATTTCTATTGCTTGTTTTTCATGAATGTTCTTGGAATTCTGGGACAGCACTTGTGAGCTGTGTTTTCGGTTAATCAAATTAAAACACATTTTGTGTCACATAAACTGGGTTCAGATGATGAAAATGTGATTTATGAGGATATAGGGCTTTCTTTACCTGTTAAATTTTGTGATATAAGCCTTTAAAAAAATCTAAAATTTTTTTCAACAGAATTCCAGTTTAAAATTAGTGGGCTTTTAAAGAGCCCCATCTAGTCTGGATATCTGGCTGTGGTACTTAGGTGGCATTGGCAAGGATGTAATTTTGGTGAAGAAAACAATTCAGATT
The DNA here is from genome assembly GCF_000691975.1 of Corvus brachyrhynchos. Classification (NCBI taxonomy): domain Eukaryota; kingdom Metazoa; phylum Chordata; class Aves; order Passeriformes; family Corvidae; genus Corvus; species Corvus brachyrhynchos. The sequence continues at coordinate 1,983,875 of NW_008239671.1, forward strand.
TGAATATTTTAAATATTTTGCTGAAGCTTATTTAATGATATTTTATTGTGGAATCATGCATGTCATTAGACTGTCACCATTTTTAGTTTCATAGAGAAAACCACAGTATATAACTTTATATTGTGGTATTAGTATTTATGGACTTCTTTACCAATGGGTGTTTAATTAATAAAGGAGACACTCTTAGTAGTTAATAATTTAAATATTAGTATTGTAAAGGTTCATTTAGGAAGAGAAAAGTCCTGAAATCTTGATCCTGTATTGAAGATTCTGAGAGGTCTCATGTTCCATGCAAGGATGAGAATTTTAAACATTTTAAAACACATGCAGAGATGTATGATAGAAACAATCCAGTTGTGCTGCTTTTGTCCTGTGTGACAAGCCCCACTGATAAGATTTAACTGGAGCCATGTTTTTAAATAGAACATTGATTTTCAAATAATGAATAGGAATAAGAACTTTCTGTGTTCATAAATTCTGTTTTCATTCCAAAAGGCATTTTTTGCCAGTCCAGGCCTAAGCAGAAGCTCCTATGCTTCATTATTCCACTCACTTACCTTTTTCGGAAGGGTGAGGGTGTGGCTGATGGTTAGAATTGGAATTTAGTTGCTCCCCTCTCCCTCTCACCACTGAAATGTGGCCAGGAGGGGGAAAAGTTAGAGAGGATCTTAATCCCAGCCTCCCTGCATGCAGTTCATGTGCCATCCAGGAACCTGACAATTTTGGGGGGTTTCAAAGTACCTTTCACTGGTATATTGAGACTAATTTAATTCAGTAAAATTTGTGTGTGTTTGGGAGTAGTTTCTAGCACGATCTGCTTGTTTGTTAACATATTTTAGTCTTCTATTTTCTTCTTCTGTATGTGTTGAATTCTTAGTTGTTATTTAAAGAAACAAGTGTTTCACAGAGTTGTAAATACTTATAAAATGAATATTATGCTTTAGATTCTGGGAGAACCTTTTAAATCCATATCAGTGTGGTAAGAGAAATCTCAACTTCTCTGTTTGCTTCTTTTCTCCTTGGGCTTTGTGGAAAATCAAGTTGCAATGTGTTTGCAATACTTTTCACTCTGTGTTAAGACACTAATTTTTATCCAGTCTGCTGAGCACTTCAGGTGAGTGTTGAAGGCATAATGATGATGTTATTTAATAGATAAATTGGAAAGTGGCGAAGTCAGAGGAATTGTTCCTTTGTTCTGTGCCTTCACCAAGGTGAGGGTAAGACAGCAGGACGTGACTGATCTGTTGCTCACTGTCTTGTCTTTATACCACACAAGTTTGGGAATATCTGCCTGCCCTTTAGAAATTTGGTGGGACTTCTGGATTCTGCTCGTCTTTAATGAGCCACTAACTCAATTTTTTTAATGTGTAACTAATTTCTCCTTTAAAAATTAGAGATAAATGCAGAGATTAAAATAAATACAAGCACTGAGGATTTTTTTTTCCTTCAGGGCTCTAGCATGGAAATGTAATCACCCGGGAAGAGATCTGGGTTCTCAGAAATGAGGTCACCTTGGCAACAAAATCTTCTGTTATTGTCTGCAAGTAGCTAATCAGTGATTTGGCAGAGCAAGGAAGGATAAAAGGGACCTCTGAGCCATTTCCTGTCTGTCTGGTCCTCTTCTGCTGTACAAGGTGATGGTGAGGTGCTTGAACCAGAGGCTGAAGGAGGCTCCTGCCCCAAAGGGAATTAGAGAATGCCAAGAGGGATCTGATGTCATGGTTTGTAACACCCCAAAGCTGCTCGCTCACTCCTCCCCAGTGGGATGTGGGACAGAATCAGAAAAAAATTAAAAATCATGGGTTAAGATAAAGTCAGTTTAACAGGACAGAAATGGAAGGGAAAATAATAATAATAATAATAATAATAGTAATAATGATGATGATAAAGAATATACAAAAGCAGTGACTGCTGACCGATGCCCAGCCAGTCCCTGAGCAGCAATTGCCCCCAGTTTTACTGCTCAGCACGATGCCATGGGGTCTGGAATATCCCTTTGGACAGTTGGGGTCTGCCAGTCCTGGCTGGGTCCCCTCCCAGCTTCTTGTGCCCCCAGCCAGCTCTGGCAGGGCAGTGTGAGGAGCTGGAACATCCTGGACTCAGTGCAAGCACTGCTCAGTAAGAGCTAAAACATCAGTTTGTTATCAACATCATTCTCATCCCAATGTTCACTTTCCCTGACCAGTCAGGCAGCAATGGCCTAAAGTCTCTTCAATTTAAAGCCTTTTTTGTTCCATTTGTGTGTTTTCCCCCCCTTCTTCTATAAATTTAATTATGATTTTAAGCTGTCTGGAGCACAAGTCTGATAAGGAGCAGCTAAGGGGCTCAGCCTGGAGAAAAAGAGGCTCAGGAGGGACCTTGTTGCTCTCTACAGCTCCCTGAGAGGAGGGTGGATATATTTATGTTGAATTTATATCTACAAAAAATTACTTGTGTGTTGCTGACCATCTCAGCCTGCAATTCTTTTTTACAATTGAGCTTGTAGATGAAATCTTTGCCTTCTGCAGTCATTAACAGGAAGATTTGGAGTTCACTGCCACAGAATGCAACTGTGGAAGAGGCAAACACACCCTGTAATTTGGGTGCTGTTCTCTACTGATAACGATTTCCCACTGCCAGGCAAAGATAAAAGAAATGAATAATCAAACATTTGCATGTTTGTGTGAAAAACAAATTAAATAGAAGTCCTGTTTCTTCACATTTCTTTTTTGTGTCAGTGTAACCAGCAGCACTTACTGAAAAATTAGGCTGATATTATGGATTGAAAGAGCAACTCCAAGCATAAAGTGGGCAGGGAATTCAGTGCCTGTTTTCCTTGTTTTTCCCAATTCGTCACTGCCTTAATCTTTTTCTGTCTTCAAAACATTGTACAGGCATTTTTAGGCTATTTTTTTAACTTTTTAGATGTCTTAAGTGTAACTTGTCAGTAGATACTGCAGCTGATGTCTTGTTTAGGAGACAACAACAGAAAGATTCTGAAGGGGGTTTTTTTTTCACTTACTAGTGTCAAAAGTGATGTATTTTATTTTATTTTATTTTATACTGGTTTGCACATATTTTTCAGGGGGAACACTTTACAAAAAATACCATAAACCCAAGTAAACATGTAGTCATAGCACATTTTAGAGAACAAGATATAAAATGCTGGTTTCACTGTATTTATTTTTAAAAGTGTGACGGGCCATGTAAATTGTTTGTACTTGGTGACAGTATCCACTGAATGCTGAAAATCAATAAACAGCGGCGTCATGGCTTTAAATGCCAATATTCAGCCAGGCAGAGATCAGTGTTATTAAGATACATACAAGTTAATGCTTCCATAGTTATTAAACAACAAAATAAAAATCCATGTCTGGGAAAGCACTGCTTAAACAGCAAAGGAGTGGAGATTAGAGAGTATTTGGAAAAAAAGAAGAGAGTGTGACAGGTGAAAATGCAAATTCAAAGCTTTATGCAGCACTGGTGAAGGCATAAAACTGTTGCTACACATCAGAACAATAATTCAGCACTTCAAAGTCTTATTTTTATTCTTTTTTTTGTTGTAGTAGGAGCCACAAACTGCCATATTTTTAATGAAGAACACCTGTGGTTTAATTGTAAAGCTTTAATTAAAAATGCCAGTTGTATTCTTTATCTTTCAAATGTATGAAATGTTGTAAAAAATAGCTTCCTTTTCAATCTTAAATTGTTAAATTCAAGATCAAGGAAAAGTTGTTTTTATCAAGTTTAGCAGAAAAACTGACCTGGACACTAAGCTTCTAGATCTCCAAAATTGGTAACAAGGACAATTCCATCAAATTTTCAAATGCTTGGGGTTTTATATTTAAGAAAATTTGCTTTCTTGTACCATAAGAATTTGGGTTTTTTTTAAATTCAGAGAGATTTTTCAATTCAGCTCAACTATCCCAAAAAATTTGCTATTTTCTTGTGGTTTA
>NW_008239671.1:1987840-1998933 GCF_000691975.1 Corvus brachyrhynchos
TGAATTCTGAAAAAAAGCATCACTTTGTGAATATATTAAAAAAAAATGTAAACAATAAATGTCTTTATTATAATATGAATTATGTATTAAAAAGTGGAAAACTTTCTGCTATTTGTAAAAAGAAGCAAGCAGACAAAAAAAAGATACTACCCTGGCAGAGAACACACCTCTCAAAAAAGAAGAGGGGTCAAAAAGAAAGGAATTTGCCATCACTTGAGCCATCTACAGGTATTAATTATGGATAATTAAGGTGATTGCCATAAGACAAAACACTCTTCAGGATCTTGCAGGATTCGATGTGGGGAGAGAGAACAGTGCTCCTTAACTCAGTACCAAATTGTGGTTATGCTCAGCGAGGTGAAGCTTTTACCTGCTCTGGCTGGTTCACAGGTAACAGGCAGCTGCTGCAGACTCTAAAGGATGTTCCTCCTGAGCAATTCATCCAGAGAAGCTGTGGCTGCCCCTGGATCCCTGGAAGTGCCGAAGCCAGGCTGGACAGGGCTTGGAGCAACCTGGGCTAGTGGGAGGTGTCCCTGCCCATGGCAGAGGGTGGCACTGGATGAGCTTTAAGGTCCCTTCCAACCCAAAGCATTCCGTGATTCCCTGATTCCCAGTACACACCACCCTGCTGCCCGGGTGAAGCTGCAGCCCATTGCCCCCTCCAGAGCAGCAGGGCTCACACTGCACTGATAGTGTGCATTTATTACAGGTAATCACAGTAAATGCTGCTGTGATCTCCACTGACACACCTTTGACATCCTGTATTGGGTATTTTCTTAAATTTCACATCTTGCTGAGGGCTGTCTTGTTTCTTTTGTCTTACAAATAACTTGAACTCCATCTTTTTGACAGTGATTATATGAGCATAAACTGGAGACAAAAGATTGTTTTTGCAAGGAAATCTAAAATTTCCACATTTTTAGCAGGTTTTCTTAAGAATACAAAGTAATTTTCCTTCACGTTGGAGTGATAGTTTCTTGGAGGTGAAAGGAAAACAAGCCTGTCTCTACCTTACTGTTTAAAAAGAAACTACTTATAAGCCTTTCTTTTAAATATGAACTACTCAGATTCCCTTTTTCAAGATGGCAATAATGGATCAAATTACTCATTACAGAGTGTTAGAAAAAACTGAAATATTATTTTTTTGCATTTGTATTCCTGACCTATTCTCCAGTGAAAAATCAGTTCATCTCTGAAAAAGACTTAGTTTTTAAGTATTGTTATTCAGACAAAATCACTTTTAGAGCAGACATTCCTCCAGCTTGATTTTTTTGTTCCCAAAGCATTATCTCACACAATTTATTTATTGAAAATTGTCCTGAAAGCAGTTTGAGATTATTTTACATCTCTTGTTCTGTCCTGCCAAACCGTAGGACCTAATAATTTTCTGTTCATAAAGATGCAAACTCTGTCCCACTGAATCCCTAAGTCAAAATTGCTTGAAGGGTTGAGTGCAGGTAGAGTTGGAATTTTTTTCCTGCTGATACTCAGATGAATATGATGAAAAACAAAGTAAACACCTCCTGAATGCTTCACATTGCTTGTTTAATATTAGGCAACATTTTTTTTTCTAGGTATGGAAAAAGAAACATTTTAGGGACCCTCTCCTTACAAGGTAGTAGTCCCCACTTAAAAACAGACAGACAGATGTGATTTCCAACAGACCTCCTGTAACCATGATAATCCCGTGCTGATCTTTGAAATTATGGAAGGAATATTCGTGAAATGAAGGCAACAAAGCAAGAGGATCCAGGATGTTCATTGATTTCTTGCAAAATTAAAGAAAAAGGAAAAGAAAACCTACCCAGGAAAAAAACCCCAAGCAAACACAAAATTAGTGATTATTACATTTATTTTAGCCCACAGTGTAATGCCTAGAAAAGAAGGGAGTGCTGTCGGCCTAGGTATATGGAATCAAAGTGAAATAATGAATGTGAAATGTCTGTAGAAATAGAAAACACAATTAGTGGGTGCTGGATGTTACCCTTCAGTGTCTGAGCTGTTTTAACAGCTGTCTGCAGAGGGAAGTGTGCAGTTCACTGAGGAATACTGGTTCCAGATTGAAACTTTTATCCAGACTTCACTCGTTGGAGTGTAATTCCACTTAACCGTTTCCAGGTAGTAATTAAAGGGTATTTATACCTAGCCCTGTGTGAATGGAGGCTGGATAAAGCCTCCAAGAATTTATTATGGTTTTGTTAATCCTTTCCAGTGATATCAAAGCAGTAATTTCGTTCTGTGAGGCCCATTTAATGAGATACTAATGCACCAAGCTGATTAGAGAGGCAGCAATTAGATCCAAGCACTTGTTTGTTAATGAGGAAGCTGCTTCTCTGAGCTAGACAGTATAGTGGGGCTGTAATAGTTAACTAATACCTTCAGCTAATGATAAATTCTTAATTAAATATGATTGTGCCTATAGTGGCAGAAAGAGCTCTTACCATGCTTTTGTCTGATTACATCACTTGCTACATTAAGTTCATTAGAAACATGAAGCAGCGAATAAAGGCCAAGGGAGATGAATCATTTTTAATGAATGATGAATTTTACTGAAACCATTCACTGAGTAAGGAGAAATAATAGTTACAAATAATGTTGCTCTTCCTCTGTGGTCTACTAAAATATATACATTCCTGGTGCTTTGTTTTGGTGGTTTTGTATTGATTAACTAAATGCCTTAGCAAAAACAAGATAACCAGAGCTCAACCTCATCTAATATTCTATTTTAATTTCCTTCAGGATTTTGTCAATGTAAGGATAAACACTGATGTGAGCACTTCTATGACAGTCATGTCATGAGAGAACAAAAGATTGCTTCTAAATATAGCAGTCTGCTCTGAATCAAGTGTCTCTAGCAAGCCTAAGAGCAGAGGGAGAACACAGGGCTGTGAAACCAGGTCAGATCGTGGCTTTGGAAACCAAGGACTCCAGAAAATTCAGTGCTAGTGGCTTCTTTTCATGTATAAGAAAGAAATCTACCATGAATGCCCAAGTAGATCTCAACAGTGTCCTCTCAACAGCATAAAGGTGGGGCAATATCTCCTGAAACCCAGTTTTCAGCAATTTTGGATTCTATATGTGATTATCAGTGTTCTCATTTCCAAAGAGCTCGTTTTGGACTTCAGTGTTTGTCACATCAACTCCAAAAAAAAAAAAAATCCCCAAATCATCAAACTTGGCTTAATAGCATGAGTTTGATTAATTCTTCACTCTTCACTGCTATCATGGAATAGCTGAGATTGGGAGGGCCTTTGGATGTCCTGTAGTTCAAGCCCTCTGCTCAGACCAGGACCATCTAGTCCAGGTTTTCCTGGTCCATGTCTGATAAAGTTTTGAATTTGTCCAGTATCTCCCCAAATGTTTCCTTCTAAATACATTTCTCTGTGTACTTTCTACTGCAAGCTAGGTCCAAATTGTTATTTCCTTGTGAGGCTGGGTTAACACTGGTGTGTTGTATGCGGTCTTTTACTGCCATTCTGCTTGACTCAGTCTTTTATAGAGTTGTCTGTTGTCATTTTTTGTTGAAATAATACTTCATGAAGTAATTTCTTCGTTTCTCAGTAACACAGCTGTGCCTATATCTAAGGGAAGGGACTGTGTTTTTAAAAGCATATGATTCACTATTTATTAATTATTAAATATTTAATAGTGATTAATAGTTCTTGAAACTGTTTCTTTTGCCTTACTTAATGTTTTGACTGCTGTCTCCAGCCAGAATTTTACCTATATGAGATTCCTAAGAAAAATAGTCTGATTTTCCAATACTAATCATGATGAATAGCACCAGAAGTGACAGACTTCTATGAGCAGGTTTAAGGAAGAAAGTGGCTTTGTTTGGGAAACTTTTCAAGACAGGACTTGGGCTTTTTGTACAAAAAATTTGCCAATTTGCCTTGTGCATCTTGGGTACTGTCAAAGATTAAATCGATGCTACTTATAGTTGAAAACCAGCAGCATTGTCATTCTTTATTTTTTTTTTCCAGATTATTATCCTTTTTAGCCCAGGTATATGAAGATGCTACTTAAATTTTAGCATTGTGAAAACCCATTTATATGAAATAAATTACTCTTCATTAAAAATGCAGCTATAAAATTTTCTAGTTAAGGAACTGCCACACTGATCAAAGTTTATATTCCTAAGAATACCTAATGTTTCCTCTGGTAACTCTACTCAGGAATTTCTCCCCAGCAGTAACATTGTCTTTAGCCAAGCTGATATAAAGAATTTTAAATCTCAATAGATGGAAAATAATTGATAACGTGTAATTGATACATTTTCATTTCTACAGTGCACCGAGGCAAAACTTGCCCTTTAACAAGTTTATGGTATTTTGGAGTTTTAATGTTTATGTACAGCTTGTGGGACTCCAGGCTGGGAAATTCTGGAAGATATATTTGCATATTTAAGGAGAAAGATTTTCAGTGACTTAATAAATACATTTTCATTTTAAATTAATGGAGTTGAAAATGTGTAAATAAATTACGTCCAAAAATATTCTGATTTTCAGAATGACTATATTGGGCTGTGTTGCTCACTTTTCTTTATGCACTTCACTGCTTAATTAGTTTTTCCAATTGTTCCAGGATTACATGCAGGATAAAATACTGTGTTGGACAGTGGGATATGTGGAGTTTTAGAGGGATTTCCACATTTCTGCACTGGCATCTTCATATTTGTGCAATGAGCCAGGCTGAGGCCTTTCTGAGAAGATTTCTGAGGGAAAAAAAAAGAAATTACTTGAGATGTAAATTAGGGGTAAAAAGGAAAAATGAGAAACAGTCTTTGAGGTTTTTGTGGTGACATGGCATTGCCAGGATAAAACAACTCTTAAGACTCTTCTCAAATTTTATATGATTTTGAGGTCAAAATGCCTCCAACAGCTAAAAATTATTGATCTGTGTATAAGATACTCCAATTATCTTTATGTGCAGGGCTTTTTAACTACTTTATGCTCAAACTATTACAAGTTCTAATATTGACCACTAGCTATATCTCACAATCAAAAGTTTTTTTGTTTTTCAGATGAGAAAAGTTTAAAACATGCTTAGAAATGTGTCTATTTTTTTCCCCTCATAAAAATCCCCAGTGCCTTTTATTAAAGACTGGATTGTAGTCACAGAACTCCATTCTTTGTGTCCTCTCTCTGGCTGTCAGCTTTCTGTCCCCCTGAAGGTTGCAATGCCAGAGTTATTACAGGCAAATACATCAAATGGCTTGTCAAATCATGCTGATTCCCTTTCTAATCTCAGAGCAAGCTTTCACCTCTTCAGAGGTCCAGGAAGGTTATGAAATTAAATTCAACAGTTAAAGGAAAATTCCTGCAGATGCAGAAAAGACTCTGGGTTCACAGCCTGTTTGCACTCTGTGTGTGCTGCAGGATTTACCAGTGTCCCAAGGGGAGGCAATGGAATCACAGAATCATGGAATGGTTTAGGTTGGAAGGGAAATTCAAGAACATCTCATCCCCCCCCCTGCCATGGGCAGGGACACCTTCCACTATCCAGGTTGCTCCAAGCCCTGTCCATCTGGTCTTGGACACTTCCCAGGATGGGGCAGACACAGCTTCTCTGGGCAACCAGAGCATCACCACCCTCCCAGTGAACAATTCCTTCCCAGTATCCCATCTAACCCTGTCCTCTGGCAGTGGGAAGCCATTCCCCCTTGTCCTGTCACTCCATCCCTTGTAAATTGTCTCTCTCCATCTTTCCTGTCAGCTCCTTCAGGCACTGGAAGGCACCAATTCGGTCACCCCAAAGCCTTCTCTTCTCCAGACTGAACCAAATGTTAAGTGGCACCAAGTAAGAAGATGTATTTTATTATACCTTTATTTTAATACAGTTGCTTCCTAAGAGTAGAATATAAAAGCTCTATTTAAAATACATAAATCACATTAGTTTCCTTCTTTAGTATTTTTGATATTTTAAAGGAAAAAAAATAGCTAAAGGTATGTAATTCTCAGGCCTTTGCTAAATAATTTTCTTTTCTGAATAAATTAAGACTAGAGAAGGTAGTGACCTGCTAATTATAAAATCTGATACTTCCTTAATTTTTCTGATCCCTTACTTTTCTTCTTTTCCTTACATTCAGTTTAAATGAGTCCTGCTGTCTAATTACACCTAAAAGGATTTTACTTTAATTACTTTCCACTGTAGGTGTGAAAATAAGCAAGCAGTTATCAGAGCCATTACACCAAATGGTGCAACATTAAATTTCTGACCCTACTACTACCAGACAGGGCTGTTCAGTTGCAACAGCATCTCAGTGTAGTTGAGTCTAATTATTGCCTTCTGTGAGTGCTGTCTTTTGAACTTTGTGCCCTGGAATTGTCTCGTTCACAACTAAGAAATAACAAGTGCCTTCATCAAAGTGCAGTGAATTCTCTGGCATTTTAAAATAACTGCCAAAACCAGCTGGGGAATAGAAAATAATTGCCATTCAAATATACTGTCTTTTGGGTTTTCCTTCTTTCTTTTCTAGTCTCCTGTGCAGCGAGGTTCCTAAACCATAAGTAGCGGGAAATATTTGGGAGGAAATCAATTCTGTTTAATTAGGTCCTTGTTGCAGGTAATGTCTCCCTGAAGTTTCCTTCACCTGGAGAACTTTCTTCTAAAACACCAGCTGTGGTTCTCCTATTAGAGAAGGGTCAGTTCTCGAATCGGAGCAAACTGCATCTGTTAGATCCCAAATCTTCCACTGAGAACTTGAGGATGGGGACAAATGTGGGGTCTTACCTGCTTTGGAAAGTGTCAGCCAGAGCTCTTCCAGGGACAGGTGTGTGGATTGCAAGCAGAGTGCCAAGGAAACTGAAAATAAGATGTTTTCCCATCTTCTGCAGGGCAGGATGGGACAAAAATAATATTAATTTCTTTAGATATATTTACTGTTTCTTTCTGAACTACATTTTTCTGAAATAATGTGTCAATAAGTAGAAACAAACGTACACATATATTTATTTCTCCTCATTTCCTATAACAGAGATTATAATCTTGTTTCTAAACACTGAGTGGAATTTCATACCTATTTTTGTTAGGCTTGAATGCCACAAAATGTGATCTGAAATGCACCTTCTGCTGTTAACATCTTTAAAGCTGTGAAGAATTTCTAATATGTGCAAACCCTGTTTTTCACTTCATTCTTCTTAATGAACTGAAAAGCTTTCTTCGCTGTTCAGGGGGAAATGGTAATTTTTTTCTTTATCTGCTCATTTTAAGAACATTATAGGTATATTTTCTCTTTAATCTTCATTATACCTCCTCTGCCTTAACGTAGGCTTCACCTATATTTTAATATAATCACAGATTTGTTTAGTGCTCCTGTAAATAACGATGGTAGCAATCTCCGGTGATTGAGAAAATTCATGCTCAATTGCTCATATATGTTATTTTGATTTAATCTCACTGATATTTATTAATATGTACAGCAGGAACACATTCTCAAAAGGAAACACAGACATACCAGTAACTTTGTTCTGTCGCCTGTCTCTGAGTTATTCTTTATAACAGTTGGAAAGTTTTATGCATAGCATAAAGATTTGGAAAGGCAGTAAATATTATCCTTATTCTGTAAATGCTTTCACCACACTGACTTGTAGGCTTGCCTCCTGCATTAATTTCTTAGTGTATGTAGCCTGTCTTCTTATTTAAGGGACAAAGATTGTCTTTGCTTGGCAAAATTTTCACCAAAACGAGCATTATTCCAACTTTTAAGTTCAGCACATACAGAAGGCAAATGATGATGCCTGTGCTGGATAGTCAGGAGTACCTAGTTAATTGCATTAATTTTTAATATTATTGTTCCACTCTTTATGATTGGAGTGTTTCTGAGTATTTGTGTTTGCCCTATAGTCAGTGAGAGACCTTACAGCTATTGCAGTTCTTCAGTTTTGGAAAAGTCAAGGGAGGAAATGGCAACTTCATCGAACTGTTTGCCAGAGATTGCATTGCATCGTTGTTTCAGTGTGCCACAGAAATGATCCATTTCACAAGGTGATCTCTGCTTCACTGTTGAGTGGCACAGACTCTTTCTCTGCTCTGTATTTTTCTCTACTTTAATATTTATGTTGCAGTTCGACTTAGTGCTGGCGGAGGGAATGGGAGACCCAAGCATTGGTGCAGGAGATGCAGGAGGGGTAAGGAAGAGCACTGGCCTCAGTGGCCTGCAGAGACTTAGAGCTGAAAAGGAATATAATAAAATAGAATACTGCACTAAGAGGCCAAGATACGTACATCTCCCCTCCTTTACGGCTTGTCTAGAAATTAAAATACGGTGCAAGTCTTTAACTGGATCCAGTCTTTGTTTCCTTTTTCCACATGGGCTGCAGAGTTTGTGGAATCTAAAGGAACTTCACCATGAAAAGAGCTTTTATGTGTAGATGTGGCACTTGGGGACATGGCTTAGGGGTGGCCTTGGCTGTGCTGGGTTGACTCAATGATCCTGAAGGTCTTTTACAACCTAAATGATTTTGTGATTATGTTTAAATCCCCTTGTTGTGTGTAGCAAGGGCAAGCAAGAGGCAGACCAGAATGTGTATCTCACACCCCCAGGAAATCTGGTTGTGGGTCATTGCTTGGAGTTAGATTTTCTTTCTTTTTTTTCTCTCATATAAACTCTCATATAAACTTGCTTGGAGTTAGATTTTCTTTCTTTTTTTTTCTCTCATATAAACTTTCTTCCCCTGGAAACACTCAGAAAGGCGATTATGAAGTTTCTTTGAGGTTTTGTGTCCTCACTGATTCCTCTTGCCAAAGGGAAAACCTTTGAAGACAATTTGTGCTGGTCGTGTTTAAGGCTATAGCCCAGCTCACTAACTTTATTTTTCTGATAAAAGCTAATAAAAAAATATGGCATTGTGTAATAGACTGGTATCTTGTTAATCTTGAATAACAAAATCAGAATCAGATGATCATTTCAGTTTGATGAAAAAGCAAAACAATTGAACTTTATTGCTCTGGTTTTATACATATAAATGATGAGACTGATGGAGAAATGAGTTGAGAATATAATTTAAGGAATCTCAAGTCTTAGATCATGCATGTGTTCTCCAAGCTATCAGTTATGGGTAAAATATTTCTGACAAAGAAAGCAGGGAATTTCCTAGTGCGTGAAAAAGATGCATGAGGAGCTGATCAAATTCAGGTGAGGAAAAAAACAACAGCTTAACTTTAATAGATATAAATATACTCTAAAAGTGTTTCTTTTAATTTTCTCTTGATCCTGTTAGGTTTCAAGCTATGCTTAGGTAAAACCAGGGTTTGAGCTAAGTGTCCAAGAGGGTACTCCTCTGGAAAATCAAATGGTGATACAGACCATATAGGAATATTAATAGAATGATTTATTTTTTAACCCAGTATGGCCATTCCATTTCTATTGTCTAAGATTGTTCCCACATTTATGTTTTATCTATTTGACTTTGACAGAGAATTAGCAAGGAAATCTATATTTAAAATTTTAGAATCTCTGTACATTTTAATAAGGCTTAAATATAACATTCTGCTAAACACTGTGGAGAAAAGGCCAACTGAAATCACTAATTGCCAGCCACTTTTTTTAGAATGGCAGAATTATTTTTGCTTCACAATAATCCTCTGCAGTTTGGAGCATGTTTGACTACCAGTTGTTAAATGAGCTTGTATCATCTAAGAGTGGGAGAAGAACATTTGAGAAAGCAATTGGAGTATATTTATTTTAAATAGCCAAATTAAACTGTCACAAATACTGTTAAGAATAATTTCTAATAGACAACCTTTACATGGTTTTCAAAAATAGCAGTTTAAGCCTATGTGTAGTTTTGCATTATCAGTTTTCTTCTGAATTTTATGGGCTTCTCTAAATGTTTTCTTGTATTTAGTTTATTGATATATATTCCCACCTGATCTTTAGCGTGGGTTTTTTTTGGTTGCTTTTGGTTTGGTTTGGGTTTTTTTTTTTTTTTTACTTTTAAATCTTGGTTAAATGTGAGAGTATGAGAAAGTATTTGCAAGTGTCTTGACATTAATCACATTTTTATTGCAAGAGGTTTCTTCCCCGTTTGAAAAATCCTGTGGGAAATCAGAATCATTGAGGCTGAAAAAGACCTCCAATACCATCAAGTCCAACCTTCTTTCAGACCCTTACAATACCCTAAGAAGGACCAAACTGATACTTCTCACTCTCAGAGAGTTTCCTCTTTGCAGTTTGTTGGCTTTTCTGGGTTAAGATGATCCATCATTTTATCTTCCCTGGTGGACCCAAGCTGTCCTTGCTGCTCCCACCATGATGGCATTACGAGGTGTCAGGAGGGACTTACAGCCCTTAAAACTGCTGGGTGGCCTGGGCTGAGCTCTGCTGCTCTGGCTGTTCATGGGTATTTTCCTTTCTCTCACTCCCAGCTGTTTATTCCTTTTCTCAGGAAAATGGATTTCTTTGTCCTGCAGCTTCTTTGAGGAATGGTCCCAGCAGCTGCATCATGCTGCTGGAGTCTGTTCCCAGCCCTAAAAGATCTCTGTGCTCTTTGTCTCTTTGGAATTCAGTGCAGTGATACGTTGGCAGGTGAGGAAATGTCACGTTGTGGTGGAAAATAGGTTTTAAAATTAATCTTTAGGTAAATGAGCAGATAAGGGATGGACTTGTGTAAAGGAAAGACTGAGTGGCAAGGGAATGGAGAGAAATGAATATCAAAAACTGTTGAGTAACGAGAGGGGTGAGGGCATCTGTGTAACAGGCTCTTGGGTGAGAAAAGGAGGTTTTTGGGACTAAGCAGACTTACGCTTAGAGAAGTTAAGTTAAACAGTGGAGATAATACGTGTGCACACTGGAAAGAAAGAAAGAAAAGAGAAAGGAAAGGAGGAAAAAAGGCAAGGGAAAAGAAAGGAAAGGAAGGGAAAGGGAAAGGAAAGGAAGGGAAAGGGAAAGGAAAGGAAGGGAAAGGGAAAGGAAAGGAAGGGAAAGGGAAAGGAAAGGAAGGGAAAGGGAAAGGAAAGGAAGGGAAAGGGAAAGGAAAGGAAGGGAAAGGGAAAGGAAAGGAAGGGAAAGGGAAAGGAAAGGAAGGGAAAGGGAAAGGGAAGGAAAGGGAAGGAAAGGGAAGGAAAGGGAAGGGAAGGGAAGGGAAGGGAAG
>NW_008239671.1:1999060-2106625 GCF_000691975.1 Corvus brachyrhynchos
AAGGGAAGGAAAGGAAAGGAAAGGAAAGGAAAGGAAAGGAAAGGAAAGGAAAGGAAAGGAAAGGAAAGGAAGAAATTTCTTCGGAAGAAATACGTCTGAAGGGGTGTGCTTTATTTTGGGAATGAACAGCTTCTGGAAGAAAAGTTTTGTTTAGTGGAAATTTGTTCTGGCACATGTTTCTAGAGGAAAAGAGTTTACAGGCTTCAATCCAGACTCCTTAATGTGCCTTGTAACTGTGAAGACTCCGAATTGTGAGAGAAGGGTGTGGTTCCTTCTGTAGAGAACTCACACTGGAGGGCAAGGAGGCCTGAAAGGTTTCAAAATTAAGCTGGCTCTGTAAATTGCAATAACCTTCCCAGACAGTTAAAGTGAAGAAATACCCCACCAAATGTGAGAAGAAAGGATGATGTACTTCAGCAGTGAAGAACAATACATTAAATCATATATTACGTTCTGAAACAGAAGTCAGTATATCCTTAGATCATATTTTTTTCCACATAAAGTATGTATTGTCACTTGGCTGAGGATTTAATGGGGGAAAACATGAATTAATCACAAAAAATTCTATAAAGATGGGTTACTCATTGTAAGAACTCTGTTATGAAAATGAAATAGGTGGTTAGATATGCAATAACAGGCCAGTATGCTTATTTTTCTGGAGGCAAATCAAGTAATACATTAACTTATAAACTCCTTGGCACACGCATTCCAGATTTCTTATTAATAGGAAATCTTCATGTCAGTAGGTTAATTGTGTAGGCACTTGTAAACAGGGAATGGAAATCAGTCACAAGTAATGTCCACTTTTCCAACATTTATTGCTTTCTTATAAAGAGCTGTTTTAAACTTCTCATCAGAACTGTATTACTGGGAAACTTGAATTTCTGTGGTCATTTGTATAAACTCCCTGTGGTTCAAAGTATAATTTAAGGGTTAATCAGTGCTCTCCATTGTATGTGGAGACCCAAATATCTGAAAGAATGACGTTTATTTTGTGGGAATCTTGAAATCTCAAAACACTCACCCCCAAACCTGTTGGTCAATATGACTGGCAAGAGTAAAGCTTTGGAGCATTTCACATTGTTCAAGGTGGTGATGGATCTTTTACGGGGAGGAAGAAATATCCCTGAAGATACTTGAACCTTTCAAGTTAGGATGCATATTCTGCATAAGAAAGAAACAGGCAATTTTACATCTAATTTCCAACTCATCTGAATTTTTGGAAGATGGTTTAGGTTCTCTTTACATACAGTATCTACATGACTAAGTTAGCAGTGCTTAAGGGAAGTATTTCATCTGACTCATGGAACTGAAATTTCTGGGGTTCACATACTGCACAGCCTTACTATATATTCAGTACTTGAACTCCCTGAGAAATATAAATATCTCTTTCCTCTGAAAATAGACCAGATCTCTAAATATCAGTGAACCAGCATCTACCAGACATTGAATACTGAAGCAAGAAATGGAAAGTCCTGCAGCAACCTCAGCAATCTATGAAAGAGACCAAAGGATTTTAAAAGGGATATCTAGAAGAAAAGCTTGAGGAAGAGTTCAATCAGCTTTGGTCTAAACCACTTTAAAATAAAATTAAAAAGGGACCACTGTGGTGATTTGGATGTTTGTGTTCCTTGTAAGAGTAAAAGCTGGATTGTGTTTAGAAGTTAAGTAATGTCATATAAGTTCCTAAAAATTTTTGGATAATCCAGCTAACTTTCCCAGTGAAATATAACCCTGACACAACCATTTAGCATCAGTGTCTAAATTTGGGAAATTGTTTTCTCACAAAAAAAAAAAAAAAAGCCAGAAAGAGCACCAGACCAATTTATTCACTTTTACCTCCCAGCTTCCATTGTCAGAGGAAATGGAAGCCCCTCCATTCACCAGAACGGAGGGGCTGTGGGGCAGGAGGAGAGAAAAGCTCAGATTTCCTCAAGTCCCACAGGTGCAAATACCAAAGCATTGTATTCTGAGTTCCCCAAGTGGTGCGTTCTCTCTTTAAATGACATTGGCACACACACCTCTATGTATTTTTCAGGACTGAACATCTACAGGGTGTCTTTGTTACCACAAAAGAGATGGGAATGTCTGCTGTTGTTCCATGGGTGCTTCAGGAGAAGGCTTTTAGAAATAGAATGAATTCTTCCTTGTTACATTCTAAAGTATTTCTACAATAAATGGTCTCAGTTACGTTTTTAGTGCATCTGGCAGGTTATTGAGAAATGGGGATTACAGCTGAGTTGCAGAATTCCTCCTCCAAGTGGTGAACTATTGAAGAAGAACCCTCTGCTTTGAGAAGGGTTGAAAAAATGCAACTGTTGGATAGGCTCCCCTACTTAATTTTAATTTCAGGTGCAAAGATCCATTTATTCTTAACTGTAGATCTGCAACTTTTTGCCTTAATATAAAGACTTCAATATAAAAATACAGAATACACTAAGGATGTTATCCAGAAGATACCAAATAACCCTTAACAGTTCTTTCACTCTCTATTGGCTTATACTTTCTTACTTTCTCTTGCTCTGTTTTTTTAACAGATTGTCTTTAGAGTTGCTGTGCCCAGTTTAAATGTTTATGAAGATGAGCTTCCAAATAGCAGTTAATTGGTAAATCCTTGCAATTGCATAATGAGTTATTGGCCTGGCTCTGGCATCGCTCTCTGAGGGATATGTGATACTATTTCTTTCTCTTTGCCATCTTCCAAAATTTTATATAAAAAAAGAAAGAAATACACAAAGCATATTTAATCTTTTCTTTTGCTGTCATTGCCATGGAAACATTAAAAGTAAGAGGAATTGTAGGAAGAAGATAAAAAGGTAGAGACAAGGAAGGAGATACAGAGCAGTAAAGAAAAAAGGAAGGAAAGTGGCAGTGATTTAGTTGTGAGACAATATTTATGTATCAATTTGTTCAGAAATTGTGTCTTACTTGGAAAAGCTCTACTTTTTAGACCTGAAATGCAGGTTAGTTTGATCAATTTGTGTAAAAATAAGAGCATTCTTTCCATTCAGTAGAAATACTGAAAAACTCACTTCAGATAATGTCTTTTCTGATGTTTTCATGGTATTATAACTCTGGTAATGGTGGATATTTGCAGTTGAGTTTCATTACAGTAGGTTGAATATTTCTGGGCTAAGCATGTGTTCTGTTTGCTCTTCTATCCTTTTTATGTGTCTTGGACCACTGCCCAAACCCTTTGGAAAAAAAAAAAGTCCTCCCTGGTAAGTGTAGAGAAGTTGCTGCAGTCGGGATCCTTAAATGTGATTTGGTCTGAAGGACTTCGAGAGTGTATTGATGCTCTTTTCTCGGATGTGTGAATCTAATCCAATTTTATCTGCATGCTCTTACTATAAATACCGCAATTTCCCTTGTAACCAGCCACTCCCTGTTGTTTTTCTCCATCCAGCAGTCCCTAATTTCTCGGCCCTGTTTCTGGCTGTATGTTACAGAGTTCCAGCAGGTGGCAGCCCTGCCGCGTTATTTCGGGGTTTGGAGGGTGGATAAAGCACCGCCCCGCAAATGGCATCTTTTGCAAAACTCTTTGCAGCAATTCCGAAGTTCTCATCCCTATCATGCCTGTGATTTACCACTTGGAGAGAATAATGTCCCCAAATCTCCATTCTACATCTGTTTTATCCTATCATAATGTCTGCTGTCATATTCCACAGTAAAATAAGTGTGTCACTTCTGTTGTTGTTGCTGGACTCTTCAATCCCATGTTGTGGTTTAACTCTAAAACACAGGCAGCAATTCCACTGCATTGAGCTGATAAAGGCAATACTTTGTACAAAACCCTGTTCTCTGTTGTGTTTTTAATAAATGGATGTTACATGACTTGCTGCCACTATTTTATTTTGGGAAACTGGTGCTGTGTTTGCATAGCCCAGTGCTGTGTGGGAGTGAAGTAGGATGCTGAGAGGATTAGGCTGGGGTGAGCATCTCTGTGTCACCTGTCCAGTCCCCTCTTCATTATCTGATACAGTAACACAACTCCCACTGCATCTGTTTTTCCCTGTTTATTTTGTCTGTTAAGCAAACCTTCAAGCTATCCATTTTAAAAGATGTTCTGGCATTTGGTAAGTACAGGGCAGAACCTGGTAATGTAGGAATTTCTTCTGCCAAAGGACAAACAGTAAGTTTAATGATACTGCATTCATTAGAACTGTGTTTTCAAGCATTTAAGAGCCAAAAGTGTGTGGTCTGTGTGACATTCTGTAAGTCTTCTGCATGCATTGATCCTTTAAGTCTTACTTGGGTTCTGGAATGAGAACCTGCTCCTGGAGAGAGCAAGGGCATAAAGCAGAGGAATCCAGCTTTCTGGATAAAGGATGGATGTCATGAAGCTGCTATTTTCTGGACCTACTCATACATATGTTATTGTCACAGCCCTTTAAATAGAGTTGGTGTTGCTAAGCAATATTCAAATCATGTGAAGTCCTTCTGAAAGCAGTGAATACCTGTTAACATTCCTTTGGGCTATACTCGCTGATTTACTACTAGCAAATCATGAGTACTGTACTGAGTTCATGCATTTTCCCCTGTTTTCCTTTTCTTTGTTGTTCTGTTTTTACTCCAAGAGTTTAACCTTTAAATGCACAGCTGCAAAAATTGAACAGAGAGAGTTAGAGCAGGGAACCAGTGGGGAGAATATGGGAGGAAGGTACCCAAAGGGGAATGCTGGGCTCATTAATGCATGTTTTCTGCTGTTCTGCTCCTTGAATTTCAGAAATTTAGAAAGTGGAGATAAGAATTGCCAGACAGTGGTATTGCCTGGCAGCCTGTAGAAACCATACGATGCTAAGTGAGGCTGCCTGACCCAAGTGAAACAGATATTTTAGCCCCTTTCTTCTTCCTGCTAATTCTTGAAAGAGCTGTTGGGATACTGCCTGGTTATAGCGCTAAAAATTCCTCCAGTGAAGGGACACATATAGATACCAGTATATTTTTAGAAGTGATGCAATTCATATTTTAGGTAGGGTAGTATATTTTTACATTCTTAGTTGGAGATGAAAGGAGATGTTCTCATAAAGAAAAGCTTTATTGCAATTTATGATGGGAGTGTAGGCTGCTACTAGTTGTGAATAATGTAAGTAACCTGTGGATATTGAGCCGTGTGTTGCATAAATTCTATTTCTCTGTAGAACTAAGATTTGGTGTTAGTATTCTTGCTTTTATTTCAAAAGGCATTGTAGTCTTTTCCTTTCAATGAATTAAATCTTGGTGGTGAATCATCCTCTTTAAAACTTTAGGAGGTTTTTTTTCCCCTTAATTTTTATATCAAACACGCACACACACAAAGAGCAAAACAGAGGAATTCTTCTTTTGATATGCTGCATATGAATCTCCTGTGTGTCAATGCAGCTTGTTAAAACAAGATTTAAAGAGATACCTTACTGGGAAAATATGAAGTTTCTCTTTATATTAGCTGGTTCTAGTGAGGAGAGGAAAACAACACAGAGTTTTAAATTTGAGAAACTCATTTATCAACTTACTGAACTTCAATATTTTTTTTTTTAATTTTAATTGGATCTTGAAGAAATAATTTCATAAAAAGATGGCAGTTTTGAAACCTGGTGTTTTACCAGTGTGTTGTAAAACATCTGCACTGGGTCACTGTCAGGAGTAATGATGATGACAGCAGTTTATTACAGAAGTAGGTAACAACATCACAGTTCAGAGCTCTCCTCTGGTGGGTGCCACACATACTAATTGGCTTAATGCTTTTAGGAGCTGATTAATGAGGTTTCTGAGACACACTGCAAATATTGGAGTGCTTTAGCAAATAGCAAGTTAAACATTAGAGGAAATAGCTAGCGAAGAAAATATTTGAAAGCCTAAAATATGTATTAAATATACGTCTCCTCAACATTTATATTGTTCCTTGGTACATTTCAATGCAATTTGTCTCCTGCTTTCTTCTACCAAAGAGAAATAGGCCCTAGCACAGGCTGCCCATAGAAGCTGTCACTGCCCCATCCCTGAAGTGTCCAAGGACACCCTGAAGCGTCCAAGGACAGGCTGGACTGGGCTTGAAGCAACCTGGGATAGTGGAAGGTGCTCCTGCCTGTACTAGTTTGAAAACAAACTAGTGGAAGGCACCAAGTAAAAATGACAATTTAATAGGGAAATAAAGGGAAAAACAAAATAAAGGCAGAAAACACTGGGTTAAACTGACAGAGTCAGGATACAACCTGACACTCTGTTAGTCAGGGTGGTGGTAGCAGTCCTCCTGAAGTGGTGGATGTGGTTCTGTCAAAGCAGTGATCCTGTGGAAAGGGTCTGCTCTTCCTCAGAAGGTCCAGTAGTGTCTATGTAGCTCCTGTCCTCTGGAAATCCAGGGAAAAGGTTGGCTCTGGTGTTCAGCATCTCAGATTATATCCGGGATGGAATGCTTGGTTCCTCCCTCTGGGTGGAGCATCTCACAATGGGGTAATGAGTCCTGAGGCCAGGTGTTGATGAGGCTCATTAACAGAAGATGGTCCGGAGGGAGTTGTCTCTGAGTCATGAGGCAGGACAATGATGGGCCATTAACAGAAAGATAGTCTGGGGGGAGGAGGCAAGGAAACACTGCCCCACCTGATTTCAACAGCTCCTGAGGATGGTAATAGAATACACTGCAACCCAGGACACTCCTCAGGGCAGAAGGATGGAACTGGATGATCTTTGATGTCTCTTCCAATCCAAACCATTCTGTGATTCTGTAATACGTTGAGTGATCAGTGATTGTGTTCTTCATTAATTCTCTGATATTATCTGACTTGTTCTGTGTTTTGAAGTCAAAGATGCTTTATAACCAAAGCAGCTCCACCTGAGAAATCTGGAAGGAATTTCTCTCCACTGCTGATCTCTGGTCCACTCTCCCTTCTCAGGGTGATTTTTTCCTAAGTTGGAAGCTTATACTGCACCTACTTGGTTGGTGATAGTCTTGTGGTTGCAGAGGCTTTAATTTGTGAGCCTTTATTTAACTTAATTTCGTCTTTCATTTGTCTTGTGGTATTTATAAAAAATTGTGACACTTCTTTTTCTTACTTTTCCAAGTACATGTTTAGCTAACCCGGTCCTAGGTTTTTTGTTACACATATTTCAGCAGACAGCATTCTGGGAGCCAGTGTCACCTGGGAATTAAGAAATGCCAAATGATAGCTTGGAAATGCCAAAATTTTGTGTTGATAGACTTCGCCTTTTAGCACAAAAATCCTGCCTTGAGGTAGTGCACATTCTTTCATAAGCTGTTGAACTCCTAAGATTGTATTTTTGTCTACTGTCTTTCATCATTGCTTTTGTAATTTTCTAACATATACACATCAGGTAGCATCTTCAGCACTGGTAGCAATGTTCCTTCTTGGATGTGAGAATAGAAGTCCAGAATCAATATCTAATTTTTCCCGGCGTACAACTCCAAATCGAGCTTTGGAACATGGATCTAAACTGGGATTTTGTTTTTTCAGGGCTTTGAAGGGCTAATGTGCCTTTTTAAGGACAGTTCTAACCTCTGATCAATTTTTAATAAAGTTTATGGGTGTCCAACTCATAAGTAACAAGGTGGTGATATTTTTTCTGATATTATTAATTATAAGCTTGCTGTTATATTTACTTTTATTTGGACAAATTTTAACTGCTCAAAAATAAGAAGTTAGGATTTCAAATCCCCCATTTTAAAATTCTGACTCTGGTCTTGACAGTTCTTGTTTAGTTAATTCAGGATTTCATGAGCCCTGTAAAATCTTGGCTTTGTCTCAGTTTCTCCTGGTGCTGTGACACTTTGCTACTTACTCATGTTGATATAGCCAGCAGTTGGCAAAAAAACACCAGAAGACCATCTCAAGAAAAACATGAATCTAATGTCTGATGGAGAAACTTGTTCTGGAAGAGGTGCTTTGTGTTCAGATGCAACATTTACATACCCATTATCACACTTAAAAGGTAATTGCAAAAATAAGTAGTCAGTTGAGGTCAATTCACATCATTAATCAGGGTCATTACAGGGAAATACAGCTGCCTTTGTAATTAGATAGCTACTTTAATAACAAACAAGATAATCTCTAAAGACTGGAGTTTGGTTGTGCTGAGACCTGCTCCTGCAGTAACCTTGCTATTTTCTAGATTCAGGTGCTGGTATCCCAAGATTTGTCCCAATCTCTTTAAATTTCAGCCTTTTCAGGACCTGTGATCTCTCAGACTGTGCAGCCTCAGAGTTCAATGCAGCAGGGAAAAGTATTTAAAGCTCCTTGTCAGTGAGTGAGTCCTCTCAGTGACTGAGCCTTTGATGTCAGTATTGTCAATGAATCCCCTTCCTGGCTTTGAAATGCAAAAAATACCCAGCACTGGGTGCTGATCTTATCCTGTGAATATTCCAGTGCTTATATCACCCTGCGTTTGGAGTTTTCCTGCCAGATCTGGCTGTTATTCCATGCTGGCTGAAGGAGTAGTTACCTTCCTAATACTTCAGTTTTTCTGAGAGCAGCACAGGTGATGAGCCCTCTCATTTTATAGCCTGCACCAACAAAAGAATCCTGACTCCTGGCGCTATTTCAGGATAAAAGAAGAGGATGTTGTCTTCTTCCACAGAACTCCTATCTGTTTAAGTCAAGGAAAAACATATTGCAGTACTTGTGACTGTCAGTGACAAAGAAACTTTCTGTAGTGTGTGTGTCTCTGTATCATGGATACTAATGAGGCATGTAAACCCCACATTTGTTACTAACTTCACAGTGATTGATCATTTGCATCGTGTGTGGATAATTACTTCCCCAAATAGAATTCCTAATATCATGACAGCTCTCACAGCCCCCTCAAACTGATTCACTTGTGTAACTATGGCATCTTCTTGTTGTATTGTGCTGCAAAGATTGTCTGATTAGTAAGAAATTGAAATTTATTTGGATAATCAAACTTAATGTACGTAACAAGGAAACTTAATGATCTCCTAGTAGTTCTTACTGTGAATTTTATTCTCAATAGCAGAATTAGAGATTTTTTTCCCAACATTAGAACATAGAACTGGAGTTTATGAACTGCCATTACTGTGCTAATACGCAATCAGAGAATACCTTTTGATGGAAGGAACCAGTGGATGGTATCTGATCAAGTCTGCTCAAAGCAAAACTGCCTTCAGTGTGTGATGAGGTTGCTCAGGGCCTTGTCCTTTCACACTATCTCCAAGGGTGAACTCCATGGTCTCTTTGGGCAACCTTAGTCCTTTCCGGGGTCCTTTCCCTCTGTCCGTAATGGGAATCTGTGATAAATAAGTAACTTTGTTTTGTGCATTTTCTGTAAAACAACCCATCTCTTTTTTTTTTTTGGATGAAATTTATATAAAGCTTACATTTCCATTAAAGTAGTTTTTATTCTAAGGTAATCAGTAAAGAGAGACTGTAGGGGTGGAATCCACCTGCAGTGGAAGAGACAAGGGGAGTTTTTGGCACCAGGCTGACTGGATCAGTGAAGTGGGCTTCACACTGGGGGAGCAGGGTCCAAAGTGCTGGTGAAAAATATGAGGGGTAGTGGTTACATGTCACTGATGGGGAGATTCTAATTAGACACAAGAGGGAAATTTTTCCCAATGGGAACAGCCGTTGGAATAATCTTCCCAGGAAAGTGGTAGATTCCCCAGGGCTGGACACATTTAAGATACAGCTGGACTGGGTTCTGGGCCATCTTGTCTAGACTGTGCTTTGGCCAAGAAAGGCTGGACCAGATGATCCTTGAGGCCCCTTCCAGCCTGGCATTCCATGATTCTGTGAAAATATTTGCACCTAAACTGAACGAGATGTTTTGCCATAACGTTGAACCAAGTCATGTATAAATAGCAGACCCTGCTATTCCAGGCTGTTCCGTGTACCCAATATGGGTTAGCAATAGTAAACTGGTAATATATTTGATTGCCATAATTAAAGGCATTTGATTACATCAGCTTGGAACATTGTCTATAATATGATTAAAATCACGCTGGGGCGCATTCAGCAGATTTACATTTCAATAATACACAATATGGGATGAAAACCTGGCAGCAGACTGAGGGATTCAATGTTGCATGCAGGAATACAGAGTAAGCACAATTACAGTGTTCAGAAGGAGCAGACAAGTAATGCATTTCAACAAATTTTGCCTATGTCTTTGCTTAGTCTTCAAAATGAAGCTTCAGATTTCACAAGTGCAGCTTGTAACTTGTTCAAGGTTCTTTTATTAGGTATTTTTGAAAGTGTTGAAAGACCAGGATGCACATTCTGTTGTCTGTATGTACTTCACATTTTAAATGAAAAGGTTAGCTGTGGTCTTTTCTTCACTGAAACATCTTGCTTGAGTCCTCATTCTTTTCTTTCCTCTGTTGCTTTCGGAACCTGATGTTTATTACTTGTTTTGTGCTTTGACTATTTTTGTACCCTTTTGTCTTCTAAAATACCTGTTCTTCATCTCTCTCATTCTTTGGTTTCCCACAGTTTACGTCTCCCCAGCATAGAAAGCATCCATACTGATAATACTTAAGATACATTCTTTGAAATGGACTTTCTTCTAAGTTAGAGGCCTAAGAGAGGCTTTCCTCTCTTTAGTCAGAAGGATTCCTATACATCCTTCTGCTTCACTGTCTTTATTATATCTAAATTCCCAAAAAGTTAGAGAAAGAATGGAAAAGTAATGGACTTTGAATTGAACCTTAAAGATATTCAAAAATGAAGACAGGAAAAGGGAGTGAGAGCATGGAGATAGAGCTGTCAGGAAGCAAACCATACAATGGAGCAGAACTTCGTAGCAATTTTTGTCTCTACTTTTTATGTTCGTCATCATTTTTTAATACTGTAAAATTTTTGAAGCAGCCTGCATGATTTATTGGTACTAATCATCATGCAATTATTTGTTGAGTTGGGCTGATAATTGGGAAATCTCTTGCTCATATTACTGAATTTTTGTCAGCTAAATTCTTATATATGGAATAAGAGCTAACTTCCCTCTGTAGTTTTACTAGTATACATCAACTTCAAACTTACTGAAAATGTGAGGTCTCCGATTCGCCAGTCTCAAGATTAATTCGAAAAATCTTATCAAACCCAAAGAATTTCCTTGTGCCCTTGAAGTGACAAAGTCCCAGCACCAAAGAAGTGATAGAACAGGCTCAGTGTTACTTTGCCAAACTGACCGCAAGATAAAATTCATGTTATTCTTGGGTGTAAAGCAAGACTCTTGTGTTAGAGCTGAGAAAAAAATCGGTGGAAAGCTGTGTGAGAGGAGAGGACCTTGAGAAAAAGGAACGAAAAAGGAATTCCTGAATCATTTTTCTATGGAGTTTTATCTGTAAGGAAACACCTGGGTAGATGAATCTACCCCATCCCAGTTTTGGAGTCAAATACCATAACTCTGTTTCTCTGGTTAAACATTTTTCTCTTCACTGTCATGTTGTGACTAGTAGTTTCCACTTGATGCCTGTGAATCAAATCATTGTTATTTTCAAAAGAATTCACACATAATTTAATTTCTAAGTGCCAGGTGTTGTTGTTATTATGTTCAAAGAACACAATTGCATTTAAAAAAGCTGTCACTACAAAACTAAAATAAAATATGAAAATATGAAATAAAAACCTCCAAAGTCAGTGTTATTGCTTGTAATTTGATTTACTGCATTTTATATCCCTTTTCTGGTAGGTGGTAATCTTCTCCAAAATTCAATGAAATATTGTACTTTGTCACAGGAGTATGCATGCAGAAAAAAGCACTTTCCTGGGCTTGATTAGTAATTATTTTGCCATCTTAACCAGGGAATTTAATCACACAGATAAAGTACTGAAATTTTACGATATTAAAAAATTTACTCATAGAAAATTGTGTTTTGATTGTTATCTTCTCTTGAAAAAAAGTATTTTGTTCATATAATGGTTTAATTCCTTAAACAAATGTGATTTTGTTAGAACTTTTACCAGCACCACCTGCAGATATTTTCTGTAGCAGTTCCAACATTTAGAAAGACATTTCCATCTCAAATGATCTTTAGGTCTCTTAGAATACAGCAGCACATGACCCAGGAGTGTCCCACAGGGATAAACAAGTCTGCGCTTGAAAATTTTGGGGAAATACTGAAGTTTGTATCCACCTGTCAAATAAAACAGCAAATGTTTGCTCATCTGCTAACTCAAAGATGAAAACAAAAGCCAAATTCTTTTGAAGCAGATTTATTTTTAAGAGAGAAACTCATGCAAGGAATAAATAAGACCAGGACACAGCTAGAGTGGGTCAGATGAGACCTTCAGCTCCCTGTCTAGTAAGAGTTGTTTAACAAAGAGTACAAGGAGCATGAAAAGTGTGGCCTGAGCTTTTCCCTGCTGTATCTTCCAGGCTTCCACAGGCTGTGATTTAGAAACTTCTAGAGTTGAAATTAGCATCTGAATCGCTGCTTTAATAGCCATCTGTGGACCCATAATCCACTATTTTTGCTAAAGACTTATTGAACCCACTCATATGTTTGAGCTTCCCTGCAACAATGAGGTTCTGAATTTAATTAGATACTGTATGAAGTAGTAATTATTGTTGTTCATTTTAAATGTCCAACCTGATTATCCTATTTTAGATCTCCTAATTTATTGATTACTGGCCAAGCTTCAAAATAACCATCTCTTACTGACCATTTTCTTTGTTTAGAACCTGAGCTGCTGCATCTACTCATCTCTCAAGAGATGCTAAACCCTCAAGTGTATATTTAGCTTCACCACTTTGTTCTTAAAGAGGGAATACTCTGTTCCTACATTGTGTATATGGTTTTCTTTTTAACCTGTCATTTTACATATAATGTTTAGAAACTTGGTGCAATTTAATCAGTTGATTAAAAAACGTGGAGGCAATGCTCATATTCAGCTGAATAATATATTTGAAGGCAGATGTTGTGAGAAGTCATGCAGTGCAGTGTGTTAAATTTAGGTGGACAGTTTGGGAACTGCTTTGCATCTTCTCAAAGCTGAAAAGAATGAGATCAGATTCAAATCTTTACAGAATCATTAAGGTTGGAAAAGATCTCCATGATCAAGTCCAGCCTTGACCAAGTACCACCATGGCCACTAAATCATGTTGTGAAGCTCCAATTCTGCTTTATTTCTTTGAACACTTCCAGGGATGGTGACTCCACCCCTTCTGAGGGCGGCCTGTTCAAGAGCTTGTTTCAGCCAAGCATTTTGCTAATTTATTTTCCTAAAATTGGTTTAAAATTAGAGAAAATGGTCCTAGACTGGAGTGGTGGGCATCCACTGAGGGGATCTACTTTGTTACTGTTATTTGTTATTCACAGCCCCCAACAGCAGCACTGAAATGCAACTTGCAAAGTTTATGCTGGTGTCACGCAGTTTGTTATTTTTGAGTGACCTTTGGATCAGTTAGCTACAGCTGAATAATATTGACATATCAGGGTGGGTTGGTTTAATTTGTTTTTAATACAACTTGCTAATTACTCTTGAAATTAGATTTTCCAATTATAATGTTGGGAAAGGGTGTTGAGGAAGGAATTGAAAACTAGCAGCAATAAGCACAATGCCTTAATTTTAGGCTATTTCTGTAAAACATTACTGCCATTTTAACAAGAAACAGGGGATCAAAATAAGAAGTGGATGCCTGAGAAAAAAATGAGGAAGAGTAATAAAGTTACAGCCAGAAGTTTAATGGGATGTGATGATGGGGAAAATAAGTTTGTGGATTTGACATGTATTCCATTTCTCCTGCGCTCATTTGCAGCATTAGGTACGTTGCTGACATTTCCTTAATCCGTGTGTCCTTTTTTAAGGGGAAAAACCTTTAATATGAGCCATCGTATGTTAATTTGTTATGTATTAAGGTAATTTGCTTTGGCTGGCATTAAAGAAATAATTATGGTAGTGTAAAATGAGTTGCTGGTCTTCCCAAATTAATTGAAAAATAATGAGATTAATCATGAGTAGGAGTGAGTCCAACAGAATTTTAATATGGAAGAGCAAAATGGGATTATGTGGAACAGACCATCTTTTATCCCCCTTTTGCTAAAAAAGGAAATATTCCATCATGTGAATGGAATTCCCTGGGGTGTTCTGTGGCTGCTAAGATGATGACATGAAGGGATGAAAGCTCTGCCAGTGATTACATGATGTAGTGCCTTGAGTTTCAGGCATGCATGAAGATAAGAAATTGAGAGGACGAGGGGAAATCGCCTCCAGGTGATCCAGAAGGTTGGATATTAGGAAAAAATTTCTTTGCTGGAAGAGTGGTTGAGCATTGGAACAGGCTTCCCAGGGAAGAGGTGGAATCACTGTCCCCAAGTGTGCACCTCTGTGAGGGGGAAGAGTAAAGATCTGAGGGTGCAGGTGACCCTGGCTCCAATCTGTCCCTAATCCAAATGGGACAGGAATCTCCTTTCACCCCTTTCCTCAAACAGGGTCTGGACCACTCATCACGAGTTGTCACTGGTGTTTTGACTTGGGCAAACTGGTGCAGAGCCATGGATTTGTCATTCTTTCTGTGTGATGAGAAGTGTTCAGGTGAGAAGTACTGAGGTTTTCTCCACTTGCAGCAAATCAATGTGATGGAGAAGTACATGGTGATTTAACAATTTCGGAGACTTAATTTTATTTCAAATAATCAAAAAAGCTAATTAGATAGCTGAATTTTACAGAAATGCTGTCTAATCAAGGGCTTGGGCAACAGGGGATTTGCAGAAATGAGCAGATACTTTCTTGTTAAATATTGTCAAACGATGAGGTATCTCACCATATGGTATATTAGGAAAGACACTTGTCCAGTCACAGACATCATTTTGCCATCTTAAGTAATGCAAAGAGAAATGTAGAGAAAGTGTACAAATTAATTAGAAAGGGAATAGGTAAAGCAAGGAAAGTGGGAAGTTTGACTTTCCAATTAGTTGAACTTTTCCTATTAATGAGGTAGAGCTAAAACCTGAAAAAAACCCTGTCATAGACTGCTTGTTCTGGAGTCGAGTTTGTGTCAGACACGATTCTAGGCTTTTCCTTAAACTCCTTTTTAAAGCATTATAATTTTCTTCTGACAGCAGCACACAGCGTGGGGTGAAAGCCTGAAGAGTGACCTGATGTTATTTTGTACTTTCAGGCTGTGCTTTGAAAAACATCTTTGGACAAACAAATCAAATTTTCTTATTATAGTAGATAAGAGACAACATAATTGAACATTTGATTTTTAAATCGTAGTTACTTGTGTCTTTAAATGGTTGATCTGCTTGGGTGGTGAGACGTGAAGCAGCTCAAGACATATCACAATAATCCTGAAGTTCTCTTGCTGTGTTTCCTTTAAAAAGTAAGTTTTAGAGTACTTTAGGCAGCCTCAGAAATGAAATCGGATAGTTCCTAAGTTGTCAAAGGATGTCAGGGCTCTGAAAATATTATTTTTAGTACTACTTTGCTGGCTTGTCTCTTGCTTGAGCTCATGGAGCATTCCCAAGGTGGTTTGCATTTGCCAAGAATTGAAGTTGTTGTGCCCTAGATAGCTGCAGTCTCTATCCCCACTTAACATCATCACAGGACTTTGTTTTTCTTCCACAAATGATGCTTGTTCCAGACACTGGGCACCACTGAATGTCCCTTTTTGGGAGACATTTGATCTGCAGTCCACTTAGGCAGTTTGGAGTCTCTTCTGCAGGTCCCTTGGCCTATTCCACCTTGGGAAGACTGGGAATTCTCTGTGTGTAGCCTATGAGGTGTGTAAGGAGGCTGAGGCAGTGGAGGTGAGGAGGGCTCTGGGACAGACTCACAGACTCAGCCAAATATACAGACTCTGAATAACGTCAAAGTTGGGTGTGTTTTGAGTGATTACACTTTGCAGGGGATGCACCAAAAGCTTATGGAGAAGCATTCTTTAAGTTGTCTGCGTGTGACAGAGTGTGTTGGGATCATGTGAGTCATTTTTAGGAGGCACAAATGGCTATTAGTGTGTCGGCAGCTTGGATGCTGCTGTGTGGGGAGCACTTGGAAGCAGAAGAACCATCCCCAGGTGAGCAGTATTTTGGGTCTAAACTTCAGAGTCTAAAAAATGACATATTGACTTTTTTTTTTTTTGCATTAGTCTTAAAAATGAGGAGTGTTACCTTAAGTCCTGGTCATTATTAGATAATGTACCTGAATAGTCACAGCTAGGTATTAGATATTAGCTACCAGGCCAGAAGTGCAGATCAGTATGTTCTTTGTGCATGAAAACTGTTGACAGCAGTAGACCAGAGATTCCCTGTGATTCTTACTCCCACAGAAACATGTCCCAGAAATAATGGCAAAATCTGTTCTGAAAAATACTGAATGTTCTAGAACAGGAGGGTTGTGTGTGTTACCTGGGGCATGGCGGAGCAGCCGGTCCCACAAACACTGTGGTTTGTTCTTTGGTGGAATTCCTTTCCTTCCTTCCCCTCTGCTCTATTACAAACAGCCCATCTGGTAAAGTGAGGGCATTGTAGACAGTGTTCGAACATTTGCTGTGGGAAGTATTTTGGTGTTTTCTGTAGAAATAGGAGGCTCTTGTAAGTCTGCAAAGTGCTGCTTCTTTGCAGTGAAGGGTGTGTTTTTTTCCCTGCATGTGAGAGTTGAAAAAGAATCAGTCAGTAGAAATAATGATGAGGAGAACGAACAGTAGCAATTGGCTTATTTCTGATTTTCCCTTTTTTTGAAAAATCCTGCAAAACCATGATAGGTACTATGGTAAACCATCAGCTCTTGCCAGCTGATCTCGATCTCTTTCACTTTGATTTTTTTTTTTTTTGCTGGGTGTGGTAGACTGGTGAGTGACAATTAGGTATTAGAAAGAAAACATTACTTTTCATAAATGATGGTACTTGTTGCTCAATTTTACTTTCAAATTTGACCATGATATAAAATGTTAGGAACACAAGTGAATATTATTTATGTTTTGCAAGGTTTAGATTTTTTTTGCTTAACAACTGGGCTGCTGGTTCACTAAACTGAAAGAGGATAGATTTAGATTAGATATTGGGAAGAAATTCTTCCCTGTGAGGGTGGGGAGGCCCTGGCACAGGGTGCCCAGAGAAGCTGTGGCTGCCCCCATCCCAGAAAGTGTCCAAGGCCAGGTTGGATGGGGCTTGGAGCAACCTGGGATAGTGGAAGGTGACCCTGCACAGGGCAGGGGTGGCATGGGATGGTCCTTATGGTCCTTTCCAACCCAAACCATTCCATGACTCTTTGCATAGGTGTCATCCCATGCTGGTTGGTCCCACTAAGGATCTTGGTTCCTGAGATTGCTGTGAAAACAGCTCCATGAAGGCACTAAGGATGGAAGTGGGACACATTTGTAGGTTTGAAACCACTTCATACCCACAATCCCTTCTCTGATATTTCCGGAGTGAGGTAAGATGTGGTAAAGCCCTAAAAGGATCTAGGAATTCTAAATAATTGTGGTTCTTCTGATTCCTCCAAATCTCTTTATTTTTCCATCACATACCAAATTATCCCTCAGTTTTCTGTAGGTGCCTGGTCATGGTCAGTTTGACATCTCCCAGATGAGAAATTAGGAGCAGGATGAACAGTTTTATCATGTTTTGCTGGTTGTTCTTTTTATCCTTTCTCTTGTCATTGCATTCCTATTCAGAACATCACTGTTGTAAAATAAGCTGCATTGTAAACTACCTGCAGTGGTCACCGCAGGATAATCTCTCTCTTAAGGCATTTTTCGTATTCTTTAATTACCAAAGAGAATTTAAATTATGAAAGGACAAGAAAATGCACAGTGAAAATCTGATTTTGTATTTTGAATTTAATCGGAGCAATTCAGTGCTGACCTTCAATGGCTCTCCGTAATATCCTGGATGAGTTCTATGACTGTGAGATTGCCAAGTCTTTTATGAAGGTCACTGTGGGACTAAAACCCACAGCTGTATTTAATATTTTAAAGATGATTTTCTTTCCAGTGTCAGTAAAAGACTGAACTGACAAGCTTCCTAGCATGGTGACTTTTGCTCTACATGATGCCATTTGGTAGAGCAAATTGAATATTAAAGTATGTGATAAATTAACAAAAAATATTTTTAAATTAAAAATGAATTCCTCCTAGAATAAGAATTTAAATATTTTGCATACTCTTCTTTTTTATCTTTTTTCTTTTCACTAGAGGTCTCTTCTGTTACTTTTATTTATGTATTGACAAGTCTCTGCAAGATTAGTTATGCAGATTTGCAGTCAAATTATAATTATGGTGGGAAATGAAACGTCTGACTGTAACAGTGCTGACTGATATATGAAATGTGATGACTTAGAATTTGCAAAATATTGAAGGAAGCCTTACAGTTAATAAGGAATGAAGAAGAAAGTTCAGATCAGAAATTTAGAGAATTTTGAATCTGAGAGCAATGGTAGTAGAAATAGTAGTAGTAATAATAATAATAATATCATAATAATATAAATTTATCATTATATTATTATTATTATTAGGTAATAATTGTAGGAAACATTATATATATGCCTTTACAAGATTCACGGGTTTTGGGGTTCTTCTTGTATTTTTTACATGCATTGGTATATATGCATTGAAAATGACCCCAACTATTAAACCCCTTATTGTGTTGTTTATAAATTGTCATTTATTTGGCTGTAGATTAGAACTCAAAAGGAGTCCAGCTTCCTACTGTTCCCTTCCTCTTTGTTTCTGGAATTGTTTTGGACCCTGGTAGTTCATTGTCACTGAGTTTACACATTTGCATAATTACAGCTCTGTCTGCTTTTTTTGTTATCTTGTGTGGAAATGTTTAAATGACAGCATCACAAGCTTTAAGAGAGCAAGACTCCAGTAAGTCGGTCCAGAAAGCTCATCCTGTTTTCCTGCACAATAATCCAAGGGAAACAAAGCTAATTGAAGAGAATGTATTTATAGAGGCTTTAAGAAAAATGTCCAGGTATAACCATAAATTTCCTAAATTCTGTTTTGTGTTGAACCTGACTGTGATTTACAAATTCACAATCGCTTCATTTAGCGATGTAAAGCTGGTACATTTGAGGAGTTGACATTGTAAATGTAAAGAACCTTTAGTTAACTAAAGAAGAAATCAGAAACCCATATAATGCGGATTTGTGTAGTGTGCCATATTTTACCTCAATATTGCTGCTGTAAAAGCCAAGCATGGCCACAATAAAAGCCATGTATTGCTGTTTTAGAACTTACAAGTATCAAAGTCTTAAGAATTCAAATTTTATTAAGATAATATTGCTAATGCTATGGCCCACAACAAACAGAGTTCAAATTACTTTTTACTTAGCAATTAGGTTTTGGTATTTGTGGCAGAGATATTTCCTGTTTTCCACACAAACTCAGCACAGAATCTTCTGCAGTTTCAGGGCGCTCAAATATTAGGGAGTCTTTCATTTTACTTAGAAATTATCCAGCAGTTTAGTTACACAACAGAAATTTATTGATTGGGAAGCTCAGAATGGCTTATCAACATCCTGTGCAATACAGATTAAGCCATGATTTCAGATGCTGATGATCTGGATGTTCAAAGATAGGCTGAACATGATGTTAAGAGGGAAAAGCCAGGATGGGTAGGGATGTGGGATATTTCTAAAGAAAATTCCCTGCATAAAAAGTAGATATGAACTGCTTGGCCAATGCTTGAAGTTAATGAATGCCACCAAGTAAGTGAGTGATACCTAATAACATTTAATGAGTCTTTCTCTGTTGAGGCAGGCAGGGAAAATGTTTGGGGTTTTCTCTTTTACCCCAACTCCTGATACGCTGCGTTCACTGAAGCCCTCAGATTGAGGCAAAATAGAATGACATGCCTCCAAATATTTACAGTTTCTGTGACCCCTCAGATTGAGGCAAAATAGAATGAATGACATGCCTCCAAATATTTACAGTTTCTGTGATGTGCTTTTCTGTGATAGTTCTGAGCAGCATAACTAGGAAAGCCCTGTAAATTTATAAATTTCAAACTTAAGAATTGTAAGTGCTCACTTTGATAGAGTTGTGTTTCACTCAGTGTCCCTGCTGCTTTGAAGTTTAAGGTAGATGATAACAAAAGAGGTTTTTTTTCTTCCTCTAATCACTGTTTCTGACAAATTCAGAACTGATGGAATATGTCATTAAGAAAGAAAGTAAAAAAGAACAAGCAGAACCACTGCTTTGTGCCATTAAGGTGTTGTTTTGGTTTTCTTTTACTTGGGTGACATTTTGGGAATAGGCTGCAATTATTTGTTGGAAACTATGCTTTGGAGTTGAAGAAGAAAGAGATATTCTCTCATTCTTTTGTTCTCCAGTGTTGATGATAATACTCAGTACATGTTCTTTTATTTCCCTTTGATATCTCGTTATTTGTATATTGCTACATCTCTATTTGATCAGCTAAAGTATTGCTGCTTATTTTACCTCCTTAACCTACTTTTTCTCTAGAAATTTCTAATTGCCCTCACAAGCTCCTGACTCCAGGCTATGGTTTGCCTTTTCCCACTTCCTTCCTATTGTTTTCAGTTCTGGTGATCTACCGAAACAGCTTGTTACTATTTCCTATTACAAAAGTAAGACAAATTAGCCCATGGATTTCCACTCTCGTTTCTCTGTTTCTGTGGGACTTTTTTTGGCTATTAAAGGTTGTATTTTAATTTTGTAACTCTCTGCAGAGAGACCTTAAATGTCATCCAGTGCCACCCCATGGCAGGGACACCTTCCACTATCCCAGGTTGCTCCAAGCCCCATCCAACCTGGCCTTGAGCACTTCCAGGTGTGGGACTTACTTAAAGGAATGCATATTCCTGCATTATTGTATTGGTGCTTTACGTTGCAAAAGAAAAGAGAAAAAATACTCAGAAGAGTATAAAAACATTTTTTGTCTTCACTTAGAGCTGTACAGAACCAATTGAAATTCAATGAAATCACTGAGGTACAAGATGCACATTTGAAAATAAGGAAGGTGACTGGGAATCACTGAGATCAGCAAAGCTCCTTGAAGACACATTTGTGTTCTTTCCTCGGACTGATCCAATTTCCAGTTGCTCGTGTCCAAGTCAAGCTTGGGAATAGGGAGGAGATTCATGGTGCTTGCCTTGCTTAAATCACTGAACCAAAATTTTCTTTCAAGCAGGAGGCAGGCTTGAACCAAAATTGCTCCTTTCAGCCATCATTTATCATGATAAAGAGAAATATCGCATATCTGAGAGCTTGAATTACCAGTACTATATGTACAAAGACGTGAGGGTGAGAGAGAGTGTATTGAACTCCTTTAATCTTTGCTCAAAAAAATCCATCCACCTTGCAAGTGCATTTTAGTTCATCATTGTGCTCCCTGCTATTCTGCTTCTCTGCTTGAAATTATTTGTACCATATATAATAACATAATTGTTTAATTTTATGATAATTTTAATGTATTCAAAATTGTACTCAAGTTTCTGCAGGAACTGGCACACTCATAGCAATAGGAGGTTGGGGAAATATTTCAGAAAAAAACAGAGCAAAATTATTGTTGTTTTTATTTATGACTTTTGAAAGGTTTTTTTTTTTTTCCTCCTCTTCCGCCCTTGAACTGGGTACTTGTAGTGGGGTGGCAGAAAGATATAATTTAATCCAAAAGAACATGCTATGTTGAAAGTAACTTCAAAGCTATGATTAAATGTACTTACAATAATTAGTTTCAAAGCATTCTAATTCCTAGCAGTGTTTGAAGAATTCAGCATCTAATGAAGTAAAATAAATTACACACCACTTTGTTCATTGAATAACCAATTTTCTTCTCCTAACCACCATTTATCAACAGAGTCTTTCACCAGAAAACTTCTCAGCTCTCCTTTATATAAACTCAGCCCCAAGCTCACTCCTTGTACCCCCTCCCACACACACACAAAAAATGGGCTTGATTGTAACACCCTTGTTGGATTATAATGTACGAAACCCAATAGTTAACTTTGGATTAAGAGTTGAATCAAGAGAAAGGAAATGTTCTGTAGTGCTTTGTTTAAAGAACTCCTGTTAGTGGAAGAAGACAAATCACGTTTCCCAAATTCTGTTTTCTGATATTCTCAAGTAATGCTAAATTGAGATGTTCTGTGTGCTACATAATCTGAACCATAATTTTTTGAGAAGGAAACATGAAGTTTGGTATTTGTCATCGTTGATTCATACCAGATCAATCGTCAGTGTTTTGGATGACTGAAGCAAAAAATACAGTATTTATATATCCGTAAGTAATCTCCCTGGCAGTGAAAATAATCTCACATTTTGACCAAAGGACATGAACTATCATGTGTTCCCCCTGCCCCAGAAACGCATTTCAGCAGCAACAAAAAAATTTAGATGAGAACTGAGGAAAATTGAGAAGTTTTCATGTGAGTTTGTGGAACAGGAAAAGGGTTGATGATCTCATTGCCTGGCTTGCTTGTTTTTTATATATTTCAAGTATAATGAGAAAGTTAATTTGATTGAAATGTCTTGTGGACTAGAAATGATTTTAGTGCAAGTGATGCAGCAGCTCTTCTGCCTCTTGTCCTTTTGGAAATACAAAAGAGTGAGTGGGAATTGGACTTTTTGTAGAACTGGGAGAATTCAGCACATAGGAAATCCCTGATGCCACTGGCACCTCAAAAACAGAAGAAAAAAACAAAGGGAAAGATATGTGGTTGTTCCCAGTGAGTGTGGAGTTAATAATGTCCTTCATTGGGGTCTAAGTTTACTTACTGTCTTTTGAGATCATGCTGCATTATTTTTCCCAAAGTTGGAATATAGTACAATTAGACTTACTAACTGCCCAGTAATTTAACAAGAAACCATTGTGCCATTAGAGTTCCTGTTTTAAAATCAAAATAAGTTATTAAGTTTATTCTACTGCAGTTTGCAGCATTTCTTGATGATGTGTACAGCTTGAAGACCTAGGATCAAAACCAGAAAATCCCCACTTTCTTCCTTCTCCTATCTGACATTTTTTCTTTCTTGGAGGATTTGACCCAGCATTTACTCTTCCATTTATTTATTTATTTATTTATTTATTTCATATTTATTTATATTATCATTTGTATAGGTGTATCTGGGTTACGCTTCCTACAGGGCCTGTCTAAATTTGGAGTTTTCATGCTCTCTGTGCACACACTCTTGAGCAATATCTGTAACCATTCCTGGGCCTAATTAACTTGAATAACAGAATCTTATGAGTTATATAGTTGGAGTAAGTGTTTGCTGTATTAGTCAGGTGCTGTAGCAAAATTCAGAATACACCAGCATATTAATTTAATAGCAATTTTGAGAGACAATGTAACTTTTTTATTGCTAAAGACCATAACATATCAAAGTGAGTTTGCATCCACTTAAAAAATGTTACTCTCAAGTCTCTGGGAAACTGGAGTCAATATTTAAGCAGCTTTCCTCGTTAATTTTCCATTTATAGTGAGTATTTTGCGGGGGCATTTTAAACGCCCTGGGAATATTTTGTCATAGATTAGTCTGTGACATAAGATTTCAGTTAGGTGAAGTAATGAATATGTAGTGTATAAATATGTGTATATATCTATATGTATATGTGTGTATGTGTGTTTTATATATAATAATCAAAATAAACATATTGTAGTGATTACATTTTATTACCAGATGTAGGCAGAAAAGATAAATGGAGGTAACAGAGCAATAATGGCCCAAATGAATGAAATTTTGTAAATTAAAAATGGAAGGATGGTGGTCTGGATTGCTGACTGCCATCCTGTGTTGATTATTCAGTGTGGATTAGTTATTTAGAGAAGAAACCCCAGCAATGAATGTATAGTTTACCTGCTCTTCACTGAGGACAGGATTAGAGCTTTATTTTCTTATAAAACTGTAATGAATGGTCTTAGCAAACCTAGTTATTGTTGTGGTATTGTTACTGTACCTCTGTATGGACAAGGCATTGAATGCATAAGAAGAAAAGTATCCTGTAAAAGTTGTTCTTATTTGACTTTGAAAAATTTGGTTTCTCTGTTACTGTGCAGAAATTTTAATACTATTCTTGGCTATTCCATACTTTTGTTTTGATTTTTTTGCTTCCTATATAGAAAATACATTCTGTTCTGCTTGTACTGAATTATCAGACCTAAATATACACACACACACACACACACATATATATATATGTACATCCATGGAAGCTGATGCTTCTGTATTCCTGGCTCTGGAAAAAACCTGGTGAATTAGACTTTCTTTTTCTGCAATTCAATATGCCCAATGAATTGCACAAATTCCTTGGAAAACCATTTCTAATAAGATTCCCACAACTTTCTGAAAACATAGAACAGTAGAGGCAACAGGAGGTGTCTAGGAGGAAAATTTATCCATGGAACAAGTGTGAAGTGATGTTTCCCTAGAATGCTTCCCCAGCCTGAGCTAAATCATGGCTTGTAAAGGAAGAGGAGACTGAAAATGAAAATGCATTTGTTAAAAAGTCAGTGGACAAGTTTTATTTCCATACTCCCTTGTGCAGGTATAAAAAATGTACATAATGGACACGGTTCTGAACTGTTGTGGATAACTGGGTACTGCTACTCTCTGTTAATTTTTTGGTAACTAAATCCAAATTTATCTCAGGATACATAAAAGAAATGCTTTCATTACTTCATTTCTAAGGTGGTTCCGTACATGTGTTCTTTCAAATGGAGACACACATTCATGCTGACCAAATGTCATATTTGGAAAGTTGAAGCTGATTTAGTTTGTTTTTCCTGAAGTTTAAAGTTTACTGTTATATCATCTTTTTTTTCCCTAGAAAATACACCTTTATTGGAAGACATAAAAGTACAGAGATGTGCAACAAAAAGTGTTTGCAAATGTCTTTACTCCTTTGTTGCTTTTTAACATATTCACATGATTTTTTTCTTTAGTGAGTCAATGGATTCTGTTGTTTCTTTGGGTTGTTAAGCAGCATCACAAACAAGTTCTAAAGAACTTAGAAAGTTCAAAGGAGAGTTTTCAGTGTGTCTGATCCCCATTTATGCCCAGAGATGGTGTCCAAGGCTTTAAGGAGTTTACAACACTGAACCCTCTGGTTTTATATTGTACTTCTGCTTTTTGGTATTAAAGCTGAGTTGTGCCATTTAATGCTCTCCTGGAATGTGCTAAATTGATATGTTGTGGTAATTAGGATTGGTTTAGAGCATGGCCGGGAAAGGGAAGAACATATTCCTAGGTACCAGGAGCTCTGGGCTTCATGATACCCTGTCAGATAATTTTCCTCAAAGATCAGGAAAGAAAATCGGTGAGATGGGACTCAGTCAATGTATCTGTGATCTTAACACGAACTCTCGGGGTGTGTAAATCCATATAAATCAGCACTCTCGCAGAAAACTCAAGTCTTAGAAAAATTACATGAGTTTTTTGTTAGTATTCATGCATGTAATAAACATTTTTTTTTTTTCTGACTGGACATGCATAATACATATTTTCAGATAAATGCTTTAATTTAATAAGAATGCAGAACTTTGGGCTCGTAGCTCTACTCTTCCCTGCTCTTCCTCCAGAATAAACTTTTGGAGTTTGGTTTGCTGGGTTTTATTTTTTCCAAAAGTGTAGTACTTTGTTCTATATTGATTTATGTAGCACTGACTTAAGCTTGAGAAAATTACGGGCACCTCTACAATAGCCCTGTAACCTAAACTTCCCTGGCTCTCAGTCACCTTGAGAGCTCCAACACGTTTTCAGTTTGGCTGTTCCTTCAGCTCGGTTGCTTACAGCTGTTCCGCTCTCTCCAGGTTCACTTCCAGGCTCCACCTATTCCCTTTGGATGTTGGAGATGATGGTGGTGAGGCTCAGCAATGTTGTGTTGGGGCTGCTCTTATGGGATTGGGATAAATTACTCCAAGACAAGAAAAAAGTATTTACTTTTTGATGTACAGCTGGGAAATAACAACCAGAGGGAAGAGGTTTGTTGGAAGACCTGGTCCAGTTTTATTTACAGAACAGTAAAATCATAGGTAATGATTGAAAGGAATAGCTAATAGGTAATGATTCCAAGAAAGATAAATAGATAACTCTTTGTTTAGTGTTTTTTTTCTTAAAATTCTCTTTTTGTACAGAAAAAGAAACCACATTGTCCTTGACTACTTCAGCAGTGTTACAAAGGAAGTCATTGTTTTAACAGATATAAAGACAAATATAATAGTAAAGACAATTACTGGCTAGATGAATGAGGGTATGTTTATGGGATTTTTTTTTCCTTTTTTATTTCAAAGGCAAGTCCTGCTTGTCACTCCACTGTTGGGTTTTATAGAAAGGGGATCTGTGTTGGCAGATTACAGATTTAAATCTTAACAACACTGGAGTTGTTCGAGGAAAACTTAAGAAAATTAATAATCTATGAAGGTTACAGGCCCTCTTCTTACTGAAAACCAGTGAGCTAACCTATGTTCCTCAAGTTGTACTGTAGATCAAAGAAACATAAATACAGTTATTTTCAGAGGTCATCCTAAAGTAAGAACAAATAAAAAAATAATGCCTATATATATGCATGAAAAATATACTTAATGGTGTATGAGCCTATAGTAGCTCCATATTGTCTTGAGTAAATGACAGTGTTGCCCTGAGGTTGTTATTGAGCCTCACCTTGGATATTTGTGTAATCACCAAAACTCAAAAGTGCAGACACTCTGGACTGTTGCAAGGTCTGTGATAACTGTGAGTGTCTTTGTATCTGGAATTCTTTGCTCTGGCTTCTGTAACTCTTTGAACA
Source organism: Corvus brachyrhynchos (assembly GCF_000691975.1). Classification (NCBI taxonomy): domain Eukaryota; kingdom Metazoa; phylum Chordata; class Aves; order Passeriformes; family Corvidae; genus Corvus; species Corvus brachyrhynchos. The sequence goes on from NW_008239671.1 coordinate 2,025,702, forward strand.
GGTAAGGTGAAAGATGAGGAAGATCTGAAAAACAATGGGCCATAAATGATAGAGGGACATTAATAATTAAATGCACTGCAAGTTAAAAAAAAAGTCCACTACAGCAATTCTTAATGATACCTTGCATGGACCATTTAAGTCGATGAATTTCAAGTGCAGCCATTTGTGCCAAACAAGGTTAAAATGGCTAAAAGAGTGACTATATTTTAATGTGCTATAAAGAAATTAAAAGCGACCAGCAGTCCGTAAAAGTATCATCCTTCAGCTCGGAATGCTCTGGCCATTTCCAGGGAAAGGTTTAGTCAATCCCAAGGCAATAACTCTGTGGAGCTGCAGTAAAGGTTGATGTAATTGTAGAACTGAGGCTTTCTCTGTTCAAATTCCACTCTTGCCCAATCCTCTAGTCAGAAACAAAGTTTCTTCACTCTTTAAAAAGATGCATTGTATTTTGCACTTTTCTGTTTACTCCATTCACTTAATATGCAGCTAATTTGTATAATTGCTGGTGACGTGGTTTTCAGTATTTAGTTTATTGAAAGGGAAATGCCACAACCATTTACTTTGTTTATCTACTCATTTGCAAATAATTTACAGTAGATAGGGATTAGTTTTATATGTTTCATTCTAGCATTGCAATTAACCCCTTGATTGTCAGGATTGTGCTGATGCACATTATTTTTATGTGTTGCACTGCTTCAACACTCTGAGCTTACCAATACTTTTATCCTCCCAGTAGTAATTTAATCAGGTAAAACCCATCAGCAGCAATACAGCCCAGATATTTGATTACCTCTATGTTGAAAGATAACGTGGTTTTTTTTTGGTTGAAATAGATGGTTTTGGAATTGGATTTAAGTCTCAGATTCAGATGAGTTACAGCTCTTGGCATGGGGCAGATTGTGTTATCACAAAGATCAGAAAGCAATTCACCATTTGGTGTCCCAGCCATTGCATCACTCACAGGCAGAGGGATTGCAGTGCTGTGTGTAGAGTTGGCACAAATGTGGTCCTGTCCTTTGGGTCAGGGGCCCTGCCAGGTCCCTGCAGCTGAAAAACCACGTGTGGGCCAATGGGCTTCTCTTGGTGGGAGTCCAGAAAGGGTAAAAAACTTTGCAAGAGCAGAGTGACCATAGAAGTGAAGCTGGGTGATCTGTTCTCCTTCACCTTCCTCCCCTCTAATCCCATCTTTCTCTCTCCTCTCCTTTGTGCAGGACCCTGTGTTTGCCTTTTGAAAGAGGAATGTTTTTCAGTTCCAGTTCTTCCTAATTGTCTCTTTTTATCATGAAATCCTGCCATATTTGACAAGCAGGAGAGAAAGAAAAACTTCTTGCAAGTTTCTTAGGAGCAACATGAAGTGGGGAGGAGTCAGTCTCAGAAAGTGAGAAAAGCTGCTTATGTGTTTTCTTTTTAATCATTTTTAGGGTTTTTTTTAATTTCACCATGGCTGCTCAGCATCTTGTTCTGAGCAGCAGCAGAGGCAATGCATCTGTCAGGCTTAGGAGGCAGCTACAGCATTGATATTCTTGCTTTCATGTTTCAACAGTTATCTTTGCAACTATAAATGACAGAACCTCTTTTAAATACCATTTAAAATAAAAGCTAGAATTCTGTAGACATTGATGGCAATCATGTAGGAAGGATTGCTACTTACTGTGAAAATACGGCTTTGTTAAGCTTCAGATAAGAAATGAATGAGATTATTAAAGACCAAAAACTGGGTTTATTCCTTTTTTGTTATTAATGAGTGTGATTTGATAAATACATGGTAAGTTTTGGAATGACAGATCTTCTCCTGACACAGCAGGCTTTATACAAAATGAAGATTAACATCAAAAGTAAAAGAGAAAATCATAGAATCATGGAATGGTTCAGGCTGGAAAGGACTTTTAAAGGTCACCCAGTTCTAACTCCCTGAGCACCTTCCACTAAACCAGGTTACTCCAAGCCCTGTCCAGCGTTGCCTTGAACATTTCCAGGGAAAAAGAGGAAAATACCATTTCTTGCTGTCAGGACCCTTGGGTGATGGGTGGGGTGTGCAGCACGTGCATTTTCTTACAGTGTGGTGATGGTGGGAGCTGTGCCTTGAAACAGTTGGGAAAGGGGAAGTAGCAGTGCTCCCTGTACCAAAACCAGGAGGTGGAGTTTTTCCAAGTGATACTAAATTGAGAGATAGTGACCATAAGGATATTTCAAAGGTGAGAAAAACAAAGAAGAAAAAGACAAACCACACATTTTAGAGTCGTGAATAAACCGAAGGACTTTCTGAGAGTAGTCACCATTTATTAGTCAAGTACACAAGTAATGAATGAAATGTATGTCTATTACATGCATTACTTACATTACTGTTGAGTAAGAAATGTGGAAGAATAAATTACAAATAAATGGAATCTAAACCAGATTTTTTCATAATGTGAAAATAAAACTACAGTTGAGTACATCCTCCTAAATCTAAGAGCAGAAGGAGAGTGGGAACAGAAGAACATGATTAATCTTTAACAGTAAACTTTTTTCTTGTCACTGAATCAAAGGCAGCCATGCATCAGATGTTGAGTTTGAACTAAATAAATGATAAAAATTCATGATTTGATGGAGTCAGTGAAAATTACACCAAAAGCCTCTCTTCAGTTGTGTTTAACACTTACGGGTTAATCCCTCCTTGATTCTCCTAGCTAAGTTTTAAAAATTAATTAAAAAACAAGAACCACTTGAATTAAACAATGGAGAAAGGGAGGGAGTATTTTGAAATTACCTGTCTGTAAAAGTAGGGTAGATCCCATGCAGGAGGATACTGAATTGCTATAGTTGGATTTAGGATTCTGCCTTTGAGGAACAGACTTAGAGCAGCCATCACTTTGTTCCTACCTGGATGCTGTAACATCACTTGACAGTCACCTGTTAGCACAGATTAAAATATTATTGCCATCAGGAAATGTAGCACAGGAGAAGCCTCTGAAGAGATGAGAATTCATCCAGGCAATGTCAAACAAATGTTAGGTCTTCACTCCTAAGGTGATTTAGGAGTTGATTCTGTGATTCTGTGAATGCCAGAGGAAGTAAAGCTGTCTGAGACAAAAATCTGTGTTTCTAAAATAGTACCTGAAAGCTGCAGATTTTAGCTTGGCTTCTTCATGTTCTTCTCTCCACTCAATGTATCTCATGCCACCAAATTGTTAAGGCTTATAAACAAAAGCTGCATTATATTTTTATGCAATAAAGGTTTGTTTGGGGGAAAAAAAACAGCTTGTAAATGTCTCCCGTAATACCTCTGTTTTCCTGTGAGCCAAGACAAATGAGAAAAGGACAGAAGCACCCACCAACAAAACCCTTTCTGCAGTGTCTGTTTAACAAAAATGGAACATAATTATATGTGTGAATTGAAAGAAAATGAACTTCATAGGCCATATATAGAGCTGGAGCCCATCTCTGGTGGTAGAGTAAATTAATTCCAGCATTCTCTCAGTTTTTCCTTTCTGAATTGCTGAGTGCTTCAGAGAGTTAGTGCCGAGTGCTATGTTGGCCCAGTAAAATATTTCTGTGTATTTCAAAGCCAACACTAAATTATACTGCCTATTTGTTGTCTACAAATTCATGGAGTTATACTTAGAAATACAGTTTTAACCAAGAGGTTAACTGAATTCTGTGAGAATCTGTATTCTTCCTGAAGTTGCCAGAGATTTGTTTGTAAGAAGATAATGTGCTGCAGCATGTGCTCTGGTTTTTCTGTCCTCTTAGTGTGGATAGAGAGTGAAATCAGGATAAATCCTCTAGCTTGCTTGTAAAGTTCATTGTGGAAGAGAGACATAAAATTGTGGATACCCTATGGAGTAGAAAACAAGTTTGATGTACTACAGTAAAGGGCTTGACTGTGGTATGTATCTCTTCTATTTTCTTCAATTACTTTTATAGGATATTCATTATGACCTTTAATAGGTTATTGTTCGTGAGAAAATTGGCTTAATCAAAAACTGGTAGGGATATGCCCTGGGTTTCTGGTGCAGCCTGAAGCCCATGTCACAAGACAAACAGCAGTTAAAAAAATCTCTGCATTCAGGATCATTTATTCACATTTTGCCTCTTAGTAGTAGAGTTGTAACAGTCTACTCTGCTGCTGCTTTCGTGATAGATGCCATCATTTCCCTAAACAACAGCGGGAATGGGGTAAAAAAAATACATTGAAGTGTCTGCACATATGTATCGTGTGTCATCTGAAAGCTTCATGCAAATTTCTTAACTAAATAAAACCACAACAAGCAATGTGAGAATGAGCTGTAGCCATAGCACTTAAACACTGGAGTGCACTTCTTTCTAGCTGTGAGATAACAGAAAATAGGTAAATAATTATCATGGAAACACTGAATGGTTTGGGTTGGAAGTGACTTCAAAGATCATCTCGTTCCAGCCCCACTGCCATGGGCAGGGACACCTTGCACTAGAGCAGGTTGCTCAATAATACCTGCATTTTAGTGGGTTTAAATGAACTGGGGAAGCCACCATGTCCTTATGTGACAGGTAAATCTCTTACTCCAAAATCTGAAATTTGAAGGTGTTTCTGCTGAGTTTTAAGAGTGTGGCATGTGAAGGGGAGAGGGAGCATTGTGGAGGGAGTTGGAGTGTGTGTGCCAAGGCAGGGTCATGTCCTGTAATCAGTAATTGTAATGACTGATCATGGAATCAGTAATTGTGATTTCATGTTGGTATCAGCTTCTAATCTGCTCTCACCGTGTGCCTCCTGGCAGCTGAGACTGTGCCTGGCCCACCAGGCATGGAATCTCCTGGAATGTCAGAAATGGGAGGCGTTAACACATCCAGTGTGTCCTAATGTCTTCTTACAGGTGGTTTGTTCCCTATGGAATAAGCAGCATCAACAGCTGATGATGGTTGTGACTGTTGAACAGGACTCAAAGCAGCCATGGTTGAACTTCACTGCTTGCCCTGTGATTTGATCCCTCATGACTTTGCTGAAGTCATGTCTGATCCTCAGTTTCCTACATGTGAAAACAAATAAAAGTATTTTTCTTATTAGCTGGCAGGTTGTTTCCTTGCATACAAGAAGCTGTTGATTTCTCCAGACTATGGAAATTTTTCCTGTTCCCTTCAAAGCTGTGAGAATGTTGTCACACATGGTGGCGTCGTCGCAGCTGACTAAAGACACTTAGCATCTCTTTGGGAGATGATGGGGAGAAATGAGGCATTTGCTCCATCATATGTTAGAGAAAACCTATTAATGTCAAAAAGTGAAGCTGTGGTGTTCGTATGGTGTCTGCGGTGTGAGGGTTCTGCCATCAGCACTTGGGAAGCTGCCTCTGGGAGAGGGAAACAATGTTCCTTAGGAACAATCATAGTGTAAAAGCATGTGGGTGGTGAACTGCATTCCCTCAGCCCTCGAAACTGTGATATTGTTATTTTAGACAGATGTGTAGGTCACGATTTCGTTGTCCCAAATGTTGTGATGCTTCCTGAATCGTGGAATGACAGAGTGTAACATTCCTGCACAGAGCTGTACTCAGAAAAAAAATCCATGTTTGTTAGGATGGGAGTTAGAGTTCTGAAATGTAGCTCCCCCTCCAAAAAAAAAGTATATATGTATATAGGATATGTGAACGGGAAAGTAAAAGCAGGATGATAAATACCTCTACTTTTAGCATTTAATTTTGTATCCATATTTAGCACACTTATTCTGGTAACTATTAAAAGTTTCCATATATTTATCAGTGAATGAGGGTTTTTTTTTTTTGGTATGACTTTTAATTAGAGGTTGGGGGGAAATTGGGAAAAAAAAAATCACACCTAAATTTTCCAAGTGTGGAATTATTTGGAAATAAAAAGAGGCAAAATCAGCCACTGTTAACTCTGTGTTTCACACGTATATTTCCTCTTCATAAGCAAGATAATATTAGTATTCTCTTGGTTGTCTCCAATTTTTCCCCCACCCACAAGACAGAAAAAACCCCAACTGTCAAGTTTTTGGTTTGTTTAGGGTTTTTTTATTATCTGTTTTTAATATCTCTCAGCCAGCATTTTAAAATCTCCTGCTATATTTATTTCATGTACCTTCCCCACCCTTGATCTCTTACAAAGCGAGGTGGTTGTTAGTGATACCTGGGTGATGAAAACAGCTCTGCAGTGATGAGCAATGAGCTGATGTTTGTTGCTGCAGTCGGGTGGAGCTGGGAAACTGAGGCAAAGATTTCTTATGAATTAAGTAACACAAAATACAGGAATTGGGACACATATCCACAAAATTGTTTAAAAACTCAAGCAGACAGAAGTAGATAAGTAAATGAGAATTAGATACACTGAAATCACCTGGTAGATCTGCTCAGCTTTTTTGGCAGATTTATGAATCCACTGGGAGACAATTCTGTATTTTTTAGGAGATAGGAATTCTCCATCCCAGATTTTTGTGCTCTGTATCAAAGTTGCTTATTCCTAAGATGTTTATTGCTAGACAGGCACTGCTGGCCACCAAGGCATAAGTGTAGCCATGCATTGTGATCCCATAATAAATAGTTTTTTCTGAGAGATCCCTGTGTCCCATTTGCAATCAGCAGGAGCAAGCACTGGAATGGGCTTAGTGCACAGTGGCAGGGATGTCAAATTGTTAACAGCATCTTGCACCCAGGAGCAGCAGAACAGGTGATTCATGGCTAAACTAAACCAGAGAGAAAGAAGAAAATGTCAATATAAGTTGAATTTTCAGACAGGGAGTGTCAAAGCTCTAGATCATGGAGTGAAGGGTTGTTTTGAAAAGCTGACAGCAGTTAAATCCTCTTCCCCATTACATTTTCCTACACTCTTTTGGTCCACAACCAAAAATGTGTCTTGTAGTGTCTTTTGTTTGTTTATTTGTTTGGGAAGTTCAAGGGTTTAGTTTCCAACATGAATTCTTGCACAGGAGGATCTACAATTCTGTGACTGACTGTACTTTTGATCTTGGTGTCAGCATCATTATTTACCTTAAAAACATTTATTCTACTTTTTGGTAAAGTGTGGTTATTTTTTCTCTCACTCAATGTTTTCATTTGTTTGTTTGTTTTTTTCTTATTCTCTCGATGTTCTGGATAAAATTGACCAAGAGGTTTGGCCCCTCCATCTGCAGAATCCAAGCACCTGCCTGCCGGGTGGGAAGAGAAAGTTGATGGAGAAAGTGAGAGAGTGAGAATAGTTTGCTAGAGAAAGTAAAAGGGAGAAGTCAAGGAGGATAGATATATAAAAGAAATGTAGATGGTTCAATTAAAGTAAGATAGAAAAAGAGAAATGAAGCAGGAGAATAAAAGGAGGAGGTGAGATATAGGTGAGAAGAATGTCACACACATTGTTTATAAATCTTCAGCTCTGGCAGCTTTTTGTTTCAAGTGTGGGGGAAAAATTAAACACAGAATATTGCTGAGAACTCGGCTTATTATCAGGCAGAGAAGAAAGGTGCTGTTTGGACCTGCTATTTCACAATAAGACTGTCTAAATCCATGAAAAATATTTTGAGGGCTAAGTGCAAAATAATTTCCCTGTGAACCAGAAAGCAGCACTGAGAACTGCACAGATGGAAACAGCCTTGAAACCAGTAGTACCTCAGGGACCAATTTTTTGTATTCTGTACGTCATGTAACAGTGTTTCTTAATGTACTATCACACTAAGTTAAAGTTCACTTTGCCCTTCAGTATTTCAACAGTTAAGGATTTATGGTTTGTTAGTTGTCATTTTTTTGTTTGCCATTTAACCCATTTGTCTCCTTTTTGGCTCTGAAGTAGAGCAGGAGGGGAGTGGGTAGCTGGAGTGGTTGATAACTTTTGATGTTGCAGATGGTTGTGGAGCCTTTCCAAGGGGCTGTATAGATCAGGAGAGAGACAGGAGCACTTCCAGGCATTCCTTTTCAATGCAAGGTTGAAGAGATGAGTAAATACAACCCTTTTCTGTGGATGTTTCCTTTTTATCTGTCATTTTTAGGAGTGGGAAAAGGCATCGCCTGTCCATGGGTTCCTGTGTGACTGACATTTTCAATTCTTTGTAATAACTAACCAGTGTTTGACCAGCTTTCGTCTTTTTTTGGTTCAGGTATCTTGGAGGCTGATTCCCAGCTCATTTTCTGCTGTGTTTGACAAGGTGTTGCTGTACTTGGAACATGTCTAAATGATTCTGTTTCCTGGTACTGCTGGTGCAGGTTGTTCTGGAGTTGCCCTGTGTTTGCATCTCCAACCAGGCTGGTTTGAGAGAAACTCCAGCAGAGCAGGAAGTCACAACCAAAGGTAAAAGGGGAAGAAGAAAGCAGCAGAGTGGTTGTGGAGTGCCTCCTGTTTCTCCTTTGGCAGCAGGGAAAAACCAGGCCAGTTACACCAAAAGAAAAATCATACAAAACATAAATTTGGTGATATTATTGCTTAGTACATAAATTCAAATTTTTCTTTCTGGAATGATGAGCACAAGCATTGACTGTATGTTTTATCATGTTGGGTTTCTCTGCAAGAAATACTGATAGGGACCAAAGAGACCCTGAGCCATGACCTGCCTGGCAGAAGGTGGGGGATTGGGAAGAGCAACATGAAAGGCAGGACAGGTTTGTGCAGTGGGGAAGAGAGAAGGACAAGAGCTCAGTCAAATTGCAGTTTTAGGATTCCCAGGCCCCCAGGACTGGCCAAGAGCTGAGGCAAATGGTGTGTGGAGCTTTTGGGGAATCTCTTATTTTGGCTTTCCCAAATTGGAAGTTGGGCAGTTGTGACCTACCTCTGCTCTGAGGCTTGTCTCACTTCGCTGTGTTTTGTTTTTCCCTTAAAAAGTGGCACTTGAACACAATCTAGTTACTGTTTTTAGGGAACAAATAAGCCATGAAACAGGTTGATGTTCCATGGATCAATAATGAGGGATTTCAAGCCTAAAAAGACAACTGTCTGCTTCTCTTCCAAGTTCCAATGGCTTGCAAAGGTGAGGTGACATTTCCTGTGACAGTCTGCGTCACAAGGACTCCTCAGAGCTCACCCGTACAGAAGTTTTATAAGGAGCTGGATGCAGATGATCTTAAACTGCAGTTATTCAGTGATTTTGTAATTAAATAGAGAGTAAAAAATGTGATTTGAGGTCAGTAGGTCATTAGTTTTCCTAATGGATTTGGCTGTCGGTTGTTATACGGCTTCTTTACATTAGGAACTGCCACTTTGCATTAGACTAATGGTCTTTCAGGTGCTCCTGCAACTTGCATTACTTAAAACATTTATTTTAAAGCATTTTTTCCCATACTTTATTCTCTGGTTGTTAGAAATGGCCTTTGAAAATGAAGGCCACCTCAAGGTCGTGTTTCAGAACTTGTTTTAGTGTTTGTTTGTGATCCAGAAGAGGAAGCATTCCCTAAAATCTCATTGCTTTTTACCAAGTCCTGTACAACTGAAGGTTAAAAAATAACCAGATGATGCCTTGAAACGTGTATGTGTCTTAATTGATCAGACAACCTGATGATAGAAAATATAATTTATCTAATGTATTTCTTAATCTGCAAAAGCATTTCAGTAATGTTTCAGTCTTAGTAAAGGCTCTGTTCCTGCATCTCACAGAAATGAATGTAAATGGACAATGTGTTGCTAAGTCATCTGAAAGCAAACATTCACAATTAAAAGTTCAGAGAGGTGTTGGACTGATTTAATATTTTGAGGGAAAGATACACAACATGGCTAATATCTAATTCCAGAAATAGTTTTTCATCCAGAAGAGGATGTATTGACAAGTGAACTCAGACAATTTGTTTAATGCCTGTGCACCAAGTCTTCAATGTTTAAGTAGTCAATTTGTTGGGAATCAGGGCCCCTGGACTGTGTTTCCCACTTTTTCCCACTAATTTAGAGATTCATTTACTTAGATAAGGCACTTAATCTCCTTGGGTCTGTTTCCCAATAGTAAAAGAGAAATAATAAACCTCAGAAGTCTTAATTATGGGTGTCTCATTAGGTTTAATTAATTCGTAAGGGATGTTAATGTCACCGTATGAAAACTGGCGTGTGGGTGAAGTGTGTGTGTGTGTATAATTACATTTAACTCACACACACACATTCTTAACAGAGCTCTGTAAGGGCTGCAAGGCCAAGCATGCAGGAGGAAATAGGAGTTTCGCTTATAGACACTCCCTTGTGACCTCTCATTATGGTAAATGTTTAATTACACCATCATCTGCTGTCATCCCCGCAGAAAGCCTGTCTCATTCACTTCATCAGCTGCAGATTTTCACCTCCTTTAGCCAGGTCGATTCCCCTTCCCTATCTCCAAATGTCTTTGGGAAGCTCCTGAAGGAGTAGATAGGCCGAGGTATTTTTTCTCGTCATTTCAAGAACAGTTCCTTGGCATTCAGCAGATCCATGTGTGTGTAAAAACAGTGGCCCTGTCTTCCCAATTGCAGATCCATTTCAAAAACCAGTTTCCAACATGGCTGGCAGGAATCCAGGACTGGGGTTGGCAGAAAGTTTTGCCCAGCTGGGATGAGAGTGGGGCACTGCAGCTCCAGGTGCCTGCACGTTGAGTGTTGCAGTACCAGCTACTGAACAGATGCACCTTGGCTTTGGAAAAGATCACAAACTGACCCATTTTGTGCAGGTCAAAGAATAGTAAGAGTCCCATCTGCTAAAACAATTCCTGTTAAATTTCAGGTCTGTGAACCAGGAATTTTGTGCCAACGCTCTTATGGTTACTCCTAAGACAGAGTAACTCTGTCTGGTACATGAGGGGGTGACATCCATATTTCATGTTCCTAGAAATGACTCTTCTATATTCAAGATACTGATGAGTGAGACAATTGTTTTCTAAAATTAGGGGATAAGAGATCCATGGAAAAAAATCGCTGAAGGCAATAAAATGCAGTTGCAGGATATATTATTGCAGACTTTGCATTGTATTTCCCCAAGCTGTTGGGGTTCAGTGATTGTTTTGAAATACTCTTTCTAAAGGCTAATTTTGTTTTAAAGAGTATTTGCTGCTGAGGACTGCCAGTACAGCTAATCCATTATCTAGCACTGAGCTAAAATACAGTATTTGCACTGTTAGGATGTGCTGTATGGTGCTGAACACCTTATGGTGTTTAAATGTTTGAATTCATTGAGGCTCACTGAATAAAGCCTGCTTCATTCAGCTGGGAGAATGGGTTATGAAATTAGCAAAGTGCCATCATTAATACCTATTATTCTTGTGCTTCAATGGAAGATAATCATGCTCATTGCTTTTCCAAAAATAGAGGTGTTTTTCCAGGACACAAATTACAAATTTTTTTTCCTCTCTTGTTTAAAACTATTCATTGTTATGAAAGTAGCAAGGAAAATACATTAGGACAAAATTGGTATTTCTGTTCCGTAGATTGAAACTTCTTCAAGAGCCAGAATTTTTAGAGAGGAAGAAAGTTTTTATATTAAATTAAAATCTTGCTCATTTTACATCGTGATTGGGACAACTCCCATAGGCTTTTTTTTTAGCATTTTTTTAATTTCTAATTTAAATAGTAGCTTGTTCTTAAGACACAGGCTGCATTCTAAGTCCCCATCCAAGGCACACCTTGGACTCTGGTGAAGCAGAAGTAAATGACAGAAAGACAGAAGAACGAAAGGAATATCTAAACAGAGGAATCAGGATTTTTTTTCATTCCTCAGATCCACATGCGTGGCATGAATTTGGTCCCTTGTAAAACCCTTTTCCTGGTCCAAAGCATCTGGGATGTGGAGCATGCCATGAACTTACAGGATGTACAGATGCTGTAAGTTAAAAGGATGCTGTCACACTCAGTTACAGTGGCTCTGTGCTGGTCATCTAAATTTATGTCGCTCCCTTGGTTTGGAGCAGTGTCACCATCATTTCCTGTTCTCTTCAGTTGAATTACACATGTCCAATAAAACGCAAACACACTGATTTGGTAACCCCAGGTTTCTCTTTCTTAAATTGCCACGTACCAAAGTAGCTCCATAACTGGGCTGTCATGTAGATCACGTGGGTGGTGATGCTGGCTTGCATCCTTCAGGCTTTAATTCTCACGTGAAAAAGGATGTTAGGATCTCTTCCTTAGAAATATAACTTAAACTCCTCCAAAACAACAACGAATGCCGCAACATTTAATGCATTTAACAGCTGATATGTCAGCTTAATGTTTGATTTTGCAGCCAGAGATAATGGTGACTTCAAAGGCCTTGTAGCTAAGAATGTAGCTGCTAACTTTGCAGTGTTAATGAAAGCTGTGGAAGTATCTTTAAATGATGTGAAAGGTGAATTATACAGCACATACTGGCTGAAGTATTTCGAATTGTGCAGCTGCATTGTGTGTTTTTCTGCTCAAATAGCTCCAGGAATAAAATTTTGAATGATTGCAAAAAAAATCTGAAATGCCAAAACCATAATGAGCATTTTAGGACTGACCTTTAGGAGGTACTTTATACACGTTGTACGCAGATTGTTTTGAACAGGCTCCTATTTTAAATTCTCAAGCAAGTGTAATAAGGCAGGCCCTGTGTTAATATGTGATAAACAGACACTAACCTTAGTTTCTTATTTTTAAAATACCTGAAAACCTGTAGCATCTATGTGCCAACAATCTACTAGCAATTTAAAAGAATAATCCCAGGTGCTGAATAATTGCCAAGTAATAGGAATGTATTTCTGTGACTCCAGTGAGCCTCTCTGTAATGCTGTGAAATAATTGTGGGTGCACGGGATGTGGTTTGAGTGATGAGAGAAATTTGTCTGAGCCACTGAGCTGGATGCTCGCACGCAGCAAGGTCCACGAGGGATCATGTCTAATCTTGAATGTGCAGATGGTGAGGATTAGGTGTGAAAGGATGTAAAACCCAACAGCAGCTGGGGACAATGAAGTTCATTATAAATCTATTGAATATTTTGAACTGCTAGGTGAGAGCTGCAGCAAGAGGTGGCATTTTATTGATTCAGTGGATGTATTATTTAAATAAATCTTTCTTAAAAGCAAACAACTCTCTGATGAGCATCTGTGGCACTGTAAAGCTGGAATATATTTATTAAACTGATTGGGTTCACCATGTAACCAGTCCTTGAGTTTTCTGGACCTTGGAATTGAATATACTCCTTCAAGGCGAGGTACTGGAACTCAGCATGCTGCCAAACCTGTTTCACTTCCTCCTCCTCTACCAACAAACTGGGAATGAAGAATGGACCCAAACTAAATTAGAAAACCTGAGGGGTCAGTAATGAAAAAAAAAAAAAAATCTGATTTCAGCTGTAGACTTCAAATTGCTTTATAAAAGATTGAGTATTTGTATCTCAGGAGGGCAGAGAGGTGGTGTGACCTGCACAGCACCACTCAAAGGCAAATGGCAGAACTGGGAATTGGGTGCCTGGGCCTCGAGTTTCACTTTGAACATTGCGTGGGGTAATCTGGTGTAACTGATCCACTGCAGCAGGGGTTTACCAGTGGAAGATGTCCCTGTTACTGGTCAGCTCAGTAAGAACTGGGAGAGGCTGGAGAGGGGCATTGAGGAGAGAGAAGAATCCAGGACTTCTGTGCGGGGGAGTTACTTAGGAGCTGAAGAGAGACAATGCAGCAAACAGTTCCTTTGCTAAACTGACTTTTCTTCAGAAAAATAAATTTAAAAAAAAAAAAAAAATTGCATTGCTCCAAGACTTTGGAAAAGAAAAACAAACTGGGGGGAGCATGGCCAGGACAGCTGACCTGAGCTGGCCAGATGGATGTTCCATATCATAGAACATCATCCGAGTTTATAAACTGGGGGAGTGTGCTGGGAGGGGCTGGTCTCTGCTCAGGGATGGGCTGGGCACTGGTCAGTGGGTGCTGAGCAATTGCATTGTGCATCACTTGTGTTTCTTGGGGTTTGTGCCTCTCTTCTTCGTCATCCTCATCATCATCATTATCATCATCATCATCATCATCACCATCAATTATTAGTAGTAGTATCAATAACAGTAACAATAATAATAATAATATTTTATTTCAATTCTTCATCTGTTCTCATCCCAACCCTTGGGCTTTCCATTCTTGGGATCCTCCTCCCCATCCCTGTGGGGCAGGGCAGTGAGTGAGCAGCCCCATGGTACTTTGTTACAGGCTGGGGTTAAACCACAAAATTTCCATAAAGCCTCTCTTCAAAATAAAACTTGTTATAAAGTCTTGACAAAAGAAACCTTTTTCCTTTTTTTCCCCTCCTTCCAACTAAATTGAGTTGATTCAGGGGTGAAAATCAGAGATGTTTACAATTTGTTAAATCATGAAAAAATATCACATTTTAAAGCTTTTGAAAATAAGGCATATACTTTAGCTAATAAGACTTATTTTTTTAAAGCAATGCTTTGGTCACTGAGGATGCCAGATTTATGGTCCTGCTAAATAACAAGCTCCAACCACAAAGGAAAGCAGTAAAAGTAATGGATTGTGATGCTAATTTTCATACTTTGAGCTTTAAAATTGTTCAAGACTTACTGTTTAAGCACAAAAGAGTTCTTCAGACAATGCTGCTGCTCTGAAATTTTTATTCTTTCCCCCTTCAGCTTGAAATGGCAAGTTAAAAATCAGTTCTCCTGACTAACTTCTCTTTGTAGATGAATCTCTGCTGAGGGTTCATACTGTGATTCTCATACATTATCTAAAGACATTTGTTCTTCTTCTTTCTCCGTTCTATGTATTTTTATGTATAACTATTGACTTTAATGGAGCTGCTCCCAGTCTTCCCTGCATGTCTGGCATTTATTTTATTTTATTTTTGCTTTTGCTTAGGCTGTATTGTGAAATGAGAATAAAGCCACCAGTTTGTTCTTTGAGAATATCCAGTATTATTGCAATTTATTAGAGCCATTATGAAAACTATGAGCTAAATGGAGATGATGTGAGGAGAATTTTAATTTTACTGACACACAGAATAGAGGCATTTGGGAAATGGTGGCTCTCACCCTGGGGATCGGTTTGATTGTTCCTATAGATATATATGGAAGATGATTCAATTATTTTCCTTTTAGTATGTTGATAAATAGATGTTTTTGTGGATAGAACTGATTTTTTTTCTCTTCTTTCAAGAATGCCAGGATAAATTATGAACTTTGTATGTCTTCTTCTTTAATACAAGAAAGAAGTAAGTCCTATTCCAGATCTTTCCTTTTTAGAGCAGTGTGGTTTTATCCATAGAAATCCTGTGCTTTAGGAATTGTATGAGACCTCAGACTGTGTATAAGTCAGGAAAATACCAGGAAAATGTTTGACTTGTTTCATACATACAGGCACTGCACATCCTCTGTATGGAAGGTGAAGAGAGGCAATTTTTACTTTGAGTTGATCTGTATTGCAAGCCATGGAAACCTTGGCTGTCCCAGAGCCTGTTCTTCTTGAGGCCAACAGAGGAGCACCACAACTGAACTTGCTGGCAGCACCGAAGTGTGGCAGCACTCAGACACAGCCCAGCTGCTGTTTTAATTGGATGAGAGCTTTAATGAGCAAGTGAGGTTAATGTGCAGTCGCAGCTTTGCAGCCCATCAGAT
This sequence comes from Corvus brachyrhynchos, assembly GCF_000691975.1. Taxonomy (NCBI): domain Eukaryota; kingdom Metazoa; phylum Chordata; class Aves; order Passeriformes; family Corvidae; genus Corvus; species Corvus brachyrhynchos. The sequence goes on from NW_008239671.1 coordinate 2,041,171, forward strand.
TGACAGTGTTTCATTTCACTCTCACTTATCAAAATGTGGTTTTTCTTCCCTGCGATCCTCTCTCATTATAAGTTTTGCAGGAGTAGGGGGATGCAATTGATATGCAGTCAAATTGTTCCTGGCAGAGAGATTTTAAAAGCTTTTAGATTGGATGTAAAGAAGGAAACCTTGTCTTTGCAGAGTCTGCTCAGCCCATCCATCTGCATTAAGCGTCTTAGAGTTACGCTGAGCAGAAATGACACCTTAAAGAAAACTAAATGCTGCTTAACTTTTTAGTGTAATTCTTGGGAGGTCTGATGTTGAGTATTTTTCTTTTCCTGGTTGCTGTATCACTCCATCATTTTATGAAAAATAAAACAGCACTTGTGTTTCTAATAGTGGACTTCCTTTTGTTCCTTGTGCAGGGTGGAGATGGGAGTTTATGCCTCAACTTAGGGAGTGAAAGCCCCACACTGGGAATCAATCGATGTGTCCTTAAACATCTATTCATGAGAGAAGAAACAAAGCCCAAAAGATGCCTCTTGTATTTCTTACCACCAGACCCCCAATATTGCAGACATGTCTTTTAATCCTGCTTCCAAATCCATGAAGATTGTCACTAAAATTAAGGGTTATTTTTGTCCCAGTGCTTCATGATGGGCTGTTTCAGAACCCTGGTCTTGTTACTGTCAGAAATTTTGTATTTTTGGGATTGTATTTATTCCTAGTCAATTCACACTTGATTAATTTTCAGCCAGCCATGTCATTCATCTTAAATCTTAGTCTGTACCGTTCCACTTCATGGTATCTTTCTTCCAATGACCAATGTCCAAGCCTTCCTTTTGCTACAACTGCACAATCCAGCTTTTTTAGCTTCTTTTTGCAGCCCTCCTAACTCCTTTTCTTCTGCTTTGCTCATTTAGATTCCTTCTTTTTGAACATAAATGACAAGAAGCGTTCCAGACGAAAACTCACCGCCTTATTCAATCCCGTCAATATTTCCTCTCTGTGCTTGCCCGACACTCCTGGTATTGCACTTGCCTTATTCACAGGTAGATTATACTTATTTAGAGTAATAGGTCTTCCCTCCAGTACCATTTGCACCTGATGATTGCCTAACTTATAACAAATTCTTGCCAGTGGTCCCTAGATTAAGCAGCTGAGCTTCACACTCTTTGGTTCTAACCTATGTCACATATTTAAACCTTGTGGTTATCCAGCTCTTCACAGTGAGAGCGTTCAGATTTGTATTTTAGATTCTGTCCAGTTTTTCTCTGTGTAATCAAATTTCCTGACTGCCAGCATGGATGTGTGATTGCACTATCTTCTTAGTCTCATCTGATTTTTCAGTTTCTCCCGTGCCCAGGCTCTGCCGTGCCATTTTTTCCTTGGACATGCTGCAGCATCCTGCAGACAGGAGCCAACAATTGCCTGTGTCCTAACCCTGACATAACTATCTTGTGCTCAAACTTCCCATTTTTGCCTCATTCCTGACCCTGTTGCTTGTTTGTTCTTGGAGTTTTTCTTAATATTCTGTTTCAAAAACCATTTTAAATCACAATTCTACTTGGACTCAGGATATATGAACATGGGGATTACCTTCCTGTACACTCTCCTTTAATGAAATATCTGCAAAATGGAACATTACTTACAGTCTTTATCTGTATTTAACATTAGCTTCAAAAGTCTCATCTAAATTAACATTTCTTCCTCTGAGTTACACTTAAAAGAAGTACAGAAAAGGTCTGTGATCACTTAATGTGCAGTGGAAATTACAGCAAAGAATAGTGCAAGAAAGTTTTGCTTTGGAGAAAGATTTATTTGAGAGGGAAAGTACTTAGGTATTCACAAGGAGCTAGGTCATGTAAGTATAAAAGTTATTTTCAACACTGTATCAAATTCAAGGTTAAAAGCTCATTCAACTCTTTTATATTAAAGGTAATATTTATAATATTGGTTACATTGGATTGTGCTGCTCGAGACATTTTAATATTAACAATGTAAATGCTACAACAATGGTACCTCTGAGAAATATGTAATATATGTCTGTGCTGCTAATACAATTCTTACCACCATTATCTACTTTCTCATTTCCATTAAAGTGATGGATATTAAGCATTATGAAATAGAAATGGCCATTTTCTCTATTTTCTGCTTTGCTAGCTGGCAGTAGGTAACTGATGAAAATCTCATTTTATCAAATATACTTTAGATTTCAAAACTGGCCTGTAATGGGTGAATAGCACGAAGAACACTAGCAATGAGTTTGGTCATTAGTACATAGAGATATTCAAGAGATTTTCTAAGGGTATTCAGTAATTTGCGTGAGAAACATGACAATTCTTGTAGCCATGCGCAATTTAAATACTTCTTTGCTGTTTATAGTCATGTAACAATTAGATAGGAAACTCTGTGCTGTGTAACCTAGAAATGAAAGCTGATTTGCTGTCACGGAACTTAAAAATCCAGATGAAATAGTTTAAGGTTTCCTTCAGTTCAGATTTACCTTTTAATCATCATTTTAAAGAGCCGTAGAATTACCTACGTCTTGTAATAAAAAATGGCCTGTCCCTTCTACTCATTGAATTGCAGAATACAGTAGAATTCCTCCCCAAAAGTTGTTCTTCCAGCCTGCTGAGGTCCTCCTGAGACTGGCATTACTCATGCAGTACTTAATGTGTAACTGTCCATCTTTTTTCTAAATTATTTTGAAGAATAAACAAAGAATCTTCTCTCACAGAATGTTCCCCATATCTCTTCAAGGTGCTTGCAGTTCCCCTTTGTCCATTCTCCAAGAAATTTTCAGTTATCTTAAAATGCCCTGAGCAGACTCCATGCTTTATCTGAGGATCCCTTCCCCATCCACTGTCACCTTTCCCATGGCATAGTTTCTATTTGTGACTCTCCTAATTCTGCAAAATATTGGAATTGTCTCTTCCAGTCTTGGAAATGGCAGATAATTCCCAAAAGTTCTGCCTCTGAACATGTGATGCAGGGGTGTACAGATGTGAGATTCTCCTAAAAGCAAGGAGACAATGATTCTTTTAAATTTGTAACTACTTTCTTCCAATAGCCACCAGAAAAAAAAAAAAAAATCAAAAAACAAAAAGCTGCAATTTATGTAATTACCACATTGCAGAGGAAACTTTTAGGGAAAAAAGTGAGATTAATATGATCCATTAGTATGCAAAGCTGTAGCTCAATACAGTAAAAAAGAACTTACGGGCTTCTGTGGCATCATTCAGTGCAGTTAATTGACTCTCACTTCTTTATTACTTATAAACTGTGAATAAGATTTGAAAAAGGCTCACGCGTGTTCGCACATATTAATTTTATTAATCAGTAACTTTATTTTCTATTGTAATTAAGCCCTAAAAAAATGTATCTGTGTCCTCAGCTCTCTGTTACTGTCACCAGCATAACAAAAGCTTTGAGTAGTCAGGAGCCCTGTGACCACCCCAAATACTTCGTGAAGCTGAGACACAACTCTGTTCACTTTTGCTTACCTGCAAGATACTTAAAATCCTTTTGAGTCATTTGGCTGCGGTGTTTCTTTGTTGGTAGATGATATGCAGGACTGAGAGGAGCTACAAGCCCAGAATGTCCAACACTGCTGAGCATAAAGCCTTAGGAAATAAGTAATTGAAAATTGTAATTGACTTCACATAATTATATCCCTAATTTTCAGAACATTTGTATGTTAATCCCCAGGCAGAAATTGAAATACAGTCTTCTGGGTTGTTTGCTTGTTGCAAAGGCAGAATATTAAAAAACTTTGTGTTATTCCCTTGCTTGGCTCTGTACTACAGGGTTGAAATTGTACAAATATAATATGCTGGGACAAATCAACACTGAGCACAGCAGCCTCCCTGCTATTGAAATGCTGGAGAGCTGCCAAACAAACAAAAATAAATCATTTCATATGTCATTATTTTGACTACTTTGACAAAAAGGAAAAGCAACAAGACATTAATTACAGGGCTCTGCCAAACTCTGCCACTGTTAGCAGAGTGTTCTAACTCTCCTTTGCAAGAATTTGGTACTGAAATGGTGCCAAAATCTATACGTACCTTTTGGGTGCAGGTCAGAGCCATCAGTCTGGAAACTGCTTTGGGATCAGTAGTGACACACAAAAAAAAAATCAAAATATTTTTCTTATTTATGAGTCCCACTGGGTTACAGTCCCACCACTTTCCAAGATTTGGTAAAGACTATGTGGGCAAATTCACTGAAGGCCAAACTGAGGCATAAGGACAGAAAAGAATTTGCCTTTTCTGGGTGAATTCTTCCTTAGCTTTTCCCTCGTCTGTCCCCATTCAGCTCTCCTGGAAATGGATTTTGAACAGAAGCCTTTGTAGTGTTTGCTTTATGTCTCCTTTGGGTTTTGTCTTGAATGCTTGGAATCGAAAGCTGCTTTTTGTTTGTTGGTTGGTTTGGGGATTTTGGTTTTTCTTTTTTTTCCCCCTCTACTTTTTTCTAATTTAACCTCTCCTGAAATGCAAGATTTAGTAGGTGGTCAAAGGTGAGCTCTTTCTTTACACTGTGTTTTAGCAAAATCTGGGCTAAAATTGGGACAGTTCAGTTCTTAGAAAAACTAATTCTGTCTCTCCCAATTAGTGAAGAGGTTATTCTGGGAAAGCTGTCACAATTCCATGAAGTGTGTTACATACTCCTTCACTCTGTAGGCTTTTGGCCAAGTTGTGCTCCAGTGGTGAGGTAGGAGATAGGGTGTGTTTCTAAATCCAGAGTCTAATTTAGGGAGAGGAGAGCTCTTCACCTGAGAAATACTCCCCAACAAGGGTCTGAAAGGGATGTTAGGAACTCTTAAATGTTATTTGTACAACCCAGTTCCCAGGACAGATCTCAGGGCATGTTTATCTGCTTCCTTTTGCTTGAGTGCCCTCCTGTGCCAGGTAGACAAAAGTGAGGCCAAGTTGTGTGGTGAGTTTCAGACAATAAAACCATTTTGTCTGATTTTGTGCTTGTTGTCCTTTCTGCTTGGCTGCTTTCCTGCGGTGGGGCTTGAGGCAAGGAGGGATGGCAAAGATGTGCCTCTCAGCTGACCCGAAATCTTCCTTCTGTGGCATCATTCCAAACACTCTCTCCAGTCTTCCCAGCATCAACTGGCTTCAGGATGTCCAAGACTTTGGGTCATGGTCTCCTTAGGGCTATGGAAGGGTCTGAGGGGAGGAGAAACCCTTCCTCCACCCCAGTTTGGTGTCACTTCAGCTCTTTAACACAGATTGAGAACAGGCTGGTTCAGTGGGTTTGAGAACACACTGGTTCAGTGAGTTTATAGGAAACCTCAGCAGCTGGGGATGGGAAATACTTGGGCTCAGCAATTGCTCTCACTCTGTGCACACTGAGCCAGAGAGACTGCAATTTCTAACAGGACAAGCATGGATCTATGGGATGTGTAACCACACAGGAACCTCCTTTTTCTCTTTTTCTCCCATTGGTGTTGAGGGGTTTAAGTAGAGGGGGTGAAATAGAGCCTTGCACTTGGGAAAGCTTCCCAAGTTTGAGTGGTGCTTGAAAATACCTTGCTCAGGGACTGGAGTGGTGTATGAAAAAATGTGAATGTTAAGGGAGCATCAGCTGAAGAAAAGCTGGTGGGTTTGAGCTGATTTTTTGTGTTTACTTGTAAGTTTTTAGGCTAAAGAGCTCCTGCAACTCCACCTTCCTGGGTGGGCTCTATATTCAAAATAGGCATTCTGAACATGCACTGAGGGTCTCTAAAATCCAAACCACTTTTTTTTTTTTTCCACCAGAAGGGAGAAAGGGACAAACCTCATTCAAATCTCAAGAAAAACAAAAAAGAGTTTAGAGAAAATGAGTGGAAAAAAATCTGTGGGTGTGTTATAAAAAAAATAAAGTGGCACTTTCCTTCAGGTGAACCTCAGGGAGTTCCCTGCTGCTGATTTCTGCAGGTTAGACCTACTGTGGTATAGAGAGCCGTGCAAAAAGTTACGGCATTGCCAGATAATTGTGAAATCTTATCTAATGCCCTGAAAATTATGATGAGACTCCGGTAATTTGGATTAAAAGATATAAGAAAATTCAACTAACAGTTGAAAAAGGGTTGTAGGACTTTGAGCAAAGAATTGTGAGAAGTGATTAAGATGATAGAAATACACCATGCTTTTAAGTAAGAATGAAAAGATGAGATGAGTAGAATTAATGGAGTTTGTTAAACATGTTTGAAGGCTACAGATAGAGACACAATAATTGCTTTTTTCTTGTAGTCTTGCATTGTGGAACAAAAGCAGAGGTAAAACACTTTGTGGAAAGACTTGATAGTTTTTTTTTCATCTCTTCCATTCAAAGATCCTGATATTTACTTATAATCAAGACCCAAATTAAAATCTGCAGAGAAAGGTCTGCTTTTCCATAGTGGCAGATTAGTTACATGATATGTCTTAAGACTGACTGTAGTACCAAACCTTTATCTTAAATACATATTTTTTTATATAAGGTAGAGAGAGAAGGCAATCCAGAGTCAATTAATTTTGTTTGGATTTCCAAAGGAACAGGTAGACAGCAGTGATGGATTTAATTGGCAGTAGTGAAGTTGTACCTGTCAGTACATCCTGCTGTCCAAAAACTGAGAGCTGACAGACTCTTCTTGTCTTTCAGACTGAAAGTATCCTAATGGTAGTAAATGGACCACTCATCCTTTAATTAAGAAAAGGGCCATTAAAAAAACGGGTATTCTTGCAGTGTCTCAGTGTGGTGTGTGGGAGTCTTTGAGACTGACATGTCTTTGCTGTCTCTGCAAGAGATCTGCAAAACCTTCTCCAGAGTCAGCTCCCTGCAGGGCACCCTACAGCTCTGATGGGCATCGAGCCTTCCAGTCAGCTCCTGTCCATCAGTCATGGAAAAGAGTCCTTAAAAAGGAAGGGAATCCCGTTCAAAATAGTGCGTAAGCGATGTCCTGTTGTTTATTCAGATTAGCAGAAGGTGTCACTCTGCAATTCCATAATGGCTGAGGGAAAAATAGATGCCATGGCTGGGTCACTGAAAAGGGAGGAAGAGGGTTAAAAAGGGAATCTTTAAAAGTAACTACAACCCCTTTAAGTCTAAAGAGGGGAGTCTTTTCTTCCTGCTTCAGTGGCGTAGAGGCACCGTTGGATACCTGGGGCCAAACCTTGTAAGAAATTCCCCCAAAGAAGGTATGAACTAAACCTTTTCTTTGTGCATAGAAGCTCACCCTGCAGCCATGCAAATACATGAGATCCACCTGGCTACCCCAGTGTGCTTTAGAAGGATTGTGGTCAGTCATGGGCAAATGTGTGGAGACAACCAAGTATTTAACCTTACACTTTTCTCAGTGCAGTCTCGATGTGGCTGGCTTGCTTTTTCATTTCCCTTCAGTTACAGTCCTGCCCCAGGACCTGCTTATTAATGACAGAAGGGGATTCTGACTGATCTCATTCTAGGAATGTGTTTGCTAGGTTTTAGAAATTTTGTCTCACTGAGAATGTGGGAAAGGAAGAAGAGATCCAGAGGGGGGCAAATTTAGGAACCTGCTGAGGACATTGCCTAATCAGCCATGGTTCTGCTGTTACCAGAGAAACACGACTGAGTGCCTCTGAGTTTCATACCTGGGTGTGCAGAGCATTTACTAGAAGCCTCCTGGGTATTAAGGCATAATTTGAAACAGGAAACAAAATCCAACACATAAGAGTAAGAAAACTTTGACATACTTTAATAGAAATGATTAGAATTGTAATCTCCCTGAGACATGTTAATTAAAATAACACAACAAATGGTGCCTCAGTGCAGAGTTTGACATGCACTGTGGCTTTAAGTTGTTTTTAATAAACATAGTAGACAGTAATATCAATTTAGAAAAAAAGATAAGCAGGAATAAAATTCAAATTTAAATGCAAAGGTTAGAGTAGAACAGATGACTCATGCTTTATCTATATTGAAGTAATTATACAATGAGAATTCAGAACAGTGGCTTTGGACTTATAAAGAGCAAATCACCATAGTGAGATTTATCTTCTAGCTAATTTTATGGGCAATACAAAAGTTTCTAAAACCTGCTACTTGAAGGATGGGTACAAAAGGTCATTGCTTCTTGATTTCCACCTTTTTTTTTCCACTGAAGGATTTATCAATCATTCATGTTTACCAAATCATTTTCCTTTTTTCCTGAGATTTCTTATTGAGGCTGTTGATTGCTTTTTCTGTGCATCTTTAAACTTTTCAAATGATATTCATGTCTGCTAGAAATGGTTGCCAGTTATATTTGCAGTGTAAGAGTCTGCAGGCACAGTGATAAACAAACGTGTTCTCTGAGGAGATTTGGGAGATTACTGAGCTTTTTATTGTGCCTTAACTCACCTCTGAGCATCCTGAGTGCTTGCTAGGACTGGTGGCTCTGTTTTCAAAAATGTTTGATCATAAAACAGAACAAAGACATTTTAGTTATGAGGGTTATAGAGATCTTGATTGAAGCATTTTTAAAGTCTGACGTCAATAGATGTCAACCTGCAGCGAGTTAGAAAGTCATATTAGTGTGGGGCTATGAGGTGGTTTGCAGATGGCTGAAATGCTGCACCGAAACATTGGAAGACCTGATCTGTAATGTTTATTTCTCCCTCAATCATAATTTATCATTTTGAGTGCATTTATATTTTTCTCTTCATAATCAAGTTTAAAAACATTGGTGTCTAATCTGTTTTCTCTCTGCATTCAGGAAAACCAGAGTATTAAATACTTTGCAAATCAGATTCTGCCTCCTTTGACAAAAGGAAGAAAAGATTCCTTAAATCTGTGGAAGTTTTCACTGTTACAGGGAAAAGTTCAGGAGTGCAGGTGGGAAGATGAGTTGTGGAGAGATGCTAAAGAGACCATCCTCCTTCCTTGTGGTTTCTTTCCCCTTGTCCTCTACATACAGTTGAAGTGGGAAGAAACTCGGTGATGGCAGATCAGGACAGAAAGGGAACTGGGATGAGGTTTGGGCTTCAATGTCTGAATACTTTTGTGCTGTAGGAAAAGTTTTTATGAAACCACTCAAAGTAGTTACAAGGCAAATAAAGTCTCTAACCTAATACCTGATTGTCATATTTACTGGTTTGGAAAGAACTGACTCCTTTGAACATCACCGAGCATTTATCTACTGCTGTCCATCTTCAGACTCCTAAGAAATACTTGTCAGTCTTTTAATCCACTAAGCAGACTATTTCCTCCCTCCAGCCACTCACAGAATTGTTTCAGTTTTCTTGGGAAATTGCCTTTCATGTTAAATTTTCAATTCACTCCTCTGGTTTATGTAAAGCTTAACAGAACTTGCTTTTCTCTGTGGTGTGCTGTGGTGGTGTTCATAAACACTTTCCATTTTCATTTTACCTGAGAGCCCATTTAGCCTGTCGTGGTAGAAAGGTGTGGGCAGCCTCCCTCCCTCCCTGGGATTGCTGGCAGTCCATCCACAGCTCTGATTCCTGCAAGTAGGGAAAAGCACCAGGAAAAGGGGTACATGGGCAAAGGAGGGGTGGAATGGTGTTCTTGCAGGGTGAATCTTTAGACATGGAGGTGTGAAGAAATCAGATAATTTCTTCACCTTTTGGTGATATTAAACTCAAATTATTCCTAACATACCTGTAGGGCTTCGGTTTATATTTTTTTAGACATTACAGGAGGAATGTATGGTGAAACATTGTTTGGAAACCTGACTTTTCAGCATGATTTCACACTTTTTTACATATCTATATATATCTCTATCTATCTATATATATCTATGTATATATATATATGCATATATATAGATATATACAGACACAGATATATATGTATAGATATACACACATATATATAGATACATACAGACATATATATAGATATATACAGACATATATATGTATAGATCTACACACATATATATAGATACATACAGACATATATATAGATATGTACATATATATATAGATACAGATATATTCAGACACCTGCACTACATAATATCCTCAACATTTTACCATTTTTACCTGGGTTTTTAAATAATTCACCCATCGTAATAAGAGTGCCATTGTGATTTAATGCAAGAATAACACTGGTTTCTCTTACATTGTAAAAAGTTTATTTGGTTTTTTTCTCCTCCAAGCTCCTGTCTGTATAACTTGGGCTTATGCAGATGGACCTTACTAAAGGGTTCTTTGTTGGGTGTGAGTCAGGCAGTTTAAGAAGCAGGATTTATGCACCCAAGCAAAAGATCTCACCTTTGTATCCCAGTGTGTTTCACTGTCTGGATGTTCCAGCTTTGTTCCACCCCAGCTCAGATGCTGTGCTGGGCTTTTATTCAATTCGGAAACACAGAATGTGATATTTGCCTTATGCTGAGGTGCCACAACTAACCAAGCAGAGAGTTTTCCATTAGGTATTTTGGCTGCTACCAGAAGTCTTTCTTGTCTAGAAGGTGGATAAAAGTGAGAAAAGAAAGTCTCCTATGACTCTTAGTCTAATATCAACAGGAAAGTACTGGAGAGTTTAATTTTATGTCAGTTAATAAACCATGCAATGAGAGAAAGGCTGGAAAAAGTCCTTGCAATAGCACTATTTATTCCTGAGGTGGGGATAGATAAGATCAACATTTCTTCCTCTTATCGTCACAAAATGCTGCTGTCTTAGAAACCTTTCTTTAAAGAAAAAAAATTAAACATTTATTCACCCAAAATCCCAAAACCTTCTGCAATTAACATAAGCAAACCTGCAGGGTCAGAATATAAAACGTTAGAGGTTTTGAGATTCTTCTAAAGGGTTTCTCGTTTAGCTTTTTTGGACTTTTAAGAGTAGAATTGAAGTGATAAACACCTCTATTAAAGTTTAATGTATTTTATTTTAAAAGCAAATAAGTGAAAACAGAAATAGGATTTTTTTTTTCTGCACAATATAGTTTTGTCACCTAATCAGTTAAAAAAAACTCCAGGCAATAAATAATTTTGCAAAACCTAAAGAATAATAACCCTCAGAGAACAAGTATTTTCAAGACTCCAGTGTGAAGGGATGCTGGTGCTCCAGTGCAGTCAGATGCCTGTAATTACTTGAAGGTGTTTTGTAGTTTATGAAATAACCTTTGAGTTCTAAGGGAAAAAGATAAATACACAGAAATAGAATCACATAAAACCTGAATTCGCCAGTAGTATCAGGAGGTTTTGGTAGGGTGTGGTTAACAGCATGTTTAACCACAATGATTGGGTGCATTGCACAGGAGTTACCTATTGTGAGAATCAATATGAAAATATTTAGGCATTTCAGAACTTCTGTTCCACTTTCCCCATGACTTTGCCCAAACTGTTGATGCATCTATTAAAAAATGAGATTGTTAAATAATACCTCTCACATTCAGTGCTGTTTTCTCTAAAGAGCCACTCATATAATTTTAGATGGAGTTGTGACAGATGGGCTCCCAGGCGGATCTGGCTGGGTGGAAGTTTAGGTAGTTGCTATGACATCATGAGCCCTGAAATGTTGGTGGGAGGATGATTTTGGAGAATACACTTGGCATGCATGAGCTATCACCTGTACTATGCCGTGAATAGTCTTTTGGGAGATCTGACAGCAAAGTGGCAACTTGGGAAAGATACACATTCATTTTATAAAAATACTCCACCAAACGTGAAAATTTGTGAAGGGCAGGCAGACTATTCTAAAACTTTTCCCCCTGCCAGCGTGTTCTGGGTTTCTATCTTGAGCAAGGAAACAAGGAAGCACACAGAAATGCAAGCCAGTCCTGGACCTGACCTGTGATGGAGGTAGAAACCCTCTTGCTTTGCTCTGTTTTAAAGGTCAGTTCTGAAAAGCAGCTGCCTAGGGATGGAGGAGCTCCATTGCCCTGCCCTCCCTTCCCAGGAGAGCTCACAGACAAATCCTGTTTGGAAACTTGAAAAGGAAATCGTTTAATGATGCCTTATTGAATGTTTAACTACTGTCACTTTGAAAAGATCCCGTCTGCCCTGCTCAGGGAAGACCCCACCTGCAGAGCTGCCTCCAGCCCTGGGGCCAACAGCAGAAGGATGTGGAGCTGCTGGAGTGAGTCCACAGGGGACCACAGAGATGCTCCAAGGGCTGGAGCCCCTCTGCTCTGGAGTCAGGCTGGGAGAGCTGGGGGTGTCTTGCAGTCCCTGTATTTACCCTCCTTGTAGCTGTAATGTTGCAAACTCATTTTTAGGTGGCCTTCCAGTATGTAAAAAGGGTTTATAAAAACGAGGGAAAGTGACTTTTAATATGGGCAGATAGTGACAGGACAAGGGGGATAATTTTCTACTAAAAGAGAAGAGATTTAGATTAGATGTTAGGAAGCAACTTCTCCCTGTGAGGGTTGTGAGGCCCTGGCACAGGGTGCCCAGAGAAGCTGTGGCTGCCCATGGATCTCTGGAAGTGTTCAAGGCCAGGCTGGATGGGGCTTGGAACAATCTGAGAAAGTGGAAGCTGTCCCTGCCCATGGCAGGATGATTTTTTAGATCCCTTCCAACCCAACTGTGCTCTACTTGAATGTATGGTTCTGTGAAACAAACCTGGCAGGTCATAGAATCACAGAATATCCTGAGCTGGAAGAGACCTACAAGGTTCTTCAAAATCCATGAAATTTCCATGACATAAAAGAATTCAAGCAGACCAGTGCATGCAGATAAATCTACTAATTATGCAAAATACTTGAAAACCTTTGGGACATGGCAGTGCAGAATATTTTTCTCTTGTCAGTGAAAGGGCAGTTTCGGTATGGTCCCTAAAACAGGAGGTGAGCACGGGAAAATCACCTTCGAATGTGGCAATGTCCATGCTCTGTTGTGCCCCTTCTCTGTTGTATCTTTAGTAGATTCAAGAGAAAATGTGTGAGGATGTCTTTGCATCAGGACAAATGTCAGCTACAGTGCTCAGGGCTGTAGGACAGACCCACTTCTGCCAAATTTCCAGGGACAGTCATACCTGGCAGAGGGACAGAATGAGCAGCTGGAGAGCAGGAGCATCTTAAATCTCTACAGCTGTTTGCTTCTGTGCAGCTGAGCCAGAACTTCAGTCAATTCCCCATTAGCTGGAAATGTAACAAGATAAATTGAAATAAAGCAAGGTTGCATTCAACTAAATCAAATTGTGAATGGTTAAATTGAAACAGTGTTTGCACACAGATGAATCCTATGGTGCATTAGAAAAAGAATTTAAAGCAGAGTTAACTGCAGGAGGACTTCATTTAGGAATCCAGATTAAGAAAAACAACAAGAATAATCTCTTTTTGAAAGAGATTGTATTATGCTGTGTAAGACACACAGGAAAGTGTCTGGCTTGAAAAACAGCTTCATCATAATTTAAACAATTTCAAGGGAAAACTGAGACAGGAGTTTAGTCCTTTATCCCACTCACCAGTGTCTAAACTGTTAACATAATGTAAATGTTTGATGCCCAGGTAGAATAAGGTATTTATTTCAGTAAAGTCAGCCTGGATTGTGGGTTTGGGGTTGGCATGAAGGGTTTGTGTGCCAAAGGGAAGTGGAAGAGCAGCAGTTTTGTCTGATGCACAGGTATGCCATTGAAATCCTGGATGCAGGGAGAAGGGTCAGTACAGAAAAACAGCCCAGAGGACAGTGAGAGGTGCAGCTCCAGCAGATTCACAGCCTGGCTCACTCCTAAAGTCAGCTGGAATCATCTCCTGATTTTTTTTTTCCCCCCAGTAAGATGATTTAAAAAAAAAAAAAAGAAAAAGAAAAAACCACAGTGATGGTAGGGAAGGTGAAGGAGCTGCTGGGAGATGTCAGGGCCTCATTCCAATGGCTGTGATTTGCTTCATCCAGATTCTGATTCTTTTTTCCTCAAATTTGTAAACTGTATTTTCTTTACTGTCTACTGTATGGCATAAGCATATTTTTTTTTCCAACCAGTTTCTTCTACTTTTGGCAATTTTAGCTCCTTGTTGAAAATCAGGTGGGCTTGTTGGCTTTGCTTTTTTTTTTTTCCAAATGGTAATTCTTTACAGATCTGTTATATTTGAGAATTTTGCTACCAATGTCCTCATGAATGCTTATTTTTAGTGTCAATTATACTCATATAATGAAATTTCAAATATCAATTATTTTTAAAAGGTCCAGCTGTTGAAATCCCTACATTTTCTTGCTCTCATGATTATCAGCTTCTTCTTCCATTTCACTGCCACTGTAGTGAAGTATCTTGCAGTAATGCATATTTAGTGATGTGTCAAACAGCTGCTATGAACTATTTATCCTTCCTCTAATCTTTTTCGGAGTAAAAATACTTTTGTCTGTAAGACAGGCATTGCATTATTAATGTTTAATTTCCTTGACACTCTTCTCTGGGTCTGCTTCCTCATCTTCCTGTATCTATAGCTTTATTTCTGTCTGTGTTTATCTGTATCTTTATACATTCTTTAGTCATCTCTGTGTTTTTATTGAACATAGGCATTTGTGTTATTTTCTGTGGTTGTTTCTTTCCCCTGTAGTTTGAAGCTCAGCAATAAAAGCCCATCTCCTGCAGTGAGGAGCTTTACCTCTGTCCCAGGAGTGAGGGACAGGGGTGCTGCCCTCCCTGCAGATCCAGGGCTGGGAAATCAGTGCTGTTCCCTACCCTGCTTTCCCGAGCTGCAAGGTGAGTGATGGCTTCTTGCCCAGCAGGATGGGACAAAGTCAAAGGTTTAGAAAGAAAAAATCACTTCTGAGTTCCTGAGCTAAAATCAGTCCATGAGTTTTAGGCTGTATAACGCATTGGAAAGTTAATTCTGTTTAAGTCTAACTAGACAGACTTTTTTGTTGTTGCTTTAAGATGCTCATCTTGATTCATTTACAGTTGTAGGGAATAATTGAAAGTCAGCCCTTGGTGGCTGGTGGGGAGGAGCTGGGAACAGTTTGAGGTGTTTCACTTGGTTAGCACGGAGCTGAATTACATACTACTTTGTTTTATTTTGACCTAGAAAAGTGTCATTGTGGTAAAGGATCATTGCTTGCACCTGGAGAAAGGCCAGTCCGTGGGCACTGTGGACTATTTGCCATTCTTAGATGAGTCTCAGAGGGAGGTTGTAAACATTGTTAATCCTAAAGTAAAGCAGGTGTGTTAAGGATCATAATCAGGTGATTGAAATGAGCCAAGGGAGGTGATTCTCTAGACCAGATGTAGGTCTCAGTACAAAATACTGTATTATTCCTGACTCTCACTGTCACACAGATATTCATTTACAGGTGTGTGTGTATGATCTGTTACTGGATAAGAGGAGATTTCTCTCATGGAGCAAGAACACCTTAAAAAGTAAAGTTAATGTGATTTACATTTTGGTGGGATTTTTTTTTTTTTGGAGGGGGGTTGTTCTTTTGTGTGGTTTTTTGGTTGTTTTGTTTTGGGGTTTTTTGGTCTTGTTTTTCTGTTTTTCTTAGCTGAGTACAAAGTATCTGGTTCGTATTTAGGCAGATTTGAGACAGTTAATTATTAGTGAATTATTACTAAAATTTCAAAACAATCTCTACAGTCATGGATGAGGTCAGTTTTTTACCCACTGTGAATCAAGGGGAGATGAGGGAAAAGAGAGACTAATTAAAATGAAGTCTCCAGGCTCTATCACTTCTCTGTGGCAGGCAGCTGCAGAACTTGAAAAATTACTTTTGGCTGCTTGGCCAAATTCTGGTTACTTGCTTGGCTGCATGATAAAACTATCTACGACCTTCATCACTGGAGAAGACTACAAATCTTTTGTGGTAGAGGAAAAACCCAGAAACAACAGGAGAACATTACAATTTCTGAAGTGGAAACTTTCAAATCTTCTTTTATATTTACGGGACAGAATTGTGAAAATGTATTCTGTAGGGAAAGCAAAAAGCATGGAATTTTTCAAGGCAGGTTGATGTATCAAGCATAGTTTTAAATTGTTTTATCATAACAAATTTAACATTTTAGTTATTAGTATTTTGATTTATGCAGATAAATAGGTTTTTTACCTGTTGAAAAATACCCAGCAGTATATTACAAATAAGAAAATAGGCAGTATTGCAACCAAATAGAGATAATTGGTCAAAGGCAGATAATGTGGACTGCCAAGGAATTAAAATACATGAAAAAGCTATAAAAGTGCAAAGCTGTGACTTTTTGATAGCACTGCCTGGGATTGATAGGTCTGTGGTTCAGCTTTTCTGTTGTTCCCATCTAATGGACAGATAATGGTTGCCAGGGCAAGTGATGTCAAAATCTCTTTCTGATTTGAAATTGAGATTGTGCCAATTACTGACTGCTGTGTGAGTCTGCAGAAGGACTCCAATATAGGGACCAACTGTTCCTGTTACGTGTTTGGGGTAAAATTGCTAAGCACAAGGAGTAGTGCAGCTACATCTGCCTTTCCTTATGTAAAACAAAAAACCTCCTTCCAGTCTCTAACAAGTGTGTATCTCTACACATCACCTTTCTGATGATGTTGGTGATGGAGATGAAGAACAAAGGGTCATAAATTTCCTTTGTTAGGGTATTGCTGGCAGCAGCAGCAATGTTTGCCTCTGCATTAAATGCTGCCAGGCCCAAGGAAAGATGCATCATTGGTGCTGCTCTTGCAACCAAAAATCTACATCTGTGTCCCCTGCTCCACAGGGGAGCAGCCAGGAGGCTGAGGGGTGGGTATTACAGTGAACTCAGCCTTGTGGGACCACACCTGAAATAGCAATGAAACATTCCTATACAGAGAATCAGAATGGTTTGGGTTGAAAGGGACCTTAAAGCTCATTTTGTTTCAATCCCCTGCCATGGGCAGGGACACCTTCCACTATCCCAGATTGCTCCAAGTCCTGTCCAGCCTGGCCTTGGACACTTCCAAGGATCCAGGGGCAGCCACAGCTTCTCTGGTCAACCTGTGCCAGGGCCTCCCCACCCTCACAGGGAAGGATTTCTTCCCAATATCCCATCTGTCCCTGCCCTCTGGCAATTTGAAGCCATTCCCCCTGTCCTGTCCCTCCAGCCCTTGTCCCCAGTCCCTCTGCAGCTCTCCTGGAGCCCCTTTAGGCACTGAGAGGGGCTCTGAGCTCTCCCTTTCTCGAGGGGAACACCCCCAGCTCTCCCAGCTTGGCTCCAGAGCAGAGGGGCTCCAGCCCTTGGAGCACCTCCATGGCCTCCTCTGGATTTTCTCCAGCAGCTCCACATCCTTCTGCTGTTGGACCTGGGGCTGGAGGCAGCTCTGCAGGTGGGGTCTCACCTGAGTGGGGCAGAATCCCCCCATCCCTGCTGCCCACACTGGGGGATCAGCCCAGGATGTGGGGGTTTCTGAGCTATAGAAATTGCCAATTAACTTATGCTGCACATCATTGCATTACATGCACATAAAGAGATTTCTGCAGTCCTGGTATATGGCATTTATTACATTTACTCTGTGATTTAGCCCTGATGTGTCTGGTTGTGTCCCCTTACAATTTATTGATTCTCTGCATATGACTGGAGTTACCCCACAGCTCTGAGGTGGGGTATTTCCTGGTACTCTCTTGGGACTGGTGTAATTAAAAATAGGAGAAAGAAGTTTCCAGAGCTCTTCTGGATGCTCTGCTAGGCAAGGGAAAGGATGAGGAAGTCAAAACCGTCACCAAACACCCAGTCCTGCTGCACTTAACCTTGACTTGTCACCTCCTTGGTCCTTGTGTCAGTGACTTGGCTGCACCTGGCAAATTAAGGCATCAATAGGGTCCTTCCAGCATAAAATAGCTTCAACTTAGCCATTTTAATTCCAAATAATCAGTATTGTTTCCTGTAGCCTGTTATTATCAGCTGAATGCATCCTTTCAGATATAGGATAGAAAATATGATCAGAATATAAATGCTGAATTAATTTGAAATCCATCAGGTTTAATATAGCAATGTCTTTATAACAGCTCAAAATATTGTAGAGAAGAAAACAACACACGCTCTTGCTGCAGAACAAATATTGGCGTTAGCTACTTTTGCGATATTAAAATGTCTTTCTTATTTTGAGTAGCTGAACTGTATGGAGAAAACTATTTATATCAGCTTTTCAGCTCGGAAGGGGAGATAACTCTAAGCTTGGGCAATTATGTATATTTGTAAATGAGTGGAAAAGTATGGTTTATTTATAAAGGAGCCTATATGCATATATCAGTGTGTAGGTTTTACATCCAGATAGTTCACTTGAACACCCTTTGTTACTTTGTTTTTCTGAAGTGAGTTGAGGCTAAATAGTGAGGAACTTCCTGTGAGTACCAACCTGTGTGCAGCTGGGTTCTTTCAGATTGGAAAGTCTTAAAGAGAAGTCACAGAATCACAGAATGGTTTGGGTTGGAAGAGACCTTGAAGACCATTCAGTTCCAACTCCTGCCGTGGGCAGGGACACCTTCCACTAGACCAGGTTGCTCAGAGCTTTATCCAGCCTGGCCTTGGATACTTCCAGGGATGGGGCAGCCACAGCTTCTCTGGGCACCCTGTGCCAGGGTCTCACCACCCTCACAAGGAGGAATTCCTTCCCAATATCCCATCTCTCCCTGCCCTCTGGCAGTGGGAAGCCATTCCCCCTTTTCCTGTCACTCCAGGCCCTTGTCCAAAGTCCCTCTCCAGCTCTCCTGGAGAGGCACTTTAGGCACTGGAAGGTGCTGGATGGAAGTCCTAATGCTATGTATAAAAAGAGAAAAATCTGTTTCTGTTGAAGTTTTTTTAAACTTAATTAAAACCACAAAGCAATGGGAATGTTTAAGACAGTGTAACTGGACTCTCAAATAATTACATCAAGCTGACTTCTCTTCCCTGATAATAAAATGACTGTCACACTGATTCCACTGAAATCCCTTGAGCAGTGGCTCAGTGATCACTGGATCCACCAGACAGCTAAGAGGAATAACCTGTAGCCAAAACAAAGTTGTGGCAATAAACTTTTAAAATACACAGGTCAAGACTCTACCTTGTAATCTCCAGTGTGCTTTTATACTCCTCCAATTAAAAATACGATTTTGTAGCACCAAAATTTGCCTGTCCCTATCATCACATTAATGATTGCGGACATGTGAGTAAGATTCACATGTCTGGTTTTTAATGTATTTAGTTTCCAGACTACATACAAACACTGCAATTCCATAGTTCACAGCCCCAAAGCTGAGAGATTACATCCCAAATCCTGGTTTTCTGTGTTTATAGGGTTCTTGCAGCTGTGGAAAAGTTTTGCACATAATGTAAGGCAATCATCCTTCTATAGTCAGTCAGTGGAGAGATACACAGAGGAAGAAAAGTCATAAATGATTTAAGACACCTATTTGTGATGGGTTGAATTATCCTTTGGATCTGTCAAGTGTAATGATCTTCTATGCTTTTCTAAAATAATATCACCTGGCATAACATAAAGTTGGATTTTGAAATTCCCTGTAACTACTCAATTTAAAAAAAAAAGAGGCCATAAAAAGTATATGGATGAAGATAATTGCATTCATCACAAATAAAGAATTTAATATTACTTATCTGTCTTTATGCCTTTTATCTAGAGATGTCAAAATACATGTCAAAAGAGTATCACTTTTGAATTTTGCAGATAGGGAAAATAAGTACTGTCTGTTATTTTCGTCAAAGTCACAGAAGTCTACAGTGATATATCCCAAGTTGTTTTACCATGTCTAATGCCTTGTCCATTAAAAAGTGCTGCTTCCAATAACTTTTCAACCCATATGGGCTTTCAGTTGCACTCACAGCTTGAGGTTGAAACAGATATAAAATCTGTAGCACTGTTTAAGAAAGAAATCAAACTCTGAACAACTTTTTCATTTACAGGGTCACATTCCAACTGATGCTTTGCAGAATCACCATTTGTGCTTTTCCTTTAGGGAAAGCAAGAAAGAATCAGCTTTTAGCACCCCCTCTTCTTGCCAAGAATGCTTTATTTTCCTTTGAGCAAATACCTCTTGTGCTTAATTCCTGCACTTAACTTTTCCTTTCTTCTGAACTCTACAGCTGAAGGGCAACTACTGCAACGAGCAGAACTTCCTGGGAAATACTTTAAAACGCACTTTGGTATTAAAGATGAGGAGGTGCTTTTAAAACAGAAAGAAAACAAAAGATAAATTTGTAGTCGTCACAATGGCTGCCATTTATTGTGGTCATCACAGCATTTGTTAATTGTTTGATACTTGTCTTAGAACCACAGGATCAGTAAGGTTGGAAAGGATCTTTGACATCATTGAGCCCAATTGTTCCCACCACTGACCCCTGTCCCCAAGTGCCACATCCCCCCTGGGATGGGGACTCCACCACTGCCCTGGGCAGCTGTGCCAGGGCTGGACAGCCCTTTGGGTGAAGAAATTTTCCCAAAAATCCCACTCTAACCCTCCCCTGGCCCAGCCTGAGGCCGTTCCCTCTCCTCCTGTCCCTGTTCCCTGGGAGCAGAGCCCGACCCCCCCGGCTGCCCCCTCCTGTCAGGGAGTTGTGCAGAGCCACAAGGTCCCCCCTGAGCCTCCTTTGCTCCAGCCTGAGCCCCTTTCCCAGCTCCCTCAGCTGCTCCAGACCCTTCCCCAGCTCCATTCCCTTCCCTGGACACACAAATATCATAGAATTTGCCATGCTTTTCCCCCATTTTTTGCCTTTTTACCTCCAAGAGTCTTCCAGGTTTTACAACATAACCCTTTTTACTGTGATCACTAAAAACTCTTGACCATTCTTGAAAAAATTAGGGCTAAATATTCTCACACCAACCCTGTGTATTTGTGTTTCACCTAGCCCAGCTTAGTCATGAAGTTATACTATCCTTTATCTTAAGGAAAAATCGTTTTCCATAAGATTCTTCCATGTTTCTGAATCATAGCAGTTGTCCAGCACTTTGTGAATTGTTGGGAAGCATAATACACCTGTGAAATTCAAACATTCCCGAGTTTTAAAAGATCAGTAGCTTCTGTTTAGGGAGGGGGGTGAAAAGTTCTCCAGTTGCTACGAAAAAATAACAGTTTTTACAGGCTAATGGGGCTCACAGATTTCACAACTGACCTGTCTTGTTATGGTGAGAACTGACTTGGAGCTGCATCTGAAAAGCATCATTTGAAACGTGTAATTTTGTTTCATTTTGCATAATCAACTGCAATGAGGAGTGACAGTCCATGAAAATTTGCAGCCAAGATCAAACTGGTTGAGGGACTGTATGAAAAGTTTTCCCATCCATAGGATTTACATAGGTGATGATATTGTGCCAAAATTTAAGATCCTTTAATATCTATTAATAAAATAGTGTTTTCTTAAGGGTCTGCATTTTATAATAAGAGAAACATTTCAAAGTTGGGTTGTTTTCTTTCAAGAGATATTTAAACATAGATGAATCTAAATATTGGTGTGTGTGTGAGAGAAAATTGATAGCTTCTTTAAAGATATATATATAATAAGGTACAAAAATGTATATAAAAATAGGAAAATTAAATGTTTGGCAGCAAAGCTGAATGTTTGCTGCTTAAGGCACCTTTCAGCATTATTAAAAAGCAGCATAAATATTGCATCTGTTGTCCTTGGAAAATACCAGAAAATATTCCTGATGTATTATGTGGAAGGAAGAACGTGAACCAAGATGTGATGCTGAAAAATTGTACATTGCAGGAGAAAGAACTGTCTAAACAGTAATCTGTAAAGCTTAACTTGCTCTGTGAAAACTCCTTCCACTGGTTTGGGTTTCTGGTGTATAATCATCCATCTCTTCTCCATGTACGTGCTGAGCAGAAATTGGCTGCTGGCTTTTTTTGGGGAGGTTTTGTTGTATTTTGAATTCTTTTCCTAACAAAAAGGATTCAACTGTAAGCTGGTGTAGCTTCCTCCTTAGAAAAATTAACGCAAATCTATAATGTGCTATTTTCACTTTTAATGCTGTATTTTACACATCAGGTCTTTCCCTTTGACCTAAAATAATAATTTTGTCTGTCTGTTTTATATTTTAGGTGAGTTTAGTAGTTTAATAGCAGTTTTCTCAGTTCTCTACAGTGTCTACTATTTAATTTAATTTTTTTTTGTCTTACAAGCTGCCTAGTTATGCTGAAAGAATATATACTAAACAATAAAACAAAAATCTTAAATTTTCAATAATCAGTGGTTCTGCTTTTATGAATTTAAACCAGTGTCATTTTTAGCATAATCATGTTAAACAAATAACATTAATTAATTCAGTCATTATAAAATATAAACTAGAAAGATCTCAGGGGTTATTTAGTTCACTCCTCTATACTACCAAAGTTTAGACATAAAGATTTGGTTGTGAAAAATATATATGATGAAAAATTGAGTGGGGGGGGAGCAGGGGGGACCCCCAAAATCAAACCTAGAACACTCTGAAGTGAATGGCTGAAGATAAAGGATGAGTTTCAGCTCCCAGGTTAAATGGCAGGGGATGGCCTCAGCATAACTTGTCTTTTAATTAAAATTATTTCAGCCTTTGATTATAACTACTGATCAGTGACTTATGTTCCGAGATAAATCCATGTTATATAATGAATGATGCTCCTTCTTTAGGCTTCTTACTTCATTAATTACATGAGTTGAAAGGCTATAGTTGGAAAAAACAGCAGGAAAGGAAAAATACCAGAACCCTTGTGGGTGAGTTTCAGGGTCCTGTTTTCAGTTCTGAGGCTAAATAATTTGCCTCATTTTTTTAAATTTGGTACTTGTCAAGGTGTGCAGCCTTTTCTTGGTGCTCAGGCTGAGCTCCTTCACTCCTGACAGCTGCTCTGAGAATTTTCATGTGTGTGACTGTGAGTTACCTCTGGTATTGGAGGATCTGAAGTAAACATGACTTCAGGATCTGTCTCCCCTTTGCTCTGCAAGTGTGGCCAAGCTCTCTGAAAAGAGGATAACCCAAGTTGATTGGAATTTTCCAGGATGGTCTTTTTCCATGGGCAGTATTGATATAAAAATCTCAGTTTTGGCTAAATTTAAATATCAGCTGTCAAAGATCCTTGATCGCTTTTCCAGGATTTGCTCATCATGAGAGTACTCCAGACACCTCACGGAGACTGAAAATATTTGATAATTGAATTGTAGCTTGATTTTCATAAAAAACTCTGTCATTTCTGCATGATGACAAATGTGATATTTGTTCAAAAATATTCTCTTCATCTTCAGGTTTGGTTTTTGGTTTTTGTTTTTTTTTTTCTGAAGTGGAAATTCCAGTTCCATACAACTCTTAGAGCATCCCTGCCTTGCATGAGACACTGCTTTTGCATTAAAAATATGTTTCTGTTTCTAGTTTGTTTAGTCTTGGGCCACCAGTAAGTATTTTGACAAGCAAAGTCTAATCAAATCAAGTCAGTAGAAAATTACGATCCTTGTGATAAATCTGAAAGCTTTAAGCAGCATGCTTCTGGCAAGCTCTTGCAAAAGACACAAATAATGATTTTCTGAAACTTATAATTTGGCCAAGTACAAACAGGTTATCTTGAGGACATCTTGATGGCTGCTAACTCTTGGATAAATTTCAAAGTACCAGTGCAAATTATAAAAGTATTAGGGTTATTAAGAAAACAACTGGGGAAATGAGTATCAGGAGGGTTGCTATATGACCTTAATAAAGGGATTGATACTGTTTCCTCATATCTTCTGACAAGTCTCAAGAGGACCTGGGGGAAAAATTAAGGTCAACATCATGCAAAACTGAGCTGGGAATATTAAGTTGTGAGCACATATTTTCCAAAACAAGAAAAGTTTGAGATTTTTTCCACAGAAGAGGTAAAAAGAAACTGAGTGAGGGCAGTCTAGCAAAAAGTGAGTGAGGATTGTATTTCTTTTCCAAGTGATGTTTGGAGATTCACATGTTTTCCTTCCACTTTCAGTCACCTTCTTGGTATTTATTTCATTTAACTTTCTCTTTGTTATTGTCTTTTTCTCCTTCCCCCCGTTTTTGTGCCTTTCCCTCTCTCTTTTCTTCTTCTTAGGTATAAAACAGCAGCAGAAGAATATCTACATGTGCCTCCAAAGATGTACTTTCTTTTTAAATAATGATGAGTTTATCCATCCCTTTTCTCTTCAAAGCAAACAAAATATTGCACTTGCATTGTACTTTGGTTGTTGCCACGGTGCAACCATCCTTTAAAAGGCTGTAGCAATTTCCGAAAGATACAACAGCACTTGGAAAATACGCAAGAATTGAAGAATATGAATTATATTAGGGCAAGAGTGTGGATTAAAAAATAATTCAGCAAATTAGAACGTGGTGAAAATAGGGATGTTAGTTGGAATTCTCAGAAATGCTTTGAAGGCTCGTTGCAGTAGATGCCACAAGATCCTAAGGAATGAATTCTGCTCTAAAGAACCCATGCTCTAAGCAAGCCATGAGTAAAGGGGTTTTTATCAGTATAATTATGAAGAGCTGGGCTACAGTAAAGAAGACTTTTTGCTGATGGTCCCATTTAATAACTTTTTACTCCTCAAGTATTCCCATCAGATAGAAAAGCAGTTTAATTGAGCAGCACTATCTTTGTTCCAGAAGTCTGGTGCCATATTCCAAGTCAAGCAAGATGTCTGTTCATCAGTGGAGTATCTTAATTACAACACCACAATTTTGTCTTTTTCTTTTTTTTTTTTCTTGCAGTGCATAAATTGCCAACTTCATTGACCTCAAGCTGCTCAGACTTTATGTGTTGGGCCATTTTAAGTCCTGCATTTTCAATTTTGCTCTTTTTTATTTATCATTATTGCTGTTTACTCGTTGCCAAGGAAGCTGGGGCACTTTTCACTTTCTCCCTAAGTACACTTTACTAAAATAAATTGTAGCATGTATATTCTCTTTAGAAAGAGACTTCAGCCGTTCCTGAGATGATTGCTGTATTCAGCAAGTACTGATGGACCATTTCACTCATGTGGAAGTGAGGTAGTGGATGAAATGGTGTGAAAATGAGAGGGAGATGTAGTAGAGGAACACTTGCTCCATCTCATGTCGTTCAGCCGGACTGGCTGACTCAGGAAAACACCCGTAGTAGCTGGGCTTGCGAAGTCACAGAAGGAGATGATGAAATAAAATATAAGGGAAAGGCTGTTGTTACATCAGTCAGCAGGAGGCTGAGCTTGTAGAAAAGAAGAAAGGGAAAAAAAGGCAGAATAAAGCTAGAAAGTTGAAGTAAAAGAGAGGTAAAGTAGATCTTGCTTCTGTAGCCCCAGGGCAGAGAGTTTTTGGACAGATGCTGTGAGGGCTCTGTTTGATGGGGGCTTTTTCCTTCCAGCAAGGCAGAAAACAAAAGTCATGTAACATTATTTCTGATGTTCTTTCTTCAGGCCTGCCTTTACTCTCCAGAAAGGATCTCTTAACTTTTCAGGATCAAAATATATGTAACATATAATTGTAAGTATCCAAGAGGATATTGCAGAAGTGCAAGAACAGATGGAATCCTTTTTTCTCTTGAGCCAAGCCTACCTCTGCTTCACTTCAGCAAATCACCCACTTGAACATTGTTCTTCTTTGTTTTTTTAATAACACAGTCCATCTAAGGGGATGGATTTCTATGAGTTATTATAATCAAAATCAACAGTTTTTGAACATTTTCTTCTGCAACTTGAAAAACTCAGCTGTAATTCCTACTATGCATCTACTAAGTCATGGTGCTTTTTTATTGCTTACTATAAGAATGCTATTTTGCTCCTCAAATGGAATAATGGACTTTCTTAAACAAGTAGCACCTTTTTTTTTTTTTTTATAAAACTTATTTTAAAAAGTACCATAAAGTACTTTTTTATATATAAAAAGTAGTGTTGTAAAAAGCAATTTTGCAGTATGTTAGTCAGTGAATAGGGGCAACTTCTACCATCCTTAAAAAGATTTGGGGTAAAGACAGGAAGAAGTTCTTGAAACCAGAATTTTATTGCAGGCATAGATAGGGTCAGTGAAGAAAGAACATGTGTGGAGGGGATTCTGTGAAAAAGGAAAGAATAAAAAATGACATTCCATTTTTCTGCAGTACTTGATGAGGGATATGTAGGCATAGTCTTAACATTGAAAAAAAAAAAAAGAAAGTCATACATTTTTCTGTTCAAGCTCCACATTTTTTTCAAACTTTTCCAATCTTTCTAAATATTTGGCTACAGTATATAGGGAGCTGGAACTTTTCATTCACATTTCTATCCAATCTAAAAAATCATGGAATGTGGGATGCTACTAGCTACATACCATCTATGTACTCAATACCCCATGGCCTGTGAGTGGATGACTGGGAATTTCATTTCTCTGGGCAGATCAGTGATGTTCTGTGAAATATCCATGGGGATCAACTGTAGTGTCCACTAAAATAGCCTTTTTGGTAACTGAGCTGAGTTTCTCCTGTGTGATGGATGCATCATCTGAAAATGAAAACATTTGAGTCATATGGATGTCCAGGGAATGTTCTTGTGGTGAAGGGACTCATGAGACCAATTCTCTGATGATTCTGCCTTCAACGTTATACAGGCTTAGGGAAATCATGGAGAGTAGAAGCTGGCTGCAAACTCCAAGGGTTTCAAATGCAAGGGTCAAATTTGATCTTGTATTCAGCAGAATTATGTCCTAATCCAGAATAATTGCCTGGGATGACTGGACTGTATCTTCTGAGGAAGCTGCCTTCTCTCCATGTAAGGACAGCCTGGGTAACTGCTTAGGCTGGATGCCTCACTTCCTACATGGTTATGTTTAAATGAAATTAAACCAGCACTTCATCTGTCTGCAGATTTCTCATATGCAAATGAATGTGTTAATGGTTCAGTTTCACCTTTCTCCCACAGAAGCAATAATTAGATATGACCCAGAGCTGATTGTACTGCGCCATACAAGCGCATGGTGCTTCAGGAATCGTAAAGAGGAGAAACAGAACAGATACCAGTAGCACAGAAGGCAAAACTGGATATGTGTAACCACATTCCTTCAAAATTGTAATGCCAAAAGTACTCAGCAGAGCATCCATCATTTCCTAAAACAAAATAATACCAGACTATCCAGTAGTGTAATTTCTTTTTTTTAAAGGGAAGATTTCCAGATTCGTGTTCGTGGTTTCCAACTCCTCCTCCACCCCTCCCCTTTGTCAGTCTTCTTTCTAGCAACTCCCAGCTGCCTCTTGTCAACATTCCTGCAGACATTGCTGGTATAGGTCAGTGTGAAAGACTCTGTGTTTTGAATTAAGTTCTTTTTTATAAGACACTTTCTGCTTATTAATTAGATGAGTCATAGATTTGATTCACCATAGAGTTTATATTTACAAATAGTCATGAAAGAATTACTCAAAGACCATGAGCTAAATGTCTAAATGGGAGTTGTCTTCTAAGCACATAATGCTAAAATTCCAGGAATTTTTGAGAAGAAATGATGAAAAACAACAACAGCGACAACAAAACCACCACCAAAAAAACACCCCACATGAATAAACCATGAAGAAACCCCACCACAATTATGAGCAAGAAAGAACATATCTTAGAAATGTATAATGACAACGGAAATATAAGGAAAATAAAAGCATGAAAGCTTTCCTATATAGAATTCCATAGATGCTGAGATAATCATCAATTGCATTATAAGTGTAAACAGATAACATCAGTCCTATGTCAGCATTACACATAATTCATAATATCTCTAAGATTTGCTTTCAAACAATTACATTTTTTAAATTAATATAACAGCTTTCATAGGATCATTGTAAAAACTGGAGGACTATAAAGTCACCAGCATTAATAAATCCTATGATATTGTGCAGTTATGCTGAATTAAGAGACTGTTCACATTTACTTAGAAAATATCTTTGGATATCATATATCCAGAGTTAAAGAATAATGATTATGTTTAACGAATGTATTTTTTGGTGGGGAAAAAAGAAGCAAAGAGTGCTACTAACTGAATATTATACTGGAAAAATATGAGTTCCTTTTGCTTTTACCAATATGCATCTTCCCAGAGCAAAGAGGTAATTTTAAAATAGTAAGTCTAGACTGTAATTTGATTGATTCTTGTGGATAGAAGCTGGGTCCTTCTAGAAGGAGTGACAGAAATGGATTTATTATTACTTTTAAAGTTGGGGTGGACTCTGATTGAGGTAGGGCTCAGTCTGCCTCGGTGCTTGTGTACCTTTGGAAAAGAGAAGGGGTTTTCAGTGATTAATCCTCCAACCACTTTCACCATCAAAGGCAGAGAATGGAACAGAATTTTTTTTGCTGTGGACCTTGATTCATCCATCTTGGGACATTTATCACAATACAAGTTGGCATTTGCTTTTTGCAGCTTGACAGAACTCAGCTTTTCAGAGCTGCTGAGAGATGGCAAAGCCAAGGCCAGCACAGGGGATGGCCAGAAGAGTCAGGCACAGGAGCCAGGTGGAGCAGGATGTTTTATTTTATGTAACTTCTAGACAAACCAGGTCCCTTTTATTTCTTTTTGGCATATGCTCAGCATCAACAGAACTTGTGAATTCAGAAAGCACCTTGGGAAGGAATGTGGGGTGAGAGCTGCAATTCACGGAAGCTTCTTCTTGTCCTTGACCTTTACATTTCAGCACTTGCATAGGCTGCTGGGTTTTGTTGTTAAATGCCAGCCTGGAGTTACGAAGGGATGAAAAATTATCAATTATAAAAAGAATTGCCTTTCAAATGAAGATCAATACAAATCCTCCTATTGAGGCAAGCAGAGCCACATGCAGCAGCATTCAAATGTGGGAACAGGGGGACAGATTTGTATTCTGAGGCCTGTTATTATATATCACTATAGGCACTTTACATATCTATCAGAGTAGAGATCTGTATTGCAAATGTATTGCTGTGCTCAGATCAAAATGTTGGGGGGTTTTGTTAATAATTGCTGCATTCCCTCACTCCTTTATTTTCTCTCTGATTTATTTTCTTGCTCCTGATTTATTGCTCTTCAAACTGATGTTTACTGTGAGCAAAACAACTATTGCATTAACAGGCATAAAATTCAGGTGTAAATTTACTTGGGGAAGAAGAGAACTCAAGTGATGGTAGCCTTAACACTCCTTAAAATTTCAAAAACACTGCCTGTGCTCCAGGTCCTGTTATGTACAGAGGCTTTGCCGTTGGAAATTGTATTTTCTGCTCCAAATGGAAATACACTAAATCCTGATCCAGTTTGCTCTGGAAAGCTGCTTGAAGAATTCTGGGGCATAGAAAATACTCCATAAACATTCTGAATTAATGTAATGAGTAATAAATATTACTTAAAGGTGATAACGGCTTAGGAAATCTGGAAGAGAACATGAAGAAGGCACAAGATGTTTTCACCAAGATGCTGATCTCATATCTGGTAAAAATCTTCATTTTAAAATGTTACAACAAGATTTTAATCCATTCCGAAGTATTTCTCTCAGATAGCTTTGAGGTTGGTTTGAATTTTGTTTTTTTTTTCCATTTGAGACTTCGCTTTATGCCAGTCAGGATCCTCTCTCTTGCCCAAGAATCTGCCATCAGTCTTGGATTGCAAATCTCAGGCAGGGTGTAGGAGCCCTTACTAATTGCATATATTCAATATATTGTCTGAATTTAAGAGAAAGAAAAATGTTTTCAGAGAAATCTCATTTATTCTGGGGACAGACATATATGCAAATACCATGAAAACACAATTTCTGTTTGTGATTCTTCTAATTAAGCTTGTCAGCATAATCCTTTAATTGAAAAAACCTGGCACATTAATTTCTTTTTAGAATTGGTAGGCTAATTAATATTTTAAAATAATTTTCTAAAGGTTTTCTATTGCTTTACAATACTTACAGGAAAATTACATGATCCAGGATAGGCTACCCATAAGTCATGGGTCTGAAACTTCATCTATTTTAACTCTTTGAGTCTCTGTTCATCAAAGACATTCCATTTGGAATGCAAAAATTAGAAGACAGTATCACAGGCAGAAAAAGTTGAAACAATTGAAGAAATTCCCTCATTTTTCTCTTCTCACCTGCAGAATACTCCTTGTTATAAAATATGGCCAAAGAACAAAACACATGAGGACACTTAATTATCTTGAAAACCTTCAGAAATAAAGGTTTCTCTTCGATGCCTGCCTGGTATTATTTTTTATAAGCACTTTGGAAAATTGCATCTGAGATGAGATAAATGCAGCTGCACATTTAAATTAAGATTATCTTTAGGCTAGTAATCTCATTTACTGCTCAGCAATTTGAATTCCAGTCAAGACAGTGCAATTAGTGTCATCATCCTGCTGGTATTTCTCATTGCTTTATGGTTGTATTTACTGTTAAGACCAGACAGCTCATATCAAGAGTAAGTCAAGATAATACATTATTAGAGGGAGAATATGTCAGTAAGTTTTGCTGGTGCATCCTGATGAGCTGGACTTCCCTTCAGACATCGATTCTGTGTGAGCTCTAACAAGAAGGTCTCATTAAAACACTTGACAAACTAAATACATTTCCATTTCAACATGGAGATTAATTTATTTCAAATGACATTCTGGAAAGTGTTTGTGTTTTTTTTTCCCCCTTCTTCTTTTAATTGGTGGCTTGAGATTATAGCTGCTTTGAATATTTATATTATAGGTATTAAAATTTT
Organism: Corvus brachyrhynchos; assembly: GCF_000691975.1. NCBI lineage: Eukaryota > Metazoa > Chordata > Aves > Passeriformes > Corvidae > Corvus > Corvus brachyrhynchos. The sequence goes on from NW_008239671.1 coordinate 2,071,603, forward strand.
AATTTGGAATTGTAGCAGTCTAATTTTATCTTTATCTTTTTTTTTCTTTTTTTATTTTTGGTAATGGAAATGTTATTTGTGTGATTCTGTATGAGAGCTGTGAAGATACAGTGCTCCCACTTCTTTTCAGTGTCAGTGCACTCCCTGAGCTCCTGTAGTTACGTTCACTTTGCAGAGGACTGTGAGTAGCCTGTTCCAGGAAGAGTAAAGGTTTTTCCTGGTGTTTCTTCCCTGAATGGGATTTCTTCCCTGAATATGCTGCTGCTAAATTCAATAATTCCATGGAAGTAAAGAGGAGATCTCCCCACTGTACAATCTATTGAGTCAGAAAGAGTGCAGGCATGGGGGATTTTTTTACAAGGAAAAGGTGTGAAAGGATGAATCAAAAGCAGAGGGAGGACCCTTGAAACAAAGCAGGAGAGTTTAGGTTACTTTTGAATTGCATGGTTAATGAATAGTTTAGTGTCAAACTTAGAACTGTTTAAAAATAAATATGTATAGAGCTGGAGGGGCATGGCTGTGTATCGTTGTTTGGTGGGCAGTGTAAACTGTGCAAAAATGTGTTGTGCCAGAAGCATTTCTGGTTTCCATGGAAGTGTATAATGTGTACCTGGTTTTAAACTTTTAAACTAAATAATGGGATTTATTTGAGAGGACTGTTCATATCTACCAACTACCTTAATGCTTCAGCAGGCAAAGCAGCTGGTGCTATCAAGACCTTGAAGTGGTTGTGTGTGATACACTCACACTTCTCTCTGTCTATATATGTCTATGTGTTTTCATAAGTAAGGAAATATTTTAGAAAGTCTGTGCTGCTCTTCTATAGATTCTCCTCTGTGTGTATTTGTGAATGAACCCTGCATAAGATGACTTTTACCCTGGCTAATAAATCTGCTTCTCAAAAGACGATCCTTTTCTTATTTGCAATTTATTCTTCTTGGAATATGCTGTATTGGGTTTAATAGAGGGTATCTGGGTAAAAGAAGGGAGTGCTGAAGAGAAAATTGTGTGGAGCCTGGAGAATTCCACTACAGCAGAGTCGCTCAGGCCTCTTTTCTGTATGTGTTGTCTGAGTGTGTTTTGCATCATCCATAAGATTTGTTATCGCACACCTGATAATCCAGTTCTGTAGTAGCAGGTAAAACATTGGAAAGTGTCAGGATTTAGTAGATTGAGCAGAAAATCAAAGATAAAGCAGTTTCTAATTGCTTAGCTAGGGAGATTCTAGCAAAAATTTTGATCGAGGTTCACCTATCAGTTGTTTCTATTGTAATATAATTTGTTGGCTTAATGCTTGTTAACCTGGCTGTATGTCAGACTGTCCACTGAATTTTGGCTTTTTCTTTGTATAACTGAATGGCTTGAACAACAACCCTTCAAAAGGGAAAAACACCACCAGAACTTAAGGTCAGTTAAGACTGATTTAAGATGTGCTCAACAAACTTAGGACCAGGTGAAGTTATGCAAGGAAAAAAAAAAAAAAAGGTGCACTAATTTAAGAACCTTCTTTTACTCTAAAAGTAAAATCATCAGGTAAAAGTGGCACTTGCCAGAGCCATTCAGAGTTATGAGCAGGGCCATGTTCTGACTGTGCTGCAAAACTGGAAGGAGGGAGGGGGAAAAACACTGAAGATACCTTAGTAGTATAATTTTTTAAATGCTTTCAGTATTATTTTAATATCAAACTGTTTTATTTAATGTCTCCAGTGACAAAATGCAAGAGGAAAATAAAATTGCTGAAAAAGAAGGTGATTGCTGTAGAGCCAGTGAGGTGAGATTTGATTCTCATAAGGAAACCTGAATTGCAACATTTCAGTTGATATTGGCATCCTTGGGCAGACAAGATTCCATCCCCAAATGGAGCAGTTGTTCACTAAATTGAATTTAAAAGATTTTTGCCACCTCAGCTTATGTGAACTCCAGTTGTTCATGGGTTTATCTGCTCTTAAGCCTGGTCTAGACTGAAGGAAGCTGAAGCCCTTCTGTGGACAGCAGAACTACTGACATTGTCCCTTAGGGGTGAGGGACTTGCGGTTGGGTTCCCCAGGGAATGGTGGAGGTTGGGTTGACTTTACAGCCTTTTGTCACAGACAGTTAGGATGTGTCCCCTGCACTTTCCTGAATGTGAATTTTCAGAATTAGGTATTTTCAGAGCTGCTGTTACCCTTCTGTGAAGTTATAATGAAGCTGAGAGGGCTTTGTGTGGTTTTTTTGAATAGGATCATGTTCAAGCTCACACAGGTATGGAAAAGTCTGGAGAAGGGTTCACAGCCACGCGCCTGAGCACACAAACCTCAGGCTGCAAACAGCACAGGACTCATATTCAACAAATAGAGACCTACTGGCTTTATTCCCTTAATCTTAATAGCCCTGTGTTTAAGATTTTAATCAGAAAATAAACATTTGGTTGTGATAAGCAAGTTGATTAAAAGTGCTCTTATTTGTTGGAAAATACTTTTATTTGGCTAGACATGTTTATCAGATTTGGATCCTGTGATACTAAATGCTCTATACTGAAAGAAAATTACATTTCCTGCCCTAAGGCAAGAGCTTCATTTATGTACTTTCCTAAAGAGAATATTGGATGCAATTTGCCGCCGCTGCATTTTTCTGACTTCTTAATCAAATGGTGTTATTTATTTCACAGGCATTTCTGCAGTGAGATTATTTGAATTATAAAATGGCCAAGACTGTGACTTCAAGCTTTTTGCATCTTGGAAAGGGTTGCCTTTGTAGGCACTGCGAAATTCTTTATTAGAACCCCCCTTGCAAAACTGACAAGCACAGAGCATATGGAAATACTCACTTGAATCTCAGATCCAGGGAGTCTCAGCTCTTCCCAGAACATGCTCTGGTTCATGGAACTGGCAGATATTTCAGGAAAAAGGTGAATAAATACAACTGAAAAAGCAGTTCATATATTTTATTTTATATTTTACATTTTCTATTTTATATATTTATAGAGGATTTGCAGGGGAAAATGGTTCAACTGCCTGTATCTCTCCAAGGTTTGGGAACAGAGATGTTAGGTGGTATTAATGCTGTTGCCACCAGTACAGAATTCACTCTTTGATATTTTATTAGTTTTTTAGGAGCAATATACTCTATATTTAGGGAGAGCCACGCTATGCTGGTTTGCAGATAGTTCATTATGCATAAGTTTGCATATGTAATACAATAATCTTTTTCCTCTTACAGTTAAGAAAGTAAAAGCTAATAAATGACAGGAAAATATTAGATTATATTTGATACCAGCTCCCCACAATCATCTGGGAAAATTCTCTGTGTATTCTTAGACTATGAAAATTAATACAACTTTATACATTAATACATTTATACATTGACTTTCAGAGTGAGTTTTACCCAGGCTTTGGTTTCCAGGTACAGTTTAAAAGTATCAGAGAATCCCAGAATGGTTTGGGGTTGGAAGGGACCAGAAAGACCTTCTGGTTCCACCTCTGCCATGGGCAGGGACACCTTCCACTAGCCCAGGTTCCTCAGAGCTCCATCCAACCTGGCCTTTAAAACTTCCAGGAATGGGGACATCCACATCTTCTCTGGGCAGAAAATCAATTCCAAGTGATCACCTCATATATTTTTCCTAATTCAGTTACCACAATGCTTAGACCACCTTTCAGAGCATGACAGTGCAGTTCAGTTCATGCCATATTCCAACAGGAAAACACGCCACAGTTCTTCCCTGTGTTTGTTTTGTGTCTTGCACCAAAAGAATGCCAGCCATGTGTGTTTTGGGGCAAACTCAGAAGTTTCACCCTCCAAAAAAGAGTGGCCTGTAATTGTGCTACTTCAGGGATGAAATTTATCTGTAGTTACTCTTCATATGCATGAAGAAAAGTAATGAAAATCTCTCTCGGAACCCATTTTTCTTCATTTCCCCTCAGTGCTGATTCAGCCACGCTGGGCTCTTGCAGGTACAAAGTCAAGGCTCTGCCCCTCCTGCACTTCACCTACTCTTTAGACAATTAAAATTAAGCATTTCTATTTTTCCCATATTGTCAGCAAAAGGAGGCAAGAGGACAATTTTATACACTGCCTTAGGTGCTGTGTTAGAGTGGGAGGAATCAGGCTGTGAATATTTCTCTCCTGTCTAATGTGGTTTATAGGCATAACTTTAGGGTGGCTGGGATCAGGTAAAATAAATGTTGTGCTCCTTCACATTCTCTGAAGCCTTCAGGTCCTGATTTTGATTCTCTCTTTTTTGGGAATATCCACCCCAAATTTATATGGCAACTCTTCATTTTTATTCACTCTTACTTGCTTATGGGGGGAGCATTGCCAATTTGGGCAATAGAGTCACAGACTGGTTTGGGGTGGAAAGGACCTTAAGGACCGTCCAGTTCCAGCCCTCTTCATCTCTTGACAATGTTTTGCAAGATGAATGAAGAACCATTTTAGGTCATTCATTCAATTTTCCTAGAAAATCAGGATTTTTCTCCTACTGTGATGTTTTACAGTCTGCCAACTAAAGATCATCTGCTTTTTATCCTGGGAGCATATTCCACCTTCAAACAGGCATCACTTGGCAGAGCTTGGAAGGTTTTAGGGTTCTTTTTGAATGGGTTTCAACCAGCATTATGATTACAGTAATAACTTGTGTTAGAGTATTATAGTTATCTCCAGAGCATTCTTAATTGTATATCTGGAAAGCAATATAATATTGCTTATTGAAATTTACATTTTGCTGTTATCTTTAATATGGTCACAATTCTTCCTGCGAAGCGTAAGTACACCTGGGATGATGACTCTCATCTTCCATGCTGTGCACACAGTGCCATAATTTTATTTTGTTAATTATATAATTTAGTTACATAAAATGTGCCCAGAAATCTTGTTTTACAAGTAATAAAATTAAAAATAGTAAACTGTTTTATTTACATCGTGAATATGCAAGTTCTATTAATGTAGCTGTATGAAATAGCTTTAGTTAATATTTATGCATTAATATTTATAGATAAATGACATTTGCAATGGAAATTTGCTTGCAGATTCTACATTATGGTATAAACTGACTTCTGTAGAATATTTAATCAGCCTCACATATTGGCTTCTGATCTTTTCTTCCCTACAATTTATGTCAGCTTCCTCATAAACCAAGTTCTTTATAATAGAGTTTGGTTTCCGTGAATTCTTACTCTAAGTCACATTTTCCAGAAATCAGTGTGCCAAATAGTGCCAGTGTTAAGAGTGGGAAGAGCCCTGTGTTCCAAGTTATCTTCCTTCAAACTTCTGTGGAACATTATGTCCAATATGTACACGGCAAAAATGCCAGAATAATTTTAGGGTTTATATATTTATAAATCTAGCAGTCACCCCTCTTTCCTGCCCATAAATGAATAAATAAATAATTACATGAGATTAAATCAGCCACAAGATTCCTTGATAATTTGCAACCATGTATTTTAAAAGGGGAATAAATTTTGCATAACTCACATTATAATTCTGTCACTACGTTAGCACCCCTATATTTCTATGCCTGCATCCTAAGGAATAATTAAAGCATCATGCCAAACTCACTGATGGACATATCAAATGGGTTTGGCATCTGATGCAGGCACAAGTGTCTGAAAAACCTTGTAAGCCTCCATGAGGGTGGAGAAGCAGTGGTGCTGCTTTTAAGATTGTTTCCAGTGCTCACATTGACACAGTTTGGGACAAATGCCCATCTTCAAAAAAGTTTTAAACACACCAAAAACTCAGTCTGTCTAAAAGCATGAAGCTGCAGAATGTGTTCTTTCATTTTTATGTTGTTGTGTTTTGCTTTGTTTTATTTTTGTGTTATAGAACTGGGTGCTCTGCCAAAACCCGTAAGGTTTGGATTTCTTTCTGGGATAGATTTGACAGGAGATTTATCAGTTTACATTGCTACTGCACTCTCAGATAGCTCTTATTTAGACTTCTCTTGAGGGAGTGGGTGTCCTTTGGCCACTGGAACAATGTGAACAGTCTCCAAGAGATATCACAGTCCCAGACTTCTCCAAATAACTTAAAGGGAGATACTTCCATATAGAATCACATAATCACAGAATGGTTTGGGTTGGAAGGGACCTTTAAAGTTTATGTTGTAGTCCAGTGCTCTGCCAAGGGCAGGGACACCTTCCACTAGACCAGGTTGCTCAGAGCTCCATCCAGCCTGGCTTTGGACATTTCCAGGGACAGGGCATCCAAACTATCCACATCATCACAAATAGTGACCACCCTTTTTTCCATTCACACCCCTGGAAGATTGGCTTTAATGTGATGAAACACAATGTTCTGCACCTCCTGAAATGTGTAGATGGGCACAGTCCAAGTTCCCAATAAAGTGTATTATTAGAACTGGGCCTAAACTGCAAGCCTTGATAGGAACCTGATTGCTGCTGCTTTCTCTGAAGATTTACAGCATCCCTTATTTGTGCTGTGCCTTGTTTTCCGTGAATTATAATAGCAGAGCTAATCAAAAACTGCAATAAATACTGATATCACTGACATTAGATCAGCAAGGGGCATTAATACTCGTTGCAAAAAAACCCTGGAAGATAAATTATTGGAGGAAGGATAGGCATTTCAGCTGATTTTATTGTGACACCAGAAATTAAAATACAGTGCAATATTGGCATTAAAGTATGCTTCTCTTTATTTGATTTGCTCAGTAATACAATCAGTAACTCTTCAGTGCATTTATCATACTTAGCATGTAATAGCTTTGGCCAAGTAAGAAACCAAAATAATAGTTCTCCTCCAAACCCAGCCCAATTATAATGCTTAAATCCTTATTTACAAATCCTATTCCACTGAAATATTTCTCCTTCTGTGTCTAGCAATTAAGCAGAGCATAATTTGGCATGCTGACATTACTGATCAAGTCATGAGTTGCTCTTAGGTTGCTGTTACCCACTGAGTCTTTACACGGCGCTCAGTTGGCTGCATTTACCAGCCAGGACACAGATCCTGCTGTGATCTGCACTCATGCATTATCTCAGCAGCTGAAAAATGTTTAACCTGAACAAACTTAAAATTAAGCCTAGGAGGAATTATCAGACCTAGGGTAAGGTGAAAAAAATGATTCTATTTAAATTTGGGGAAAGGGAAAGTATAAATCTTTGAGGACAGGCATGGGCCTTGAGTTTCCTTCAGGCTGCTATCTGAAGCCTCCTGACATTTCTCTTTCCATGAGCCATATTCTGGAGGGGATCCATGGTCCAGGGGATTCCCTTGGGCTATTATAATTTTGGGTGTATTTTATGCTGGAAGGAGGGAGCATTCTGTCTAGGAGACAGGGAAATGAAGCAAATCTCATTTAGAGAAGCTGTGCCGGTGCCTAATTTCTGTATTGTTAAAGCACAAAATTAAATTCTTGGTGGCTCTGCAGTTTTATATAATTGCCACCATTTTTCACTGAGCAAGGGGAAAAAACAAACAATGCTGCTTACATTAAGGACCATCCACTGATGCTGCAGGACAATGTGGCCGATGCTCAGGTCCTCTAGAAGTACAAATATTGATGAGTTCACCCCCTCTTGCCCTTAATCTTTTATTCTTGCAGTCTTTCATCTCTCTGACAGCATTCCACTCTAAAATTCATGATGTCCAGCACTGGATTCTAAACCAACAGCAGCACCCCAGTTCCAAGAGTTGTGAGAAAAAACCCCAATGCTCACGTTCAAGATTCATGATCCTGGCTGACCCAATGTTTGTGATTTTACTGCTGTTTCTTCTCTGATTAAAAAGAATTCCATGTTTTCTATCATAAGATCTTGATAATTTTCATGAAATGTGCTCACCAGTTCTTCCCTGGCATGTTTTGAAAGTGCAAAATGTAGTCACCAATAATTACTTGAGGAATATAATTTTGGATTAGTTTTTTTAATCTGGTGATAGTTTGTGTTTATAGGTAAAGGTTTCCACCTTAAAAAACAAAACATTTTTCTTAGCTGCCCTAAGAAAATTCCTGAACGAATTTCAGTCCTGGTGATTCGGATGCCTCTGATCCTGACTTTGGCAATGGGAGTTAAAAAACTGATTTATGCCTGAAAGAGAAGAGTGTGTGTTCCCAAGTATATTGTCCTGAGGAGCTGAGAGCTCCATTGATAGATTATTTCTCAAATCACTGTAAGAAATAAACAGCCTCACAAATTTAATCAAACGGGTACAAAGCTCTTTAAATGTTCAGAGCTGGAGAAAGGGGATGCAGGAGTTGAATAAGGAGCAGGAGAGGAGATGAAATTGTTACTTAACTACCAGTTTGTGAAGGGAAATATGTTTAGGGAGTGCATTTTGTCTTGTATGTATTGAAAAGGAGACAGCATTAGGAGGAGATTTTTACACCTAGTGGGACTTTTATGTTGTTGTAGACAGGAATAGAAGAGCAGGATTGATGCTCCAAGTGTAGGAAGCACATTCATTTCAGAATTTCCTTAGATTTAGCAGTGTAACCTGTTCTTCCCCCTTTAACATTTTAAAGCTTTATTTTTGTTGGAATTCATTGCAGTGACAGTATAAAAATACAGTAAGCTATAATACAAACCTTGGGCTTGATCCAGGTATGATGAAGTCAGTAGGAGTCTTCCTACTGCCTTTGGATGAGACTTATGGTCGTTCTCCCAGCAATTATTTATGCCTTCTGGAAAAGAAGCATTTTGAACACAAAAGTCTAACCCATTGACAGGCTCATGGTGGAGTTCTCAAGGGTTTTTTTTAAGCCTCTCTAAGATAAGATACAAGCATACAGAAACCACTGAGTCCCAGTTTGAATCTCAGTGTATTTTCTCTTTTTAAAGCTGACAGAAAGGAAATAATTTTCTATTATATCCATTTTTAGACATTTGAATAAATTGCCTGATTGTTAAAGATACTAAGCATTCGCACTTCACAAGAGCACTTCGTGTTAGTAAATGACGCAGGATGTTTCCCCCCCCACTCCAAACAGAGAACTGAGAAGAGAAGCAAATGATCTGAAAATCAGTCACTGTGACCTGTTCTGCCTGGAAACAAGCTATACTTTAGGTTTTCTCCTTCATGTCCTCCTTTATGGCCTCCAGAATCGTGCCATTTTGTGATAGCAGCTTTCTGTCTAAGGGGTTTTGCTGGTTTCATCTTTGTGAAAGCAACTGCGAGGGCTTTGCTTTTCCAGGGATAGTGAAACTTGTAGGAGAAGTCAGCATCAGAGGGGAGCCAACACTTGGTAGCTGTCAGTGCACAATTTGGAGCCTCATCAAACAAGAGCAGGAGCTGTGACAGCCAGAAAGGTCTCTCTGGGTTAAGGGATGTGAGGCAGGAGTGTGGGAAGAGCTCAGGGTTGTGTGGAAAGGTTTGGTATGGATGGGCTCCCCTCGCAGACTGGGAGCGCTGGGTGGGAAGAGATCTTATGGATGACGCAGAGCAACATGGCTCAGTGGAAAGTGTCCCTGCCCAGGGCAGGGGGTTGAAATTAGAAGGTCTTTAAGGTCCCATCCAACCAAAACCATTCTGTGAGTCCATGATTCTGAGCATGGAGTGATGGGTGCATTGTGGAGAGCAGTTGAGGATGTTGGGAAATGTGGGAGGGCAGAGAAGGGAGGATGTTTGCCACAAATTAAGGATGTAGCTGCAGCTGCAGAGGTGGAGAGACCAAAGATCTCTAAGCTTTACCTGTTTCTGAGAGTAGCTGGTAACAGCTCCTGAAGTCATCAATCAGTGCTGAGTTACCCTTCTCTTTTAGATTCAAGGAATTTCTGAGATAAAAGTTGCATTTGTGACATTCTTGTGTAATAATTCTTGAATTTGTTTAACTGCTTTTGGAGTTCTTTAATATATGGCTCCAAGATATCTATGACAAATGTTTGTGTGTGAGAAAGTATTTCTTTTCCTCTGTCTAATCACTCAGTGCAGTTCTCCCCAAGGTCTTGTATAATGAGAGCAATGACGAATTACCTTCTATTCACCTTTTCCATTAAGTTTATAAATGCATAGGTCTGCCTTTTTTTTCCCCCCTCCTTTCTCCACAAAGCTCATTTTGATGGTAGAATTTTCATATCTTTATTACTCTTGTCTGTGTTTTCTGATTTTTGGTTCAGCTGTGGCATTGCAGACAGAGGTGCCCCCCACACCTCTATGGGTGATGGTAGAATTTTGATGGTAGAATTTTCATATCTTTATTACTCTTGTAATAGATGGTAGAATTTTCATATCTTTATTACTCTTGTCTGTGTTTTCTGATTTTTGGTTCAGCTGTGGCATTGCAGACAGAGGTGCCCCCCACACCTCTATGGGTGATGGTCTCTGTTTTGTTCTCAAAGCCTTTCAAAATAGTTCCTTCTGTTCATTTATAAATGTGCTTTTATAGAACAACTCAAGCTAACACAAGATTTCCTTCCTGAGCGAACTACTGAAATAGGGAATATTGTTGTAAATCTACTGTTGGGGTGATGCAACACTTTAATACTGATCTAGTTTTAACTGTGCTGAGTATTTTGGTGTATAAGCAGATTTCACTCCTTCACCAGCTCTAGATCAATTAGAGAATAAAGATGAGCAAAGAACCAAAGCAGATTCATGTGGGATTCTGCTCATAACTTCTCCTCATTGGGAAAATTGACTGCCTTTGATCTTTTAACAGGATACAGATCTATGAGGGAATTTTTCCTTGTACCAGGTAGTTTCTTGAAGAGCTTCTGTTAATGACTCAGTCACAAAATTCTACTGATGTGGTGGTACTGTTCAAGTGCCTTGAAAAGCTTAATTGTACCTGGCTCATCTACCCTTGCCTGGTGATGTATCTGTATGCAGTAGATGAATCTTAAAATCTCCAACCTGCTAATTGTGGAGAGAGAAACAGACAACAGATCTTATACAATTGATTTTAAAAAAATTAATAGTAAATGGAAGAGAAACAGAACCTAAATCTGAATAAATTTAATCAAAATTTGAAGAAAACTATAAAGTACTTTACTTAATCATTTTCCTAGCACTGATTATGGTGAAAAAGTAAGTTCTTTTTGTTTCCAGAGCACATTTATCTTGAAACTGCAACTTTTAGATACAACTAAGATTTGGAGTGTGTTTATACAATATTTATCTCATAATCCAGGGCTTTTTGTGATCATTAAGACTTTATTCCTCTTTCTACTTTGGTTTCATCATTTCTCTGACTCTTTTTAGCTTGCTGTGAATTAGTGAAGAACCTCACCTAGAGATGTATTAGAGACAGGATGCTCCTACTGAGATTAAGTTCATCTGCTTAAGGATATTCAAGTCAGCAGATTTGGGGGGCAGTAAGAATTTTTTCCTTGTTAGAAGGATTAACAAGGATTTTTGGGACTGACTTGTCTGTTAAACATTATGGAACTGCCTTGTTCCCTGTAATCCATTTGGCTAGAAGGAGCCAGGACAATGGGGATGGTTGTAAGGTGTCGTGTTCTCTTCCTGCTGTGGGGTTTATTTGTAACTTTTGCACTAAGAATTGAGGCAATAACTTAATTATAGGGTTGGTTTCTTTAAAGTGTTTTATAATCCCTGGGGCAACTATTGCAGGCTGTTGTCTGGTCCAGTTCAATTTTAAGTTTAGAAGTTCTTTTGAGAGTCCAGATGGTTTTTGAAATAAATTCTTAACAGTCCTCAGGTAAGTAAATTACAGAGAAATGAAATTATATTAATGATACTTCAGATAAAATTTTAGTTGCAAGATCTGGCTTCTGTTACCCACTGTGTATTACTACCCTTCCCAGCTGTGCTAAATAATCATTTCTCTGGTGCTTTATTATTTTGTTTCTGTTGTGTCAGTATATTAATAAAAATGTCAGTATATGACTTAAGTACATCATTCTATTCTGTCAGTGGAAAACTGCCATTAAAATAAATAATAGGGACAGAGAGACTCTGTTTTATTGTTATGACTGGGGAAAAGAATGACAGAATCATAGAATGGTTTGGGCTAGAAGGGGCCTTAGAGACCATCCAGTCTGGATGGGCAGGACACCTTCCACTATCCCAGGTTGCTCCAAGTCCCATGCAACCCGGCCTTGGACAATTCCCGGGATCCAGGGGCAGCCACAGCTTGACCCCTGGTCATACTGAAGTGAGAATCACTGAGATGCCAAAATATGAAGGGTTTATAGTATACATTTTAAAAAAATATATGTTTTTTGATTCTATTGCAGTGTATCTCCTTTTCCAGTACATTCTAATCCAGTTCATAGTTATATCCCATTTCTGCTTTCTTAGGTGCATACACCTGACAAGTCACAGTGAAAGCATTGAATCTGAATGGGGTAAAAATTAAAACCCTTTCAGACAATCCCTATTTAAAAATATGTAAATCTGATATTATTCAGCTTTTGCCCAACACACTCCTCTGAGTTACTATTTTTATTAAAGTGCATTTTTTCCAGACAGAAGTCCAAACACAATCTTCTATGCAGATAAAAAATAATGGTTTGTTGGGAAGTCGAACAATTTCATATAATCTGTCTCTTGAGACTTGTAATATTTATTACGTAAAAAAGCCATTTTTTCTTAAAGATGCCAGCAAGCATGGGATAGCTTAGGGAAAATTCCTCTGGTGCAAGGTACAGACCTTGTTCTCAGCTTTATGTACCTGATAAATGTTGTTCAGGTTTTGTCAATGTCACAGGAGCCATTAGCAGATCGCTTCAAAAGTTCAGTCATTTAAAAATGAACTGAGCTTTCTTTATTGGCATCCATTATTAAAAAGAAATATAACCGAGTTGTCATGAATGACTTCCATTTCACATCAGTTTCCCCATCCATGTAACTGTGCTGCCTTCAAGGGACCTGCTCCTAATCTGTAACCATTACAGATTTTAAAGTCGAAAGGGCCATTCTGATTATGTGTAATCTGACCTTTGGCATAACATAAGACATAAATTTCCACCTCCATTATGTCTGGTGATTAAGTCCATGCTGCTTTGAAAGGTGACGAATAATGGATCTCACCTAACTTCATCTCTCAAAAAAAACCCCTGTCATACAGCTCAGCTCTCTAAAGCCAGTGGAAAAGAGACAAGCACCTTTCAAGAAATCCCATGTGTTCAGATACTTAAAGTGTGACAGATTGAGCTGCCTGCTGAGGGTCCTGTCTGTCCCCACTGCCTGTGCTCTGGTTTAGACTGACCTTGTGTGTTAACCAGCTCAGACTAGTTGATGTAGAATTAGAGGGTCATGGAATGGTTTGGGTTAGAAGGGACCTTCAAGCTCATTTTGTTCCAACCTCTTGCCATGGGCAGGGACAGCTTCCGCTATCCCAGGTTGCTCCAAGCCCTGTCCAACCTGGCCTTGGACACTTCCAGGGATCCAGGGGCAGCCACAGCTTCTCTGGGCACCCTGTGCCAGGGCCTCCCCACCCTCACAAGGCAGGATTTCTTCCCAATATCCCATCCATCCCTGCCCTCTGGCAGTGGAAAGCCATTCCCTTTGTCCCTTCACTCCATCCCTTGTCCCCAGTCCCTCTCCAGCGCTCTCTCCAGGGCCCCTTTAGGCCCTGGATGGGGCTCTGAGGTCTCCCTGGAGCCTTCCCTTCTCCAGGTGAGCACCCCCAGGTCTCCCAGCCTGGCTCCAGAGCAGAGGGGCTCCAGCCTTTGGAGCATCTCCTTGGCCTCCCCGGGACTGGCTCCAGCAGCTCCACATCCTCTGATGTTGGACCCCAGGGCTGGAGGCAGCTCTGCAGGTGGGGTCTCACCTGAGCGGGGCAGAGGGGCAGAATCCCCCCTCCCCTGCTGCCCACAGTGCTTTGGATGCAGCCAAGGATGAGGCTGGATTTTGGGGCTGCCAGCACATCTGTAACTTTCCCCTGCAGCTCTGATCCGAAGATTTCACTCAGCCTTGATCAGTTTTCCTCTGAGTTTATTATTCTCACTTAGGAGTTTATTGGTGTTCTGAATTTTTTCAGCTTCAATGCCCAAGTATTGAATAATGTAAATAAATCTCTATCAGCCATCACAGGTAGAGTCAGAGAGTCTTTTCCTCCTGTAGAGAAGGGTAAAACTTCAGAAGAAACCGGGTCAGAAGGACACACTATTTGCAGTTCACCTGAAGTCTGCAAGACATCTGGGATGAGTCTATCCATATGCAGGCTTTTGCTTTTGAGTCAATTCATCAAAATAAGCATCCAGAATGTTCCAAGTGAATATTATAAAATTACTCAGGGAAAGCACTTGGGTTATCAGTGCCTCAAATCTACTTAGAGCTATTCAGTAGAGCCCTTGTTTTTTTTTTGTATGTGGATGAATTCTAATGTGTGTATGTTAATGTTAACCTGCCTTCCCCCAGAGCTCATTTGCCAGGAGTCATTAAAATAAAACCAAGGAATTTGTTGCAGAGTTACTGTTTTTAATATCCTTGGGTATTACCTTTTTGGTGTCAAATTATGGGGGATTTTCCAAATCGTGTTGATGTTAATAGGAACAGGATGAAACTTTGGGCATCGAGGAGTCCTTAGGTGCAGTTGTGCTACCTAAGAGAAAGAAAGAACATATGAAAACATGTTGAGAGCAGCTGTTATGACTGGGGATAAGACCAGTAAATTGTTCTTAGTTACTGATTTCTGCTGGTATAACAATGGATTCTTCTATATCACAGTGTTTAAAGCCAATTAATTTGAAAAAGTATTTTAAAATTAATATACTCAGGTTGTGGTGGCTTTTTTTTCTTCCAGTGTATACTGATGTGAAATTTTCTGCAATGTGTGGCATGCAGTGACAGGACCAAAAGGAATGGCCTCGAGTTGCACCAGGGAAGGTTTAGATTGGATATCAGGGAAAATTTCTTCATGGAAAGGGTGGTCAGGCATTGGAACAGGCTGCCCAGGACAGTGGTGGAATCACCATCCCTGGAAGTGTTCAAAAGGTGGATGTGGCACTTGGGAAGTTGGTTTAGTGGTGAACACGGTGGTGTTGGGTTAATGCTTGGACTAAGTGATCTTAGAGGTATTTTCTGACCTTAGTGATTTATGATTCTGCACCTACTGGCCTCAGCCAGATAAATTTAGACATCCTCCTTTGATAATTCCCAGCCTGGTCATGGGAAGGGACATTGGCATTTGGGATGGCTCTTTTTAGTTATTACCTTCAATAGCTCTGCTAAGGGATGATGAATCCACTGAAGGTGCCTATGAGAAAAACAAGGTGTGAACCACGTAAAGCTGGTATTTTTGAGATCTCCCCTACTTCTACTCTTTCTGCAGAAACAAGCCCTGGGAAAAGTAACCCCTCATGTTCCTTTTTTCTCTGATATTTCAGGGTGTAGTTTGTGGATGTTGAAGGGAGGTAGGTGACCTGCTGACCCAGCTACCCATCAATACCTGGGAAGTTTGCAGGCAGTGAAGGGGTAAGAAAGTTGAGAAGACCAGGCAAAACAGAAATCTCTTTGATATATAGGATTGCACTGAGTCCATAATCCATCAGATGCTTTTTGAAACAAAAAGATCCTTAGTACAGAAGAGTCTGGCAGGCTTACTTGGAGAACTGTTCAAACAGAGCCGTGGATGAAGAGAGATACAGAAGTGCTTCAACTTGTTTGTTTCATTGATTGTATCACACAAAGGCTTTTATTTATTAACTGGGAGTAAATTCTGTTATCAGCTGAGTGAATGCAATTTCTGTGCAAGAGTTCTGTGCGGAGGGTAAGTTAAATCCGATACTGGTTTATTATTTGCATCATTAGCAGTCAAGAGAAAACTTTCCCTTTCTGAATGTCTCCAAAAATGATCTTGTTGCTTTGTTTTAAATTAGAAAAATTAGTGAAATAGTCAGAAAGCAAGTTCTTGATACGCTTCTGAAAGGCTTTAGAGACAGATCCCAATACCTGTGGAATGAGAATTACTGAATAGTTGTTGAGGTACGATTTGTTTCTGTGAAAGAGCTCCATAAACTGCCTGATTAACAGATACCAGCCCTGCTGGGTCCAACAAAATTGTTACGCAGTATAATTTAATCAGGTACTTGAATACATTTCAGGATTTTCCAGTTGCTGTGGTTCCCCTGCGTACGTGTAAAGCAAGTCTAAGCCAGACCGTTTAAAAGCATGCCTGGCAGTAGGCACTTTATCTTACATGGGGCTTTTTGGGCTACCACAGATATCTCAGAGTCTGTTCTTCGCTCCTGTGTCCCCTTTGGCAGCACAGCTTGGGCATGGCTTTGCAGCTGTCGGGCTCTGGGTGCAGCCATTGGGCTCCATCACCTCCCTGCCCTCCTGCACATTCCTGCTGCATCCTTTGAACAGCATTCAGCCAGCATGAGATTATTTTATTAATACAGCCAGGCAAGTAGGATGACCTTATTATGGGTAGCCACGCTGTATAATGTCCTTGTTAAATAGACAGCGACAGATCTCTAAAGGGACCAGATCCCATTATTAATGTCCTTCTGTGCTGTCCATCACTTCACATCAGTGTTTGCAGTCAGAGCATTTCCCTTAGAACCGTTTGTGTCCTGCAGGATTGGTGAAGGGACAATCTCTTTGTGAAGGTAGAAAGAGAACAGGGTGTCTTCAGGTGCTCGGTGCCCTGTGAAGCTGTTCACTGTAGCAGTGGTTTTAGTGTGCTGCTTTATGTGTGTTCACGGCCCACAGGCAGGCAATACTGCCCACGGGTCACCTGTTAATTGAAGTTTCAAAGCCTTCAGCTGGTGAATGTCTTCTGGCAGCAGTTACATTGGAAATAACAGTTTTTGTTTGGTAGATGTAGGTGAAACTTAAGAGTCACATGAATATAATTCTGCTGTTCTTCACAGTGAGCCAGAAGCCTGCTCCGAGAGGGGAATAATGCAGGATAAAGAAAACCACAAAGGAAACTTAGTTTATTCATTTGAACCTTAATAAGAAAGGTCTGTATACTCTAAAGGCCAGGCCCAGCTGCTTGGTATCTTTTAATGAGGAATTACATTTAATCAGTGTTGCCTTGGAGTGGCTGTGCATGAGACTTTCAGTTCTTCTCTAGGAGGTGTTAGTCCCTTTAACAATAAATGAGAAAGGACTCCTAATGACACCAGTTAATAGATCTGAGGGGCTTGTGCTGCTCTTTATGGTCTGATGGGTCAGTTAAAATGAGACAACAAAACATACAAGTGCAGACGGGAACAATTTGGGCTCTTTGTGGAAAGATGAATGTCCGTGGCTTAACTAGCAGGAGGAAGAATGAGCTCGCACAGCCCACCCAATTACAGTTTTTTTCTCCCAAGAAAATGAAATAATTTGGAGACTTTGCAAACGTTGCTGTGTATTTATGTACAAAGATAAAAGGGGCATTTTCATGTGAGCAGGCATGCGGCACGGCACGCTGCGATCCCTTTGTGCAACTCGTAACCTTTCCTTTATCTACTTAACATTACACAGACAAAAACCCTGAAGTAATGACCCTTTGAACTATTTGTGCAACTGAAGCTGGCAGGTCTTTGAGGCCGATAGTTACAATGCTGACAGAGTGGTCTCTTCAGGGCAAGGCAGAAATTCTCCAATTACGACCCTGGCGTTGGATATGGAAAGTGTTTGTGAGAAATCATAGAATTGTAGACCACTGAATGGTTTGTGTTGTTTTTTTCTCATTTTTTTAGTCTGTTCCCCCAAGTCTGCTCCAGTCTCAGCCTTATCCATGAAGGATTTGGGTTCAGAAAGGAAGGGAGTGTAAATAATTCTTGCACCTTGATCATTACATTGGTAGACAGTGTACAAAGTGTCTGAAAAATCAACCACGAGCAGGTCTTGGCCATGAAAGATTGGTGTCTCACATTGATCTAAAATTCTCTCTTCTGGTAAAGCTCCATCCTTTCTGCTCCACATTAGAAAAACACATCACACAGGTTGTGGCCTTGGTGATGCCTGTTAAAATACCATTAAGATCTGGCTGACATGGAATCAGAATATCCTGAGATGGAAGGGACCCAAAAGGATCATCCTGATGTGAGGGTTTGTGAAAACACTTCTTCATTAAAACCAGCTCTCAAGTCACATTTTCTCTTCCATTTTACAACCAATATATAATATTTAGTGCTAGACATGCTTTTCTGGATGTTTCAAAAATACACAGTCTCAGTATTGGGTATGATGTGAATCCTTCCATACCTAAAGGGCAGGGCATGGAAAACCTAGCTGCCTGCAGAGTAAATCTTTGTTTTCATCTGGGAGCCGGAGACTTATCTCATATTTTGAATTTTCAGCAGTTTGCTTGAGTTGGTTACAGATCCCTGTGTGCTCCTGCAGTGTCTCTGGAGACTGTGCTCTTCTCTAATTTCCAAATGTCTCTTGAAGAGGGAATAATTTGTGTTTTGGGGGGTTTGACTGGGAAATGACAAGATATTTAGTAAGTTGGGAAATTTCTGGTTAATGCCAATAGTGAATTGATTGAGTGGGAAAAGGGAGGATGGGAAAAGACCAGCTCTTAATTACAGGGGAGTTCCCCACCCTGAGGGGTTTGTGCAGGGATATTGTGGGACAAAAATATGGTTTTTAGGACTGACTTGGCTGCTCCACTGATATCACAGGTGACAGTGTTATTGTTCAGAGCCCAACTACTGCGTCTTTTATAAACCACTGCTTATAAGGAAATATTGCAAATAAATGTACATGGGAAGTGTGGGGGGGGAAAGCTTCCCATAATAGTGGGAATTTAAGCTGATTCCCTGATTCAGGTGCTCAGGTATCTGTGGGCTGTGCAAAGCTTTTCACTCTGACTATTGAGAGAAGCCATTTGAAAACTCATTTGCAGATGCAGCATGTGAAATTTGAAGTATAAATAGATGGTGTGACACTGCACTATTTGTCCAACACAGCAACGTTTTATGGGGATTGATATAAAGACTGGAATGAAGGAAGTTGTTGAAGAGGTAAAGGTGAAGGTAAAGAGAAACTGTAGGAATAGAGATAGAGACTCACATGGGAAGTGACCCAGGATGCACCATCTTTGTTAATAATGAAGGAAGTATTTTCCATGCAGTTAAACACTGATTACATGGATGAAGTTACAAGAAAAAATGAAGGGGAATCTCTACAGGGATTGCTTTTTTCTGATCTTTCTTTCTTTTTCTTTCTTTTTTTTTTTTTTTTTTTACCAGTTACCTTAAGTTAGTTTGCTAAATATGATTCCCAAAAGTCACCTTGAAGTTGGAAATTCTGGGAAATTTTACAGTCTAGCTCTTTTATGAACCACCACCCCAGAAAAATATGGAATCATAGAATCATAGAATGGCTTGGGCTGGAAGGACCTTAAAGCCCATCTCACTCCAGCCCCTGCCACTCATGTCCAATGTGTAGCATGAACTCTGCCCAAAATAAAGTGATTTTTAATTCTGCAGTATTTTAAATCAACATTTTAAAACTGTAGCTACGGCCTTGGGCTTGGAAACATATTGTAAATAATGCAACAAGAAGGAATGAAAATTATTAGCATTTGACCAGTGCTATCTGGTTCCTTAAGAGAGATAAACGTTTACTACATTATAGTGTGTTGTTTCATTGAGGTAGAAAATAGATGCCATATCTTGAGAGAGTAAAATGTTTAAGCATAATAAACTAAAAAGTAAAATCAAATTTAATTTGTGATACATGTTCATTTTCAGGGTTATATTAACAAAGTTAATAAAAAAATTATATTATCTCAGTTGCTTCAGAAAGGCATTGATATTTTTTTATAACCTCTTCCAACAGGAATTGTATGATGTAACTTTGATAAGCAGAGAAATGTCCACCTTAAAAAGAGTTGTTCAGACTCCCAACTGAGAAGTCATTTCAGAAACCTTAACCTTTTAAATGGTTATTTATCTTTTCTGCATTAACTGAAATTAATTGATTGTCATATCTAATTGTTCTTGTGCAGAATTGTCCTCTAACTTGAATCAGTCTTTGCTGCTCCTTTCTTCTAGAGGTATTGGCTGTCCAAAATACTACATCCTTCTGGTTTTATCTACTCTCGTAAACACAGCAAGTTTCTCTGGGTCCCATTCCTTGCACAGACAGCCCTATACTGCTGAATGCACTGGCAGCAATTTTCTCTCAGTCCTTATATTTGGGGTTTATCAGTCTTGAACAGGAGTGATAGGATTTTTTATCACATTTCAGTATCAGTGTCTCAGACAGCAACGATACCTTTCTGTACTGATGCTACATGAACTCCATTGCACATTTGAAAACAGCATTTATTTTGTAATCTTTTGGTTTCAAATCTCAGCTGAACGTTTGATTTGCATTTATAATGACCAGAGGTAGATTTGAGTTGTACAAGGTGGGTTGCAAAGATTTTCTCAAGATGCAGAAAGTCAGATCTCTAAAGTAGTTTAGGACTATTGTGGGTTTGGTACTACCCAGCTCCTCCAGCTCTTATCCAAGGAATATCAGCCTCTCAGCAATGCAGGTTTGATGGTGCTGTTGGTATGTCCAGAATATTCACTGAGCTCTCAGAACCACTGAAGGTGGTTTTATTACAAGACTGAAATAATCACAGAATCACAGAATATCCTGAGCTGGAAGGGACCCCCAAGGATTGAGTCCAGCTCCTGGCCCTGCACAGACCCCCCAACAACCCCAGCCTGGGCATCCCTGGCAGCGCTGTCCCAACGCTCCTGGAGCTCTGGCAGCCTCGGGGCCGTGCCCATTCCCTGGGGAGCCTGGGCAGTGCCCAGCACCCTCTGGGGGAAGAACCTTTCCCTGATACCCAACCTAAACCTCCCTGACACAACTTCACGCTGTTCTCTTGGTTCCTGTGAGTGACTGTTTCTAGCTGTATCTCAGAAACGCTGTGTTCATCCAAAAATAGCAGCATTCAGGCATAAGGAATGGCGCATAAAAAAGGCATGGAACAGGTTTTGTTTTCCTTTGGAATTAGTTTGATGATTTATATTCTTTTTTCCTGAGAACGTGGCAGCTTTCCATGCCTGCAAGAAAGTATATTTTCTTAGAAAAGAAGCTTAATTAAGAGTAGTGACAGTGGCTGTAATAATAAGATACGTGCGTAAGTAAGATATAGAATGGGAATTTATAGATATATCCCGAGAACTTAACAGAAGGAAGGACTAATATACAGAAATATTAATGTGAGATGTCTTCAGTGCCAGCGTTTTCATATTCCCGGTAGAAATACAGTGGTAGATGACACCTAGTGGAGTTTGGCATCAACTGCTGCAGGAATGGACCAGAGCCTAAAAGTCTGGTCGTCCTTGGAATTAAATTAAAAAAAAAAAAAAAAAAATTCCTGGAGCTGTTGAGTCTCACTGTTCCTCTTGTTCTATTTACAGATAGGAGAATTTTGTATCATTGCTGAATTATTCATCCCATTAAAAAAGAATGTCACAATGGGACAGTAAGATGAGGGAGCAAAAGCCTTTTTTGGCCTTTTATTAATTAATTAATTTATAAATATTTATTTTATACTTTCTGAGGTTTTAGGATTTAGAATTATGAATGCATTATTTTTGGTTACTGAAAATGTAGGTTTGTCTTTACTTGGCACATGGTGGGGATTCTTGAGGTGTCCTGGGTAGGACCAGGAGTTGGACTCAGTGATCCTGATGGCTCCCTTCCAACTCAGCATATTCTATGATTATACATGAGATTTATTGAACCAAACTACACTATGGAAGAAAGAAAAACATTTTTTCCTGACAAAAATCAGAGTATCTGTTGTAATTTTTTTTTATTTTGTTGTATTAAAAACAAACAAACAAACAAACTTTTTTAGGGTTTCTTTTGAGTAATGCATTTAGTGAGAACCTGAAGCATTGATTTATCGGTGCATCAAAACACCTGGAAGGTAAAATATGAAAATTTTTTTCCTCCTTTCTGTAGATAGCCAAGGGTTAAGGATATAGGTGTCTTACAAACAAACTTGATTCCCTGGTAAAAATACAGTTCAGTACTTAATCTTACTGAGTAAAATTAACATAATAAATCACTAAACCACCATTTTCAGCATCACATTCTCACCAGCATCCAGGTACTCAGCTTTGTGGACAATAGTGGTTTGTGTTTACACGGTGATTTGAGTTCATATTGGAAAATTGACTCTTTAGCGGTGTTATTCCATTTTTTTTAATTTACTTTTTTATTTTAGTACAGGTCTAACCTCTCTGGCACTCACTTGTTCATGAGCCATGCTGAGGAATTTGTCAGAAACTTATCATTTGGGTGTTAATGCCAGGTGAGCAGGGATGTGCCAGGAAGTTCTCTGTTGATTTAGTGATATCTCCACTTGTGGACATGACAGCCACAGGAGCACTGTCACCTCAGAGATCACACGGCGCTGTGACACATCCAAGGATGTTCCTGAGGGTGGGGTCAGGTGGATTTGTCCCAGCAAGAGGCAGCTGCAGCTGTGCCTTTCACACCTTTTCTATCTCTGGAGAAACTCCATTTAATAACTCATCTCCCCTGAAAGCTCCAGTGGTTGATGTTGCTCCACGGCAGATGTGCTGAATTGGCTGGAATCCATTTTAATCTCTTGTTTACTCGTTCTGATAATGAAGCCTTGACCTCCAGCAGATGGGGCTTGCAGAGGAGTTCTGCTCACTGCTAACAGTGATTGTGCCCGAGTGTGAGGCTTTTCTCTCCAGCGGAGTGGCATTTATGGTCAGGGATTCAGGGTGCTGGAGTCACAATAACTTGGAATTATTGGATAAACACATACACATGCACCAGTGCAAAATGATGGCTGCAGCAGCCTCTGCTTTTGGGGGGGGTCTCGCCTCCTAAATACTGGGTTCAGTATGGACACGAGCTTCCAAAGCTGCTTGAAACCATTTAGACCAGCAGGCAATGCAAGAGAGCCGTCTGAGTTGCCATGCTGTCCATCCCTGGAAGTGTTCCGGGCCAGGTTGGACAGGGCTTGGAGCAACCTGGGCTAGTGGAAGATGTCCCTGCCCATGGCAGGGGGTGGAACTGGATGAGCTGTAATGTCCTTTCCAACCCAAACCATTCTGTGATTCTGCTGTGCTGCATTCAGAGTCAGAGAAGCTGCGTTACAGAAAACCCTTCCTGGACACTACCAAGAGACAGTAACCTGCAGTTCAGTTCCTAACTTGGGAAGACTTAGAGCACCTGTGGCAGCCAATAATTCCATCTCTGCTCTGGATGGCCGTGTCCATTAACTGCATGAGGAGCCCAGACTACATTATGGACTCTACTACATCAGTTTGGAAATATGTCTTTATATGTTCCAGGTAAGGATTTGGTGGTTCCAACCTGATGTAATTAACACTGATAAAAGATGATAGCACTTTTGAAGTCCTCCTGGGGCTCCAGGAATAATTTCTGGAACTGTGCACTTACCCCATCTCCCCTGCAGAAGGGGCAGCCATGAATGTTTTCATCATTACAACGTGTCTGATCTTGAAGTTGCCATATACTTAAAGCAGTTGTGATACACAGAGTTCTATGGACTGGCATAGAAATGTCTGGATTTCTGTGTCATTTGAGTGGGTGTATGTGAGTGTGCCATGCACCAATTGAAGCAGGAGTGAGTTTGGTGTTTGACATCCGACAGAGAGAGCAGCCTCCCACAAGCTGGCAAAATCTAAAATTAGGGGTTTACATTCAGTCCTCACAAGTCCTCCCAACTTCACTGACATAAGGATCATATTCTTGAGGGGTTTCTGCAGTTTGGATGTCCCATTGCCTGGTGGGAGACACATTTGCAGACCCTCTTCTGGCTGGGCTCAGGTGAGCTCACTTTGCTGGCCCTGAATCCCAACCAAGTTAAATTTCAAATTCCCAGGACACGCTGACTCAGCTGTCACCACTGCAAATAAATCTGAGCCCAGTGGTGAGATGTGAGTTTATTTAGTGTGTGCTAAGGACAGACCTTCCTCGAGTCAGCGCTTCAGGGCCCAGTGCACAATGAATGAACATAAAAGCAAAAGATGATAATTCTGCCTTATATCACAAAAACATTGATATTAAAAGAATAACCAGGGAGCCAGTTTCCTGTGCTGGTGCTGACCATGATTCCTAGAGTGAAAATAAATTAAAGACCTTTTTTGCTCTGCCAAAGACTTTCAAATATTAATCTTACAGCAGCTCACATGGCACTTAAATGGGGCTTAAATACTTTATTTACCAAATGGGTGTTCAGAGCCTCTTGCAAAAGCTTGGAAGGACTCACATCAGTTTGTCTTTGCTTTCAGTCGTACATCTTTAGACAGGGCTGGCTCTTTGGGTGTTAATATCAAGATGCTGGTGTGCATTTACTTTTGTTTGATACAGGGAAGATAAAAACCCCATTGTGACATTCAGTAAATCCATAGGTGTTGAGAACTGTAACTCTTGTTATGGTGGTCAGGTAATACCAGCAGAAATTTTGCATAGTGCTCCACATTTTGTAAAATAAACTGGATGTCAGAGTTAAATGTAGCTGGGTAATGAGCCACAGTCTGGAGCGGTATCCGAGGCCAGGCTGGACCCTGTGCTCTCCATCCCTTTCCCTGGGCAATGCAGGCTGTTGGAGCAGCAGTGATCCCACTAGATGGAGCAGGGGACCAGCGCTGCTGGAGAGGTTTGGACTCAAGGGCAAAACCACGTAATTGTCTGTCAGGAAAAGGAAAAGAGTGGGGAGAGAATGGAGTGAGAGGCTGAAGAGTGAAAAACAGAATATGTGAGGAAGCAAGGAACACACTTCAGGACAGTTCTAAAAAAGCAAAGCAGAGGAAAACTACATTTTGTAGTAATACCCATGCAGAACAGCAATGTGAAAACAGCTATTGAGTCTTAAACACTAAGTGTATTTACTCTTTTTTTAATCCATATTTTCCTGCATTTCTGTTTTCTCCATTTTTCAGCATAACTGGAAATAAAATTTAGATTTCTTTTAATAAGTAAAATTGTATTTTAATGTTGAAAGTATTACTTAAAGATGATGTATCTTAGGAATGCACTCAGTTCAGGGATAATTTACAATCATCACTTTCATTGTTTAATTTCAGCAGAGAAGATTTGATTTCACTTGACTATTCCAGAAATATTCTTAAACCATGTGGTTGAGCTCTGCTTTTATTACTCTGATTCTGTGCCGTATTTTCTTGTTGATGCAAGGAAAACTCAGGTGTTCAGTGGTGATTTTTCCACTACTGCTGTTAAATATTATTAAAAAGAAATATTATTTTACTTGCTACTTGCAATATGAACCCTGCCTGTTAAGCTATGTCTTGATAGCCAGATACTGAAAGTAGCCAACTCTGTTACAGAGTTTGCCTTCTTGATCATTTTGGGATATTAGGAAGATGTTAGGGAAAAAAAGATCTGATGCAGTAAATCAGATTTATTTCTGAATGATCTGTATGAAATTAAAATGGAATAAATCAGCAGAAAGTTGTAACTGAAAGTTTGGGTTTTTTAATGGAAGTTCCCAAGATACGATTTTAACTTATAAATGCAGAATAATGTAGCATATCTTCCTCCAGCAACAAAGGAACTTCTATTACTATAAGAAATCGTTCAAATCCTATAAAAGCCAGTAAGACTCTTCTCAGACATAGGGAGGGTTTTGATCAGACCATCTGGTTCTGAGGTTGCATCCTTTATAGCATCATATATCCTCCATACATCCCTTACAGCATCGTGACATCAATTTCAGCAGAGTTCTGGGTGATTCTGATTTCTGCAACTGCAGACTCATATTTTAATCCAAGAGCAGCTGGGGCCATGCTGGTAATCCACTCTGGTTTACATAAAATTTTCCTTTAGGGGAGAGCTCCACATTTCTCTCTCTATGGTAAAGTGATTCAAGACTTTCAGTTATCCTCTGTTGCTCATTTTCTCTATGGTGCTGTGGGAAAGCTGCATTCCAGCTGTGCTTCTCAGTGGAGTTACTTATGGGATTTCATTAAAAACTCTATTAATGAAGACCAACAAACTAAAAAAAAACAACCAACCAAGCAATAAACAAGAGGGGTCTTATCAGAGAATCGCAGAATAGTTTGGGTTGAAATGGACCTTTAAGACCATCCAGTTCCAACCTCCTGCCATGGGCAGAGACATCTTCCACTAGACCAGGTTGCTCCAAACCCTGTGAAACCTGACCTTGAACACCTTCAGGGATGGGGCAGCCACAGCCTCCCTGGACAAAACATCTCTGATCTTCCCCAAAGACCAGATTTTTCCTTAATCCAAATATTCTAAGGCCAAATATATTTGGGAATCTTGGCTCTCCAACGTTCCCTGTGCAAACCTTTTACATCTTTAAAATTCTGCATTTATGATGGTCTGTGTTAAAGCTGGAGACACGGTCAGGTATAGGAAATAAATGTTTTGAGGAGATAACAGAACGTCAGTCTTGAAGACAACCTGCAATTGCAGAATCTCTGCCAGTGCCCCAGCACAAAGCAAGAGTTTCTCTGTATTGGTACAGAGTCTCTTAAATGCTGTTATCTAAAACCAGCTATTCTGAGTGATCACTGTCTGGTGAGTCCAAAATGTGCAATAAATTTCCATAGGTGCTGCAGTCAGGGTCACTGGGCGTCCCACCAGCATAAAAGCACTGGGTTTGTAGTGGCAATAGAATGACAAGTTCAGAATTAAGAATTTCTAACCCTATTTTGGGGAGGAAATAGCTCAAGGAGTTATTACATTGGCACTAAGGTAAGGAATTACGTGTGTTTTGATAATTCATTCCCTCATTGGGTTGTGGTCATTGTTCACAAGCTCTCTACATTTTCTCTTGCATGCAATAAAAAACTGAAAGAGTAGACACTGCAGTGTTAGAACTGTGGTATTTGGGAGTAGCCTTGAAAATGTTAACGAATCTGTAATTAGAAGCAGGAGTGTTCATGGGAATTGTGAATCATTTGCTGAGAAAAGCAGATCTGAGCAAATGAAATGGCTCCAAATAGCGATGACAGAGCACTATACATGGAATTTGGGTACAGGATTACTTCATCTCAGTACCCATGAAGTAACAAAGGGCATTGGTGGCAAAGGAAAAAAAGTAAGAGTTCCAAAGGAAAGAAAGGAAGTAAAGAAAATACAAAGCAAAGTTTTGGTAGATTTGATGGTGCTGTAAAGATTTCATGAATAATACCCAGCATCAAGACAGAATGGACAACTCAGATCCTGCTTCCCATTTAGTTGTGAGGCAATCACAGAAAAGTTAGGTTGGAAAGGACCTGTGAAAGTCTCTGTGGTCATCTTAGATCAGATTGCTCCAAGGTCTTATCCAGGCAAATTTGAATATCTTCAAGGATGGATATTCCAGAACTACAAAGACAGACCAATACCAGAATAACAGAAATACAGAAAATAGAAGTGATAAAAAGGAGACAGAACCTGCTAAGAGACTGTGAGGTGGTTTTGGCAGCTCAGTATGACAAAGTGGGCAAGAGATGGACAGTGAGTTGATGGTTCAGCTCTCAGAAAGTCCTGGGCATTGGGAAAGAGGGAGGCTGAGGCTGTGATGGGTTGGATACCAAACACAGCAACTCCAGACCTCCAGCAGCAGGGCAGGTGAAAGTGCAGTAGAGAACCAAAAAAGTATAGCAAGGTGGCAGTAAATATTAGTGCAAGGCATGTGTAATAAAACTTGGTGCAACAAAGTCAAAGAAAACAAGGCATAGGCAATTTCAAGATGATCTAGGCTGCTTCTGGTGGAGAAAAGTCATCAATGTGAAGTCAAGTCTCATCCAACCACGAAAAAATAAACCAGAATTAACTCTATTTGAGAACCACTCAACTGCTCTTGGAAGCAAATAAATTAAGATGTGGTGGCACTCAATACCAGGTCTTTGTGCTGAACTCTGTACTGATACTTCTGCCCCCACAGGGCAGGAAATGTGGGTGTGGGAGGAATATTAACAGTGCAAGTGGATAAAATAGGGTGCAGTGAGATGCACAGAGCTAAGGGGAAGGAACATGGGTTGCAAGCGACTAGAATATGAAAAAGAGTCAATGAGAAAGAGACAAGAGAAAGTTTATATATATACATATATATATACACACATACATACTGGGATGCATATAATTGAAATTTAGAGGTGGATACAGCATCTCAGAATACATTGCATTGTATCCCAACACTCTGTATGCCAGTATTTATGTCAGTAATGAACCAGTCTAGTTGTACAATCAAGAAAATACCCGTGCAAGGTGTATAGTAATTAAATTATCAATAATGCATATTTTAGAATAAAGTTGGAAAGCAGGAATTTGCAGTTTATTGCTATAAAATGTACACTTTGTGTCTGTCCAGTGAAGCTGATAGTGGCTTGCTGTGAAATGATAAAAATTTGTACAGTGTATTGAAGCAATCCAGAGTTCATGGCCAGCATTTTTAGTGGGGGCAAATGATTTTTCTTTATTTTTCCTTTTGTTTGTTCTCCTTCTCCTTTTTTTTTTTTTTTTTTTCTTTTTCTTTTTCTTTTTCTTTCCTCTTTCTTGACTTTCCAGTTTGAGACAACTTGTCCTTTGGGACCACTGAGGTGCTCTGCATTTTTAGAAATCCAAGGGAGCTTACCTTAAACTTTGCAGTGAGGATTTGAAGCTTTTTGGTATTCATGTATTCCTTTGGCTGGTGTGAGCTTGGGCAACGGCACAGGGGAGTCAGCAGCAGGATGTGGAGTTTCTGTCTCTCATGTTGCTCCTCTGTGATTTTACCAAAAGGAGAATTATGTTAGTGAGGGGAGTCTGGCTGTTTCCTACAATTCAGATACCTGGAAGTTCAAGCACACTCCAGTTCCTGGAAAACTACATGAGAGGCACAGAGCAAGAAAGAAACCAGGTTACTATCCCCAGTACATATCCAGTCTATTTTCTTTTTGGCATATATATATTTGGATATATTGCAAGTTGTTCTTTCTTCCTTCTTTCCTCCTTCTTTCCTTCTTTCTTTCTTTCCTTCTTTCCTTCCTTCCTTCCGAATTCCTTCCTTCCTTCCTTCCTTCCTTCCTTCCTTCCTTCCTTCCTTCCTTCCTTCCTTCCTTCCTAATTCCTTCCGAATTCCTTCCGAATTCCTTCCTTCCTTCCGAATTCCTTCCTTCCGAATTCCTTCCTTCCTTCCAACAGGGCTAAACCGAAGGGAAAATTGACATCTGAACAAAAGATGTTCCACACCTCTGAAAAATATTTTCTTTTTGACTTTGTGTTGTGAATTCATTATCTGAGGGATTGTTGAGGTTTCAAAAACTGTCATGCTCTATACAAAGAACAGTTTACGCCTCCTCCTTCCTTGAACTCAGTGTGGATGTTGTGCACGAGATAGCTGACACAGAGTTATGATATTATCAGCATCATTTAACTTCTTGCACTTAATTTGCCTCATTAACATTTTTATTACATTTTGTTACTGTTGCATATTGAGGAAACACAGTTGTGAAGTCACCCAGCTCAGGCTGAGCACCACCACGAGGCTCAGGGGTGTCAACATGCCTTAAACTGGATTAAAAGTGAAACTTCCCAGCTGCTCCAGTACCCATTCCCTTGGCAAAGGTGTGGATAATTTATGACTCAGGGTTTCCCAATTTTCCAGATCACATTCCTGCAGTCTGACCAAATGATATGCTGGAAAGAAAAATGGTGTGTTGACCATGGGACTGGTGTTTGATTTCAAGCCTTGATGCACCAGTACCTCAGTGGGAAATGGTCTCAATAGGATGGGAGTTTGCAATCTGTCCTCAGACACCGTGAAGGCTGTAAATTCCCACACCCGGTGCTCACCTTTGTTTCTTACTGATAATAGGTGGGAAATGTGTATTTATGATATTTTAGTGGTTGAGTTACTGAAGGTCACAGATACTGAAAAAAAGATGGGGTGATGTTACAGATTTTAAAGAGCTTCTTAAAAGAATGTTGGTATTACATATATGATTCTAACAAGTGTGATGCATATCATGCAAACTTCTAGATTTCCAAGAATTTAGGGGATCAAATTCTTCTGGAGTTCTTATAAGTGCTTTCAGTAGTCGGGGGGGGTTTTTGTGTGAAATGTGAATGCAATCTGGGTATTAGGAGCATGTAATTTCACCTTAATTTCTCTTCATTGGTAAAGAACTGAAGGTCATGTCATTTATTTCAAAATCTCTTTTCCTTTCAATTTTCAGAATGGTCTTTGTAGCTTATGGACTGAATGTCATGACATTTTAATGATGATAGAAATTATATAGGCTTCAATTTTTTTTTTTCCATAGAGTTTGTAACAGTCTGTAGCTGTACAGTAGAGAGCTCAATTTAACCTTTAAAACTCAGTTCATTTGAAATAGGTGGTCAAAACAGCTCCTTAGATTGGTGATATCTGATGATTTATTATATAAATAATTTCCTCTAAGACATAATCACATTCACTTTGGATATCCAGAAATTAGTAAAAATATGCTGTAGAATATCATTTTGTTAAGAGGCTTCTGAAGTGAAAAGGGTCTCAAGCTTCTTTTACAAACCCTGAGTCTTTGCAGAAATTTTGCTAATGAATTTTCTTTCTGATTCTTCTGACCAGGAGGGATTAATTTATTTTTTAATTCCTTCCCCATTCAATCAATGCTAATAGGTTCATTTGTTTTCAGCTGTTATTGTTACTTGTTCAGCAGTAAAACAAAGCATGTGCATCTGGTGATCTTCAGCAGCCCCTCCAGTGTTGGGCTCCGTGGTGGGCACCAGGAAGCTCCTGGGAGTGGGGCTGTCAGACCATGCACTTAATATTGAATTTTCTATTCTAATTGCTTATTGTGCTGCTTCGCCTAAAAAGAGCTGCTGGTATCTCTGCTTCATCAGGGCTTAGTATAACAATTAGGGAAGCCTGAATATGGAGAGAGGACTTCCCCCTACAACCTTCAGTGCAATCCTCAGATTTTCACAATTCTTTCTGAGAATGGCCTTGATATCACTGATGTTTCACTGCCATGGCTGAGCATCCTTCTCAACAGCCTTCAGAGTCAGCACCTAGGTTTAATTTTCCCTAAATTATTGTTTATTCATACAAAGGACATGGATTTCTTTGAGGAATGCATCCCCATCTGGTTATCACTTCTATGCTTAGAATTAGACATCTCTCAGCCTAAATCAATTACTTCTAGCAGGTGCAAAGCCATAATCCCTTTGGTACCTGGCAGCAGGCAGAATTAAATGGATCAGGTGTGTAATTTGAAAGACTGTTAAGGGTCTTAAAAAATCGATTGGTTCAGATTCTGGTTGGATTACACATAATCTCAGCTCAGGTAGAATGTCTAGACTTCAAAACATACATACCTTGCTAAAAAAAAAAGAAGGAGGAAAAAAGGAAGTTTTGTTTATAACTCTATACTATTGTACTTGTACAATTTTATGGCCTGATTTGCTCAGAATTTCTTCTTCCCATCTTCCCAAAATGTGTATTGTCAGCCTTGAGGAAAGAATATAGGAGAAAAACCCACCTCTCTGCATGATTTGCTGTCCCAGCATCTCAGCCATGGGAGATCTCAGCCTTGATGGTCTGTAATAGTTTACTGAGAGGATCCAAGAAGAGCTTGCTGACTGATTAATCAAGTAATTAAGCATTGAAGTTATTTAGCTTTAATATTTATAGAGTGCTATCTCTAATAATGGAAATAATCTGTTTCAATCAAATCAGAATTTTACATGTTGCTCTGTGGCTTTTCAGTTATCCCTTTCATTTGCCTGTTGCCCCTGTTGGTTTATTTGTGTTTATTTGCACATATGTGTGTGTTTGTGTGTTTATATA
This sequence comes from Corvus brachyrhynchos, assembly GCF_000691975.1. Taxonomy (NCBI): domain Eukaryota; kingdom Metazoa; phylum Chordata; class Aves; order Passeriformes; family Corvidae; genus Corvus; species Corvus brachyrhynchos. The sequence continues at coordinate 2,103,209 of NW_008239671.1, forward strand.
CCAGAACAGATTACTGAAAATGAAGGTTAAAAAAGCCATTTCTTATGCCATGAAGGGTTTTTGTGGAATGCAAAAGGTATTTTGAAACACAGACCCACACCAGCTTTTTACCACAGAATAACTGAGGTACAGGAAATGCTGCACCTGAATTGATACAGGAATTTGAACCTGGCAGTCGAAACAATGAAAGTGTGGAATTAGTGTCTCCCATTGCAACTTTCAGTTTGCATACACAGTTAAACATTTGTTTGCAACAAGGGGAACTATTTATTCTGCCCTTTGTCTGTGGGAATTCTTTTTTGTCTGTCTTCCTCATTTCAGAGAGTGAGTTCAGGAAAGGGAAATAAAATCTTCACAAAATTGTCCAATAGTGATGAATCAGGATTTTCTAATTAAAAAAAAAAAAAGTCCAAAACCTTGACTTTCTATGGGGTGTTTTATTTTCTGTTTGCTATTCATCTGCAGAGACAAAGAGCTTCCTTTTTCTGTTATGGAGAATCACAGCATCTTTTAAGATATGATTAGAAAAATATGCAGGTGGAAAGTTATGGAGTTGTGTGATTTATGTAGGAGTTCTCAGAGCTGTTGTTTATGTGTTCTCTGAAGGAGAAGATTAGCATGGAAAAGATGTGTGTCTGCGGATCAGTTTGTCTTCCTAGACAAGCTCTGTTGTCACCTGTAAACTTGAGACACAGAGTATCATGAACAGGTCTAGAAAAATTATGTAACCAGGCTAGTGAGTAAGCTGAGAGTAATGGGTTTAGGCCAGAACTATGTCTCCTTTTCTAATGAATGAATTCAAGTAACTTATTTATTCCAGTTTCTGATGGGTGTTCCCTGCACATGCCTTTGTAGCACTAACTCTGAAATTAGCTCAGGAATGATTTGGAACTACAGAATATTCCACAGCGCTGCAAAAAATGTGAAGGAACCACCTCTTTTCCCTCCCAGTTACGATTTCAGTTTATTTCCAAAGCTGTGGTCCTTGCATTCTGAGGACTTTCACGTTGTGTCCCTGCTGTGCTCACGCCAGGCTGATTTCAGCCATAAATGCAGATCGGCATTACACTAATTTTCCAGCTTTGTTCTCTTTTTTTTTTTTTAATTATTTTCCATGCTCTCATTGGAGCTCTTTATTCCATACAAAGGAGTGGAAATATCTTTTTTGACAAAAGCAAACCTGAGGAGTGTGAAGGTTTGCAGGAGTTATGAGCACAGGGAAGCACAAATGTAGACTGCTCTGCAGTCTCACATAAAACATTTGCTGTCAAGCACCCACGGTCCAGTACTGGTAAGGATATTATTATTAGCTTGTATAAAGCATTATCCTTTAACTCACCATCAAACCCCAGGATTAGAAAGTAGGGAGCTGGAAAGGGCTCCCTGATTTAGAGAAACCCATCCCAGTCTAACATGAGCTACCAGCTTACACAGACCCTTTCCTGAATAGACCAGTTTTCATCCTGAACATCATATATTCCAATCCCTCACCAAGGATATATTTTTTTCCTTTGTTATGTCCACTTGTTGATGCATACAAGGAACTGAAATACTTTGATATATATGGAAAATCTTTCTTCAAGAGAAAGCACTTCCTTTTCTTGTGGCATGAAAGACAAGGAGAAATGTTTTTGAAAGATCTGGATGACTTCATAACTCAGGGAGGATAAGACCAAAGATGGTGCATGTGTAAATCTGGCACTTGTTAATAGGTAATATTTCTGATTAACACTGTCTCAACGTTGTTAGTGGCCAAGGTTATCTGGGTAAATTACCTCAGAAATTCTGTGATTCTATGAAATTTCCTGCTGTTCCTTTTGCACTGATTTTTTTGCAGGTATTTTGAAGCCAAAGACCCAGAGACACAGAAAACTTTAGGCTTTTGATTATCAACAAGGGCTTTTTGGTCTTAGAGTGACCCTCAGAACTGAAAACAAAAGTCTCTTTGCAAAATGTGAACAGAGACATCAAAGGTCTCTGAAATGCAGGGAGAATAAGGTCCAGTATGTAGAAATCCCACATACAGACAAAGGGAAGATGTGAGGAGAAGAGTTAACTGGATGTGATTGTACAAAAATGCTTCATGTCTGCTGTGTTTTCTGTCAGGTTTAAATGGGTTTTGTCACTTTGATAAGCTTTTCCAAGAATAAAAAGAAAGGAAAAAAAAGCAGAGTCTATGAATAAATAACATTAGATTGTGGCTATCAGGCTATGGCAGGTCATTTAGCAACCGAGATACTCCTTTTTTACTTCTCCTGCTGATCATATTTTGTCCTGATTTAAATCTATTCTCAAAGGAAAAGCAACCCACAACCAAAACCACTTTCTCTTGGCTGACTTCAAAACTATCCACAGGAGGAGAATTCATAGGCCACCTACTCAAAGATGTGTTTTTGAGCACCTTCTAAGAAATTCCAGTTCCTTATGAAAATACCAAATGCTATAAGTGAAAACCAGACTATTAAAAATTGGTCCTGAATCCTGGCAGTAATGGAGTGTTAGCTGAAAACATTTCCAGAAAAAGCAGGGAAAGGAACCAGGTGATCCATCCTTAAGTGAAGCATTATAAAGCAACCTGGCAGGATGGATTCTTTGGGGTAGTGGCCAACTATTTGTGCCGTGCAGTTTGCATTTGAACGAAAAATCAGCTTCCTCACAGGCTCTGTTTGTTCTCCACATTCAGTGCTGTGGCCGAAGCACGAATGTTTGCCTCTCCCTTGAAGGTTGCAGCACAAAATGGAAGTAAAACAGCATTCATAAAATAAAATTGAACTGTTAGTCTGCATAAACACAGTACTTAGGAAGATGCTGGAAAATGTTGACAATGGCTGTGATTTTTCTTGGGAATGGTGAGGTTTTTGCTGGGATTGGGTTGTTCTTGCAGCGATGTAAGATCACGGGCCACCAGCTCTATCCCTGGGAAAATCATCAGGAAAACTGAGCCCTGTGTATCCCTTTTTTTGGGCACCTTTTGCTGAGTACAGGGAGGCTCTGCAAGTCCTGTACACACAATACAAGAGCACAAATCAAATATTTATTGGCTGCTACACACAGCAGATTTCTCAGCTAAATACTACTCGGCCAAGCATTAATAGAGTCTGCCCTGATGCCATACCCTGTGCTGCCTTAGAGGTTTTCAGCCAGGTGTGCAAAGGTTCTCCTTCATTGCTCCTTGGAACAGTCTTCCAGCTCCTTGTTGTGATTTTTCTTTTCCTTAAGATTTTTAGCAGGCTTTCCACAGAAGTATTTTTTGATGCCCAAATCTTTGAGCTGTAACTTCGACTCCAGGGGAGGAGATGAAATCCTGCAAGAGTGCTGGAAGAGGAGCAGGTAGGGAGGTTGAAGGGCAGAGCTGATGATGGAGATTTCAGTGGGGGAGAGAAGGGATGTGGGCTTTGACAGCAGCAGGGAAGGCAG
>NW_008239671.1:2106668-2161875 GCF_000691975.1 Corvus brachyrhynchos
TGGTGAGATGGAACCTAATGAAACAGGGCGAGAATGCAAGGGTTTTTTCAAGTAATTCCTTTTTTCCCCAGTAAACTGGAGAGTGAGCCCAGTGATTGTTTCCCGTGCCATAAGGATGCAAATCAAACAAAAACAAATTAATCCCCTTACAATATTATTTTTTATGAAATTTTAGCTTATGGGGGCTTGGGCCATTCACAATTTTCAGTTATCCATCAGGTTTCTGTATTACTGTGATGGAAATTAGCCCAACTCCTCAGACATTAAGGAAATTCAGGAGCTCCCATTAGGTGTGAATTTGGTCCTCTATGTCTGATACATGTCACAACATTCTTGTGTGGACTTCACCTCAGTCCTGTGAGGACTTCCCTGCTTGTTTCTGAGCACAGTAATTCAACTTGCAGCTCTGGACAGTCACTAACTCTCCTAATTTTAATAACTGCTTAAATTGCATCCCCAAATTGTGTAATTTTAAAACTCTGATAACTTTTTGTGAAAACTGTATATACACTTCTTTTCACTACCATGCAATATCAGTGGATCAGGGAGATGGGGGATTGGATAATTTTTGGCTCTTTAGTATTTTTAAACTGCTGGTTCATCCCCTGCAGCTGCCTTGCATTTTATAGGTGCACTAAATTTGATGACCGTGAAGGGTTGTTAAACAATAGACTGTGATAAAAATAGTTCCCTTTGCTGACATTCTATGTTTTTTCTAAACTAGCTCCATAAATTACATCAACAAAACTGCTTGCACTCTTGTATTTTCTTCTAGCATTTGAGACAGGTAAACTGAATTGTCTCTGTAGGACCAGGAGCAAAAAGAAGAACGTACAAGTGATGGGCATGGTAGTTACTCAAATTAAATATCCTTGTTCTTACAAATATGGTTGTTTAAAGACAGTGGATTTTCCACACCACTGTTTCTGGAGCATTTACTCAAGAAACTCTTACACAATATCCTTATATTACAAGGTTTTTGTAGAGCTTGACCTTTGAATACAATTAAGAAAGTCCTGTATGAATTTCAGGCTAAATGAATTAATGGGATGTTTGACAAGTGAACTGAAAACATTAACTGACCCTGGTGTTTCTGTAGAAGTTTCCTTTCCTTGCAGCGTTATAGAAACTTGTGTGTATCATACGTGGTATGAAATAAGACTGATACTGAAATGAAACTTCTAATGGTATCATTTAAACAAGAGATAAGCGTTCAATTACCTTGATCCAAGAGGAAGCACTGGGAGAAGATGCTGACAATTTCAGTGGAAGAAAAGTAAAGGAGAAAATATATTCTCCTGAGTCAAGGAAGAGATTACAATAGAGAGGGGAGTATTTAGAGAGCAAGCAGTGTAAGGAAGCTGATAATAAACTGTATCATAACAGGCAAGGTCATTTAAAGAAACAACTGCCTGATTATTCAGCTAATCAGAAGAATCAGCCAGGCTTTCTTACCTGCCTCTGTTGAGCAGCTCCATACAAGGACACAGACTACCTGCTAATAAAAGGATCATAATTGCATGGCTACACTCTTGTCTTCCAAGCCTTATCCTTGGGATTGGAGGTGTGAGGTCAAAAAGATGATAGCAGTTGTAAAAGAAGGAGGAAAGACAAGAAGAACTGGGTGATAAGTTCTATTTTGAGAAATTAAATGCTAGACTTTTTGAAATGTTTGTATATTCAGTGAGGTTTCTCTGCCTAGAAAGAGAGGTTGTAAAAATTCCAGCTCTAAAATAACTATATTAGAGAATCCCCTTTTCTTCTTCAGTTTGGTTTGAATTCTGAAATGCGTTTTTAAAGCCATTTTTCTTAGTTTACTTATTCCCCTTCCATCCTAGAGCACTGACCAACTAGATCTGTTAATACTGTCTAACACAAACCAGTTAAACATTCTGATTCAAATCTCCAGCTTCTATTAGAGTTACTCTTTCATATCTTCCTTCTTAACTCCAGAATGTGAAATATACCATTATCAGCTAATATTGTATAAATACCTAAATAGACACTTACTGAGCATTTCAGTCCTTTGGATGATATCAATGTTAGATGAATTACTACTCATCTTAATAATCATATTCTTAGTAGCAGTGTACTAATTAATGATCCAACAACTCATTTGCTTCTCATAAAAGTCCTTCTATTAAAATAGGATATGAGCAAATTATCAGGTTCCATCTAATAAAAAAACCAACAACCAATAAATTAAATAAATAAAAAATCTAAAAACCAAACTAAAATCCAAAACCCTGGAAAAAAAGAGAAAGATGTTGGAGACATTCAGGCTCTGATCATATCGAGCTCTTTTAGCTTTGCTTTATGTCCTTTCCTTATAGTACTTGAGCTGTGGCATTCAGACAAAATCTGCTTAATTTCAAAAGGCAGCTATGGATTGACACAATTTGATAGTGTTTCTTGAAATGCTGCCCTTTGTTCTGAGGATAAAAAAACTGCCTCAGCTTGTGCAAATAGTGTGGGAAGGGGGGGAAAAAGTTGACAAGATGAGCTCATAAATCAGTGATGATGAAGAGAAATCTGTCATCGGCTCAGCTGAATTACAAATTGAAAACAGGAGTTTCACAGTTGTCAAAAAGAGTATTAATTACGCCAGATTTCCATTTGTGTGGCCTGGCTTGAATTTTTGTCATTGTTTTCTTAAGATATATGTGTATGAAGATGGTTTAGGGATATATAACAGTAATTTAAAAAATAAATCCACTTTATTTTCACAATTTTGTTTTCCTGCCTGTATAATACCATCTCTTTATGAGTCATCCACCTTAACAGTGGTTGTTAAAGCACATTTGATTCAAAATTTAAAGACAATCTTGAGCTCCATATTTATTTTTCAAGAGCCCATGAAAATTTCCTTTGAACTGCACTGTCGTCTCATTCCCATTCCATTTGTGAAGGGAAAGCAGACCTCACATTATTTGTCAAGAGTGTCTTTGCTGTACCTTGGCTTCACAGCTTTTTCTGCTAAAGTGATGAAAATTGAACATAATTCTCATATAAGCCCTCAGAGCAATGAACTGTTTCACCCTTCAGAGCAAAGAAACAGAAACCAATGCTACAGGAAAAAGAGGCTAAAAAGCTATTTTTGGAAAAGTGGGTAAGTGCAGCTGAATCAGACCCTCCCTTCTATCAGCTCTCAACAGTTTGCTTGGGAAGATGATGGAATATTACATTTGGCAATCACTGCCTCTGTTTAAGTCTCAATAATGCTTGACATTGACATCCTGTCATGAAGAATTAGTTCAAACATTGGATCTGGAGCAACTCAGGAGGATGTGATATGTATGTAGGTGTTTGAAAAGCATGGATATGGAAAAAAAGAAAAAAGAGAAATTGTTGAAGCTGATTATGTAACTCCTAGTTCCAGTGGTTTGTGAGAAGAATGAAATGAATACAAGGAGGATTAAAGCTGAAAATCAACAATGTCTTGACTAAGAGGGTCAAGACAAACATGGATTTACTCCAGCTCAGGAAACATAATGAGTAAAAGCCCCTTGACCAGTTTGCTTTTAGATAAAAATAATTTCCTTGTACTGGAAGAAAGAGATCTGATGCTAAAGTCAGTAAGATATTGTTGCCTTCTCTGAGAGCTGTATCAGTACAAGGTGACTTTGCAGATATCTCCTGGTTTGGTTTTTTATGCATCTGTGAAAATTACCTGCTTTAGTCAAGAGTTCCTTACAGAAGGACATCTCTTACCAGTTAAATTTCACCATTTTTTAGGATAAACTTAGCAATAGATCAAAACTTGCTTTGTTTAAAAGTCTGAGAATCAAAACCAAAAATCCTCCAGCTGGCACAGGGCCCTGAAACAATGATGAGGAGAAGGGGAAATATTAAATAGCCTCCAAAGGTCTCATCTACATCTGTTCTTTCTGACTGTCATTGCATCAACTTCTTAATGACTCTTAAAATCTGAGGAGGTGTGTGGTTTTTCCAGACTCCACCTCTGAAAGTTAAAACCATAGATAATTAGTTTGTCCTACTGACTTAGGGAAATAGTCTCTATGAAATTTACAGCAATCTCGCCATTGCAGATCAGATTTATGTTGTATTCTGCATATACCTTCTTCTTTGCCCAAAAGCCATCAAACAAAAAGACAAAAGCACTGTGGTGAAATGATATTTTTGAGATGCTTCTCCAAATGTTGAGATTGCATCATCACTTTCTTTGAAAGGTGATGTGTCTTTGTCTGGTTGTTCAGACATAAAAATGGAAACAGTCCTAAAAAACAAGTCGGGATTCCTTTCTGGAAGGTTAAATAGATCATTTGTCACTGAAGTCTTGTTAGTTTGGCTGCTGGCAAGTCCAAAAGAAAAATGTTTTAGCAGAGCCATATAAAGACCCCGGCAAAGGAGCTTTCAGCAGCAGCATTATTATCTGATAAGGCTGAAATCTCTTTGGGATCTTTGCCACTCCTGACTGGGGATCACTGCTGGGCCTTCACCAAGGCTCTGTGTTTGCTAAAGGCAAAAGAACAGCATCAGTTAAATTAAAATAGATAACTAATGAGGGACTAAAGGAAGTATTTTGTCTCTGTCCTTATAATAGAAACTTGTTTTCTCCTAAAGGCTCTCTCTCTTCTCTGCATCTGTATTTTTAGCAGGGTGGGCACACTCTCTGCTAGTAAAATTAGTTCTAAGGGCTCCAGAGAAAGCTGATAAATATTAACTACTTGATAATATTAAATCATTGTAAATGCAATGCAAGAAATTCAAGAAGTTCTTAGGACTATCATGACTGATAACGAATAGCATGGCTGGAACAGAAGTATCAGTCAGCATGAATATACATATCCATCTATAGATATTTATATAGTAGATATTATTTTATATGCCCACTTATATATGGGGAGGGAGAGAGAGAGGTGCCAGGGCGAGATTATATATGGGACTTACCCTGCCTGTGCTATATCAAACACTAAAGATTCAAGGCCAGGCAGTGAATTCATTAATTCAGCTGGGGATTGCATTGGGATGAAGAGATGAACTGCTGCTTTTAACAGTCCTGGAGTGTCCATGTGAAGTACAAGGATGGTTGATCCAAATTATTCGTGTGACCTCACAAAGAAATTGATTGGATTCAAACTCTTGGCAGTGCTTGCTCTGAAGTCTGAAAATGAGACAGTTAAAAAAGAATGTTCATAAAAATATATATTTAATCCTGAATATGTCAAATAAAGTTTCTAATGTGTTCTAATCAGCACTTCTGTCTGCTTCCACATGGGAGTAATTTTTGGGACTAGCTGTAATGGAAAAGCAGTAAAGCTCAGGGTGTACCAGGCTGTGGTTACTCACACACACGTACAAAAAAAAGTATCTCTGATCAGATAGTCCTTAGCATTAAATCATATATATATATATACACATATATAAATGTTCTTGTTAATAATATGTCTCTAGATTATTTCTCTGGATTCATTTACGTCATGGAAAACTTCCAGTGTTCACAGATCGAAGTATTACGTCAGCCTGGATTTAGTCAGAGATTTCATGAAATCCAGTCAAATTTTACCTGAATTAGGACTGACTAGAAACTTCCTAAAGACTGAACTTTTCCAAATACTAACTGTCATATAGCTTTAATGCTAAAGTCACAAGTAAAAACAACAGCAAAATTCACATTTTTAAGAAGTAATTTATGAAACGTTACATACAGAATGCAAATGAAGACACAAAGCATGTCCCAGAGAGATTACAATTAAAACAGAAACTGGATCAAATGTCTGAAAACCTGATACTGCAGACATACTTAGAAATTCACTATATTTGGAAGTCATTCTAGCTTAATACATGGTTTGAGTAAGAAAGCCTTGAGGATGCAATGCATTTGCAGAAATGTGTGCATCAGATTAGCAAAAAAGAGAAGAAAAAGACTTTTAACAGATAAAAAATATGAGGATGTGGCTAGATAAGGGAAAATTAGTCTTAAATTCAGGTCTGTAGCCAAGGGAAGTAGATTTTGAGAGACCTTTTCTGGACAGGTCACATGTTTTCCTTGTGATAATGTGGAAGGGGATAAAGCTGGAGACGAGAGAGACACAAGGAAGAGATGCAGGTGCCAGGTCTGCAAACAGACAAGATAGGATAGGACAAAAAAATTCAGGCAAGGAAGATGTGGAGAAAAGTTGTTTGCATGGGAAGGTGCATAAGAAAACAGCCCAAAGTCGTGAGCCTTGGAGACAAGGAAAGGGAGATGAGTGTGCACACAGCTGTTTCAAGGCAGAGGGGAAAGAGAAACACAGGGAATTTGTGTTAAAAATCAGAAGTGTGAGATACCTTTATGTGTATTGAAGTTAAGGGCTGATCCTTGGCTGATTAATATCAGGTCTGCAGTAAATTTCCTATGGAGTCAGGCTGGGAGAGCTGGGGGTGTTCAGCCTGGAGGGGAGAAGGCTCTGGGGGAACCTTAGAGCTCCTTCCATGGCATAAAGGGGCTCCAGGAGAGCTGGAGAGGGACTGGGGAAAAGGGATGGAGGGACAGGACAAAGGGGGAATGGCTTCTCACTGCCAGAAGGCAGGGACAGATGGGATATTAAGGAGAAATCCTTCCCTGTGAGGGTGGGGAGGCCCTGGCACAGGTTGCCCAGAGAAGCTGTGGCTGCCCCTGGATCCCTGGAAGCGTCCAAGGCCAGGCTGGACAGGGCTTGGAGTAACCCGGAGTAGTGGAAGGTGTCCCTGCCCATGGCAGGGGGGTGGAACTGGATGGACTTTGTGGTCCCTTCCAACCCAAACTGTTCTGCGATTTTATGATATGTGAAGTCTCTGTTTGCTTCAGTGACCTTTGAATCAGGTCATGACAGAGCTTTAGGTTTCACATCTCCCATCTGAATATTTATATTGTCATTAAAGCATTATTCCTGAGATGTGCTTTGTTGTGCTTTTTGTTTGTTTTTTTGGTTTGTTTTTAATTAGGAAGGTTTAATTAAAACCTACAATAAAGATCAGAGCTTAAATTATATTTGGGGTATAATTTAACTCTAACATGTTGTACATGATACTGAATTATCTGATTTTTTTTCTGGGCTATTCTGAAGTCAGCTTTGACTTTTCCTAATAATTAATATAGTTCCTCTCAGCTCTGTGATGTCTCTCAAATGTCAGCTTACTTGGGCCACATCGAGAGGAAGCACTGCAGCACTGTCAGGGGAACTGCCATCCCCTGGGAGGGAGAAGAAAATGAAACCACTTCCTATGACACAAAAACTCCTCAATGTACTTATAAAATAGTATTGTTTAGTAGTGTCCTGTCCCGTATATAATGGTTCTGATGAGTAAATTATTTTCTGAAACAGAATAGTCTTCAAATAATTTCTAGAAGTGTTTTCCAATATGGTGCATTTCCAGACTGTGGGTTGGGAGAGAATTTATTATTTTAGATTGAATGGCTCATTCCCAGTTTTAGGTCACTGTAAAGTGTATTTCTGGTTAAGGATATGGTTAAGTGCCTGGCTGAAATAGGCATATAAATTAACAGCTCTGCTTGTGCAAATGCACTTATGTGTGATCAATTTAGATGAATGAGCTGCTTTGCTCAAAGAAAAGTAGTTCCTTAAAAGAATGTGGTTTCATGTATACACAGTATTGCCAGAATTGACTTTATGAGTGCAACTGAGTTTTTAAACAAAACACAGTGGGGATTTTTTTTTTTTTTTCCAGTTACTTCTAAGTTTGGGTATGCAGAGCTTCGATATTTATTCGTAAGAAACTAAAATCACAGAAACACAGAATGGTTTGAGTTGGAAGAGACCACAAAGCTCATCTCATCTCAACCCCCTGCCATGGGCAGGGACACCTTCCACTACCCCAGGCTGCTCCCAGTCCCATCCGGTGGCCTTGGACACTTCCAGGGATCCAGGGCAGCCACAGCTTCTCTGGGCACCCTGTGCCAGGGCCTCCCCATCCTCACAGGGAACAATTTCTTCCAAATATATTAAATAAACCAACCCTCTGGCAGTGGGAAGCCATTCCCCCATGTCCTGTCCCTCCATCCCTTGTCCCCAGTCCCTCTCCAGCTCTCCTGGAGCCCCTTTAGGCCCTGGAAGGGGCTCTGAGGTCTCCCTGGAGCCTTCTTTTCTGCAGGTGAACATTCCCTGTCCTCACAGCAGAGGTGCTCCAGCCCTCTTGTCATCTTAAATGTTTCTTTGATCTTCTTCCTTCATATCTTTACTTAACAAAATATGCATTTTATAAAAAGGGACAACAAATCTAGGGTGCAGTCATTCTTTAAAAGGGATGTAAGTGATTTACAGTGCACCATAATCTGTTCCTGGGCTAGCCAGGTCTAAGCAGGATGTATCACCCCAGCCCTGGTAAGAGCACCCCTGTGTCAGTTTGGGGTACAGACTTCAAGAAAGATAAACTGATTGAAAAGGAGCGTAAAAATAATGATCAAAGACCTAGAAATAACATGACCTATGAGAGGAGATTGAGTGAACTGGTGTTTTGTCTGGAAAAGTGAAAATTGTACCCATTTTTCCTCCAGGTCCTGAAAGACAAAAAAAATGCTGCTGCAAAGTGGAATAGAATAAACAGGTTTCATTTTCCTACTGGACGGGAGAAATAGTTCTAGAATAACATTGCAGCAGGGAAGATTAGAATTAAGGACAGTGTAAAAGGAGTAATGAGAATACAGCACAGAAGGATTTTGCCTGAGGACGCTGCAAAATCCTTATCAGTGGCGGGTTTTGATAATAGCCACATTTGTCAGGAATGATACAATTGATTTTGACTTTTTGCAGGCAAGTGAGCTAAATAGATTCTTAAAATGTTTTCCATTTTTTTTCCCTGTCATTTTAGCTTCTAAATAACAATGTTTAATACACTTGTATACAATATTTTACAAAATGAAACTATAACGACATTGCTGAATTAAGCTGTTTCATATCTCTGTTGTCAAACCCTCCAGAATTGTTAAAATTTTAGTCCTGCTCTGAATATGAACAATTTGAGTTAGTGATGCCCATTCTTTCTTCTGGAAGTATTCCTTCTTTAAACTGGAAGAACAAAAATTCTTGGAATTAACACAACTGAAAAAAGCAGGGATCAAAAATAGTCCCAATTTATAAGCTACAAGCTTAATAAAATAAACCTGGGGATTTATAGCTCTGTCCTGGTCTACCTTTATGTTATATATAAAACAAGGAAATAGAATAAAGCTGACAGCATGTCCTTGTTTCAGTCTCCAGTTACAGTTTATTTTCAAAATCACTCAGCAGTGGTCTGCCTGTGCTGTTGATCAACAGGAATTTCCATTACCTTGAAGACCAGTAGTGTTGAGTCCATCCAGAGTGAATTAGTGACAATATGTGGATGCACTTCCAAGGAAAAGCGTGAGTTTGTGCTGCTCTGAGTGCCACCACCTTTTATATCAAACCTTGCTGTGAGATTCTCACCACAGCTGCCCACGGACCTGCTTGGGGCTGGTGGCCACTCAGTAATTTCACACCTCAGAATCCCAGCACGGGGGTTTCTACACACCAGCTTTAATGTAAAGGGTTGGATGTCCCCTGACAACTCCCTTAATCCAATTTAATTATTTAATTACATGTGCAGGAACTCGCACCTTCTGATCAACAAATCAGTATGATTGCACAGAAGCTTAGTATTGGTTAAAATACCCCTGCGTTCACACACCTCACAACTTTGACATCATACCTTACTTAAACACTTTACTTATACATTCTATCTACTTATCTTATACTACTTATACATATACATATCACTCTACTAATACATTTTATAACTTACACTTTTTACAACTTCTACATAACACAGTACTTACGCATTTTACCTACTTATACATTTCACTTGTTTATACATCCTTATACATGTTACTCTACTTATACATCTTACAGCCTTTACATGATACTCTACTTATACATTTTACAACTTTTACATAATACAGTACACATCCATTTTGCAACTGCTGTGCATGAGATCTCACATTGCTCGATTGGTTTCTCTATTTTGTGCATAAGTTCCACACACACCTTTCTGATAATATGATTGGTTTTAATCTAGTGCAGCACAGTCCTTTTTATCTATTCCTTGCTGTCTTGGTATTTAGTTTTTCAGCTTCTTCTTTCCTAATTCAGCACAGTTTACCTTTCAGTCCTTGATGAATTCCTGAGGGCTCTAACAGGTGGGGCTTCTGATCCAGGCAAGCAGCATTGAGATGATGACAACAACAAAACCCATCCAGTGATCAGTAGCCAAGTTAGCCCAGGAGATTAAGACAACAAAGAACAAATATAAACCTGACCCACCTCCCTCCTCAAACCTTCAGACTGGAGCTTAAAAACCCTCTTGGGGCTGATGTGCTGCAGCTGAAGGTGGAAAGGCCAGGTGAAGCTGGTGAGGGTAATTCCAGCCTGGTCCCACTCTGATGGCTCTGGTAAAAGTAACTATAGATGGTTTGGCTGGGGCACACTGTCAAGGTTCAAATACTTTACAACATACATGTTAGTTTGCATGCTGTCAGAAACTTGTGAATACACGTGTATGCACATACATTTTTCACTTAAATATTTGTGTGTGGAGGTTTCTTTAAATTAAGAAAATACTATGAGATGACATAAGTGAAGAAGGTCTTAATTTTTCAAAGTAGAATGCAAAATGTTCCAGTTCCTAAAAAGCAATAAAATATCGACAGTTATTTGGAAGAGTCTTAATTCAGTTCAGTTGCAATAAAGGATTAAAATGCCAAAATTCTGGGCACAAATAGAACTTTCTTCATCTTCTGTGCTGAACTGTATTTACTGTTAGCAAATGCTTTTTAATATGGAATTCAAATCTCTTTTGTTGCAAATTGAGCTGATTGCTTCTTATCTTACTCTGCATAGACTGAGAGGACGATTGAACAGTTTCCCTTACAAAAGACTGGAAAATCTTGTGTCATTTTTCAGAGCCACTTTTGTCTGGAATAGAGTTTCTTATCCCGTGAATGTCATCTGATGCAATTCTACAGGCTGGTGAGACCAGCCTAGATTGAAGGTATTCAATTAGCTTTAATTCAGCCATTTGATATGCTGGTGGCAATACCTTATTACAAGGAGTTCTTTTTCTTTTCTGACATTAGGCAAATCTGTATTTTCAAAAGACGTTGCTTAACTACGTGAGGAAATTTCTCTGAAGTGGGGTGTGAATTTAGAATGCAACAGTTGCTGAGCCCTGCTGGGGAAGCTTGTATTGCACAATCAGTCTGAGATAAAGGACCTTGCTGGAGGTGATTTCAGTTATTTTAGTGGAATTAACTGCCAAAATTATGGCTGCTTCTGGAAGTAGTTGCTCAAAGTCACATTCAGCAGGCTGCTGTTGTCTCTCGTGGGGTGTCCTTGTGTGGCTCGAGACCGTTCCTTCTTGGCTCTGAAATGTGAGACCACTCATTTTCTATCCATGCAAGGAAATGCTGTGTCCAGAGCCCTGGCGTCACACTCACAAGAGCCCTCCAGATGCCTGGGGGGAGCTGATACTCCCTTGGCAGCATAATTCTGGAGAATCTTCACTTATCTTTGAAAAATCTGAAGTCAGCCAGCTGAATACACAGATTTAGCAGAAAATTCCAGAAAAATGAAGGCTGTAACATCACTGAGGAGTAGAAACCTTCTGGATTAACCAGACTGTGATCTGAGAATCAAGTCTTTTAGTTACCATGGCAGAAATAATTTTTTATTTTCTCTGATGGCATTGATATGTTTCAAATCTCTAGCCTCTTTCACAGAGCTCTAAGGGAATGGTCTAATCACTGGTGTTTATGCTTTATTTACTGTCAAACACTTTGTTTAACAAAGGTAGCCACTGGCAGTGAAACAAGACATCAAGGTTATTTGGGAGCACTGCACTGATAGGTGAGAATTCGAGATTGGTGTGAGATTTAGCCAAGCCCTTGATGGAGTGATGTGTCTGAAAAAAAAAAAAAAATCTGTCTCCAGATCTCTCCAGACGTGCTCCAGTTTAATCAGCATCAACCACGCTGAGCTCCCATCTGTGGAATGAGGCAAAGGGAAAAGCTCCGTAACCAAAGAGGTTCTGGTTCCTCTGTGATCCTGGTGTCATTGTTAGTCTTATGGATTCCTCTGATAAACTCAGACTTGGAAATTACCTGAGCTGAGCTACCAATTTCTAGACCTAGGACAGGTCTAGAAATAACCTTTTGGCTGTGAAAGCTTACACAGAATGGGAAGATTGCAATTTATGCTCAGTTATCTTGGCTTCTTCCAAGGCTCCTGTGGTGAGGGGTGAAATCGGCTCACCTACAGATTTTGTGATTTCAGACTGCATTGCCACAGCAGTTCTAGGCCAGCCTCCATTCCTGGGAAAAAACAGCGTTTGATCCATGTTTGGACAGGGAGATGTCCTACTGTTCGCATTAGATGGGAACAGCAATGCCAATGGCACCTTCTCCTCAGTGACCCTGGGTTTGTGCTCTGCCAAAAAGTGTCACATGTGAGACAGCACTGACAGAATCAGCCCTGCACTATGAGCCACCAGTTTGTGAAAATACATGTGGGCTTTGACACTGAGCACTGAATTCAGGTGTAGAGAGCTGGTGCTTTATTAACCACCTGTACTGTATTTAAAACTCTGGTGTCTAAAACTGGGATCCTTGCCTGGGAATACTCCTACTCCTTGGCAAAGCTACAGAGTCAAGACTATGTATCTTGATATAGGTTTGTGGCAAATGCCAAATGTGTTCCTGCCTGATTTTGTCATGTCAGCTGCCATTCTGCCTGAAGAACTGTTGAGGAAATGAGGCAGATTTCGACTGTAAAATGCTGAAGTATTAATTCACTTATCATGCCAGTATAGGTATCCGTGTAAAATAAGATTAACATAATTAAGAGATTAATACTAATTAAGATCATTAAGATTATTAGAAATATAAGGACATGAAGAGAGTGGTACTTATTTCTAAGGAGGCATATGCTTTATGATGCATTTATGTTTGTTCACTTACATTAAGATGGATTCAGTAACAGGCTCTGAGCTTGTGCACAAATCTGCCTTGCATGGCACAGGATCTTCCCATTACCCTTCTCTTGCTTCTTGATTCAGTCCTGTAGTGAACTGAGTGCTGGAAATATGATGAGGTTTTCACTGTCTCAAATAGTCTGAAAGTTTTGTATAAAAATTGTTCATCTCCTTTGCTACTGGCATTTTTTACCAGCTTTCCAGTGACTTTGCTGGCTTCTGCTGGCCCTGCTCAGAAAGTGTGTGCATACATGATGATCTTCAAAGGTCTTTCCAGGGATGACAGGCTTGACTATGACGTGTTTTCCAGATTTCCTAGGAGGCATCATTTAATTGTTAACCACGTTATTATGTCCTGAAGTACACAGCTGTCAGCAGCTCTTTTGTATGGGAATTAAATATTTTAGGTCTTGCAGTGCTCAGTTTCCTTAATTTTGTGAATGTCACAGCACTCTGGCGTGAGCTAAGCAACTTAGTTCATTTTCTGGTAGTGACAGGAAGAACACAAAAGTGATTTAGGTAAAATCCTATTGCTCTGATCAATCCAAGGCAAGAGGATCAATGGGCAACTTCTGAAGCTGAACATGGAGCTTAACATTTCAGTTAATCTAAGCAAGTTTCCAATCCTGTGCTATAAATAGATGAGTATATATTGCACAAAAAAGGATAGACTTACTCCAAAAAAATATGTTTCTTATGAAGAAAAGTAGGGGAAAAGGAAGGATTTGAGGCAAGAACGCTGTTTTTTAAGTGGCTTAAACCCTCTACATCGTTCTCCTTTGTCCTCCTTGCCAATGTCACTACTAAAAGAGAGTTTTCCTCAGTATCTTGTGGTTGCTTCAGTGCTCTCTTTTTGCTGTGTAGGCTGTTCCTTTGTTGGTTCCCCAGGTTGTCCATATTTGAAATCACAAGCAGACCAATAGGCCAGGCTGAGAACTGCTGCTTCATATGTTAGGTGTCACAGCTATTTAGACACTTGCAATTTCTTTCAATTACCCAGTCTTATTGGAATCTGTTACTGTGGTCTGCTAGCCAAAACAAGGACTTCACTAAAAAAGTAATAAATTGCTGGCTAATATTATTTGCATGGTAATTGCTTTGCAGTGCCTATTAAATCAGTGTTTCTGGCACAGCTCTGTGATAGCAGAAGTACAGATATTAATATACGATGACAAAAAGCTTTTCTCATTTTTTGTTTTTTAAATTAATTACTATTTTCCCATGGGAGGGTTGGGTGGAAAATGGATCTGTTGTTACCCTCAGCTCGGTGGGATTATGATGAGGGTCATTACACAGGCTGGGAAATCGGTGATGTTTGCAGATGTTCAGGGAAATGTTTAATGGGACAGGGTCAGCTCTGCCACAGCGTTCTTGTACCTTTATAGCTCAGCTGATGGGCACAGGAGCAGAAAATCCAGGCTGTTTCCAGCTTGAAAATGCCTGATGACATGTGCTGTGCATCAAATGCCTGCTGTGCCTCTTCAGCACAGTTGATCTGCACATGTGCTCCAGGTCCAGCACCTTCCAGCCCAGCTGGATTTGCTCTGTGCCTTCACTGTGTGTTGAGCACATTCACAATCATTGTGACACATCCTGATGAAAGGGACTCCTGGACATTCTCTGGTTAATAAAGGTTTCTGTATCTCCTTCTGGGATGTGCAGGCAAGAAATAAATGAGCCCCAGATAACTCCTAATGCAGGATGGATGAAGCCGTGGTTATCTTGTGGTTTGATCTCAGTTTAATTTCTCCCTCCAGAGTGGACGTTATATTGAGTATATGTTGTCTGGGAAGGGTCTTGTGAACCTGACTGTATTTGTCAGATCTGGTCAGAACCCCTAGCTGGTTTAGTAAGTCTTTGGTAGTGTTTGGGATTGTGAAAAATAATCTTACAGGAACAATTTTTAATCTTATCAAAGAAACACGGAATGGTTTGGGCTGGAAGAGACCTTAAAGCCTATCTCATTCCAACCCTATCCATGGGCAGAGACATCTTCCACTAGCCCAGGTTGCTCCAAGCCCTGTCCAGCCTGGCCTTGGACACATCCAGGGATCCAGGGGCAGCCACAGCTTCTCTGGGCACCCTGTGCCAGGGTCTGCCCACCCTCCCCGCCAGGAACTTCTCCTTGGAGCATCTCCATGGCCTCCTCTGGACTCACTCCAGCAGCTTCACATCCTCTTCCTGTTGGGGATCCCAGGGCTGGGGCAGCTCTGCAGGTGGGGTCTCACCTGAGTGGGGCAGAGGGGCAGAATCCCCCCTCCCCTGCTGCCCACGCTGGGGGATCAGCCCATGGGGGTTTCTGGGTCAGGGCATGTGCAGCTCTTGTCCCCCAGTACCCTGAAATCCTTCTCCCAAGGGCTGCTCTCCATCCATTCTCCTCTCAACCTTGTGTTCGTGCATGGGATTGTCTCATTTTGGGGCAGGACCCTGCAATTTGCCTTGCTGAACTTCCTGAGGGTCTCACAGGTCCATCTCTCAGCCCCTTAATCCCTTTTATGTAAAGTGTCCTGCTTTAGACATTTCTAAGGTGTTTCATACCAAAGCTCTTTTGTCTGTAGTGCATCATTTCACACCAATATTTTTATCTGCCGTGATTTAAAAATGTTACTGGAATCACAATCACATGTTTTCTATATGATTTTTTTTTTTTAAATGTGCTCACAGGAGTCACTGCAATTTGTAGCCAGAGTTTAATTAATTATTAGGCATATAGACGTCAATCAATAATGTAGATACTTCTGGCTCACAGCTTTTGGAAGGAGCTTGGTTTACGAAGAGTGAACAAATATACCATTCCATCTGTTAGCCAAACCACCTGGCACAGAATCATTTGGGGCGTAATTATGTAGTTGGCAAGAATTTAAAAAAAAAAAAGTGGTTTCTAGAGTTTTCATCCCAATTGATGCTTTACTTTGTAGTGATGGAAACCTGACTAATGCAGCAAAGACCAGTCCTTCTTTTTTTTTGTCTTTTCACACCTCTGAATAAAATAACTTGTGTTCACCTTGCAAAAAATGCCTAACATGACAAATATAGGAACCAAGAGACAGGCGTGAAATAATCCTGAGCCTAATCATGGGAAGGGAATGGGAGCTGGCCTGTTCCTGCAAGCAGTTGAAAAGAGTCACGTAGGAGGTGCATCATTGTCCTTTTAATCTCTGTAGGAAGAGACTTGGGACAATTTGGGAAATGATTTTTCCTTCTTGGTGGCATTGCAAATACTTTTTCTGAGTTCAGGGTTTTACATATTGCTACACCTGCAAATCTATTTTCCTGTTCTTCCAGTGACAGAATTCCTTCCTTAATCCTCTGGAAGCACGGAATATACACAAAAGAGACTTAGCAAATAATATTTGCAATGTAAAGAAACTTTCTCTTTTTAACTCCTGGAAGGGGAAAACAAACTCACCCAAGGTTAGCTACAGGTTACATAAAACTCCTGAAGTAGGGGCAAATAGAAACATTATTTAAAAAGAAAAATAAATTGCTCCAACTATTTGTTGGTTGCAAACAATCTTGATGTGTCCAGGTGAACGTCGTCTGTATTGTAAAGCTGCAGCTGGGGCAAGGCTGGTTTAGTGCCCTGAGTGGTTTGTCAGGCACACCACAGGGGGCTGAAGCAGGTGGTTAGCAAACATTTAGGGTTTGGTTTTTGGTTTTGGGTTTTTTTTTTCACTAAAAGCAGTGAGAATTTTAAACAGAACCCAGACCTTGCTTTGAGGTTTTAGTTTTTGCTGATGTTCAGAGCACTTCTGACACCTTCTTGTCACTCTGAAGGCTACAGAAAGGTAAAAAGTTGCAGTTGAAAATGCAAATAGTTGAAGTTATTGAAGAGAGGTCTTATTTGTGAATATGAAAAGCCTGCTCTGAATAGTTTGCTTTCTTAAGGTTTTTCTTCCTTGTGGTAAATCATTGGCATGCCAGCTTTCAGTGTCTGGGGAGAGAGCATCCGTAGCTTTAATTCTTAGAGTGGTTAAAGTAATTCAGTTATCGTTCAGTTTAATTAATTGGCTTTTAAGATTTCATTTTCTAGAAAGGAAAAATGATCTATCATTGAAATTATGATAGAATGTTTTCTGGTTTGTTTGTTTGTTGTTTTTTTTTAATCATGGCAGATACTGGGAAAAGCCTTTGAGAGAACTTTAATAACAAAAACTCCTTCTGGTAGTCCATAAAATGTATTATCTAGAATGAAAAAATGATATTGTTAATTAAAAAGTGAGAAATTAGTCTGGAACCTGTCACTGGATTTACCCAGCAATGACATACAGGGAAAATCACAGGTTACACTTGGCTGTCATTCTGAAGAAGCCCCTCTTTTCCAATGTCTAGAAACTCATGGCCCTATAAAAAATTAGGGTTTTCCTTTTGTCAGCTGTAAGGAGGAATATAGGAAATATAAAAAAAAAAAAAATATTTGACAGAGTAAAATAGAGAAGTTGCATGCATCTGAAAATATGAATTTCTTATATAAAACTAAGTTTATTATTGTATTATTGCATAAGCCAATGGATAAAAAATCCCCACCCAGTGTGAGGTGCTCAGCCAAATACTCCAAATCTCTCACTCGTAATCCTTCCTGTAAGTATCAGAAATATGTATAGGATTCTCTGTAAGTATTGATGGAAAAATTGATGTCATGGATGGATCACCTGGATTTCTTTCCATATCAAGCAGAGATTCAGCTTTCTTTAGGATGCTCTGCAAGCTTTTCCTGTTACTTGTGCCCATCCCCACAGTGCTCAAGTGCCTTTTGTTATTTTTTTAAGTTGTCTGTGCAGTTCCTTATGTGTTCTCATTTTTGAATCTCTCTTGACAGAGGGCATAATAGGAATAAAAGAGTTGTGTGGAATGGCATCAGTAAGAAATGGACTGTCAAACTTGCCCTGATTGCAGCCAGTAATGAATTAATTTGGTAGTGGAAGAGCAAATTGCCTACATCATTATATACAAATCTCTTGAATCATCTGTTGTCTAACTATTTTTAACAAGCTCACATTATCAAGACACATTGAATATGTGTCTTGTTCTTTGAGTCAAAATGTGCCTTGTTTGTGATTTTATTCTTCAGTTTCAGTTAACGAATTATTCAAATTAAAATAAGAGCGCTAGCTCTGAACTCTATCTGACCCACCATAGGATACAACAAGGCACCATCTTAGATAATCAACAGGTAATTTCAGAATAATTTATGGAAGGGCAGCAGCCCTGCTTTAATTACTAAAGTGCATACAAGAGTGCATAGTGTGTTACAAGCCTTAATTAAAAATACATTCTTGGGCAATTTCTTAGCAAATCACCTGTAGAAAGCGTTCATTTGTCTCCCTATCAAATACATAAATTTACCTGCATCTTAAAAATCGCTGGTAAGGGTGGCATTTGAAGAAGGGGTTGAGAAAGTTGAAGTGATGGAAAGATTTTTACAAGAGGTAAAATTAATCCCTTGTGACTCCTCATCTGCCCTACAAGCACAGCTGGGTACACAGGAATTTATTAGCTTGAGGATGTAATAGATGCAGCTGAAGGATGTTCACTTCTGCTCCAGGTTTCTTCTGTTTTCTTCTTCTTTTTTTGGGGTAGTTTAACAAGTTTAACAAAACACACAGTTCTAACAAAGCATTTGGTGTTAACCAGAAATAGGGCTCATGTCCTGCTCAGTCCTCACAGCCCCTCACAGCCCCTGAGCATCTCTCAGGAGATGCTGAGCTGGGTCAGCATCTCCTCTCTTCAGTCCACAAAGTGTTCTAGGCTAGATTGTTAAAGAAGAGCAGCAGAAAATGGTCTGTTATAATTAATTATTCAGAGAAATTGGTAAAAATGGGGATTCTTCCAGTTTTAGGGTGTGTTCTATAGAAGACAGCAGGAGTAGGTGACCAAGAAGAACCTGTGTGTATTCAGAATGTGGGGATGTGAAGGGTTCACCCAGCCTCAGTTTCCCCAGGTTGGTTGGAAACATGGAAATTCAATGACTGGTCTGTGAGTAAGAAAAAAACCCCACATTTACACTGCATGGTATGCCCTGTCCCAGATGCTGCTCCTAAAATGTATCTTTTTTAATCTAAAAAGTTTTAGGGATGTATGTACCAAATTAGTTCCATGTTCTCACTTCTGTACAACTGTTCCTTTTTTTAAATTCCTTTTTTTTGCATCAGTGATGTCTTGTACAGTGAGTTCCAAAGGTTATTGTTTTAATTTTATGGTTGTTCCTGATGCCAGGGTGTGCATGGCCCTTGTCACACTCAGCATCCTCTTGCAGGCAGGTAGAAAAAAAAAATCCACCTGTACAACAGCTTGTGCCCTGAGTAATGACAAGAAAGAACACAGGAGTGCAGCAGGCAGTTTAATGAGGAATAGCAAATAATAATAAACGGTGAAGCAACATAAAATTGAAAGGGGAATAAAAAATGAGGGGTGTGTGTGCTTGTTTTAAAGTCGCTATCCAGTGGTTTGGGTGGTTTCTGCAGCAGCCGGTGGGGACTGGCCACTAGAGGGGGGGTGGATCCACGTTTTGCTCTCGTGTTGCAGTCGTAGGTCCGGTTTCTTTGCCTCTCTCCTCGCTGACTTTCCCAAATCATTCATCCTTTTACCTGTCAGAAGTTTATCCTTATCTAGCACTTAGATCCTTTTCTAACTTAGCCTTAACAGAATTTTCTAGCTGAAGCCATAGGAGTGATTTATATCACACTATTTAATTTCTTGAGAGCTGTTCCATTTCAAATGTTATTCTACTTTTCTTTTTTCCTCTTTTTTCCCCCTCTCTGCACACTGGGCAGAGATTTTAATGCAATACCCTGGAAGACAGTTGTCCAATTGTTGCCTATAACTTACATCACTAAGGCACAGATAAACAGTTTCCCTTATATCTTCTGCTTTGTATTTGACAATTCAGAATTTCATCCATCAAAGCTTCTATCAGCTTCAGCCTTTGGAAGTCCCTTTGCACATCCTCACGATTTTCATTCTTTTTCACAATATAAATAATCTTTCATTTGAAAAATGCCATCTATTTCCTGATCATGGCTGAGATGATTCAGCAGTCCCAGCCCTGGGACCACACTGTGCTCCATTTTTTCCCTGTATTCAATAAAAGGCCACTGTATTTTTGGGTTCCTACCTAGTTTTCTGTGACAATGGAGCTTGTCTTATTTATGGGAAACTGAATATCTTGTCAAAAGCTCTTCAGAAGTCCCAATATGATTTGTTGTTTTGAATTCCTTGGTGCTTTATACACCCCTTCATATCCCAATTTCTATTGCCTACAAACAATAGACCTGACATAGATTTTAGTGTTTGTTTTGAGTTTGATTTTCCAGGCCTTATTCAACAAATCCTCATTAAGAGTTTTCATTAACAGTCATAGCATGGCTGCTGTGCTAATGAAAAATGACAGATTGGGGCTGGAGTATCCTACATGGTGGGAAAAGAGAACCGGGGCGGGGGAAAAAAAGTTTTCAACTCTTTTTATTAGGAAAGATACTCAGGGTAATTTCATAAAACTACTCAGACAACTTTTAGGGAAGTTCTTCATTCCACCAGCTGGAATAACCTAATGGAATTCCCAATGGCTGCTAGAATCAGGGAAATACACACAGAAACCAGTATAATAAGGTTTGCTTCAGCCTAGAAGTGCCACCCAATGAAAAAACAACCTTTGGCTTAGCATATTCCCCCTGAAGCAACAGCATAGTCACCATGGGTTCAGTTCTGTGCATAACAGCAATAACAAAGCAAAAAATTAAAAAAATATACTGAAAAGCCAATCATGACAAAGTCAAGATGGACAGAGGACCAGGGTTCAGCTCCGTGGGACTTCGTGGATTGCTGTTTTCCCACTGCAGATGTAGGCTTGCATAGGCTCATTTTGTCATCAAATATCACCACAGAGCTTTGTTGTGTGAGGTGTTGGTTATCACTAAATCTCTTTCTGATTAATTTGTTATGGGCACTGTCCCCTTTACAATGTTCCCCTCTATTTTTTAGCAGTGATTTCCTCTATCCCATGTAATTCACCTTTTCTTCAGCTGGTTCTCTGTGCCCTCCACCTTCCTCAAGCACTGTCCCACACAGTGGTTTTTGTTTTGTGGGTTTTCCCCAGAGAATGCCAGCTGCATTCCTCCTGCATGTTCACTCTCTCCATGAGTTCTTCATCTTTCAGGCCATAGGATGCACATCCAATTTATTAGACTACAGCAGTTACATAATAAATTCATGGCATCCAGTTGTTGTTTGGGCATTTGATCTGACAGGAGCAGCGGGTTCTGGGCTGTTTGGAAAGGGAGTTACAGTGCAAGGGGAAGGTTTGTGAAAGTGGAGGCAGCTGAATTCGCTGGTAAAGAAACACAAAAAGTCCAATATGGAGTGACATTTACATGGAATTAAGGA
The DNA here is from genome assembly GCF_000691975.1 of Corvus brachyrhynchos. Taxonomy (NCBI): domain Eukaryota; kingdom Metazoa; phylum Chordata; class Aves; order Passeriformes; family Corvidae; genus Corvus; species Corvus brachyrhynchos. Next base: position 2,128,035 of record NW_008239671.1, read on the forward strand.
AAAAAATTGGCATGCAGTGGCCTCTTTAGCATGAGGATTGCAAACCTCTGAGCAGCAGCCACAAACTTCTGCTTGCTGTGGAAAAAAATTGCATTGGGAAATAATGTGGATCAGAGAAGTAAATTTTCTGTCAAGATAAGCTTTATTACAGAGCCAAGTTTAAAAAAAGAAAAAAAAAAGGTGGGAAAAAAAAATCCCTAGATGGTTTATCTCATTATTATTAACATTCTTTAGTATTTACCAGGCTCTCTAAGCAAGCCAGGCTGTCAGAGAGGCACTGGACCACAGAGAGAGATCCAGGTTTACTCCTGGGAGCTCACTTTACCTCTCATCCTGTAAAGAGGGTTGATAGCAGACGTGTTTCAAAGGGCTGACAGTTGTAAAAAGACTCAAAACCTCAGGAATTCAATAGCTGTGGACTGTTCTTGCAGCTTAGTTTGGGATTTTCAGGGTTCTCTTCTTCCTCCTCCCCCTCTTGTTTTTGATTCACCCTGCCTGTGAGGCTCTGGGAATGAAAAATGTGAGAATGGGTAAGAAGGGATAAAAATTAGAGGGGAAGCATATGTTTTGAAAGGTATTCAGAAATGTTTTCAGTTTGAGGCCCCCAGCTCTCAGGAGGAGCATGTTTGCTCATACCTGACTGTAACCACTAGGGTACAGAGGTGTGCTACTGCAGGGAGATCTGCTATACATAAGCTGCACTTTTTCATGGGATCAGCCCCTAAATCAATTTGATGTGTCCATGCATAGTTTTAAATCTCAGATTTTACCCAACATACAATTTTCAACCCTCTCTCCAGTGTGGTGCTTTGTTTCACTCTTAGGAGAAAGGCACATCAGCAAAAAGGGCCAGATTGAAGTTGGTAATAAATGAACAAATGGGCTTAGTGTCTAATCATGCCAGTCAGAGGAATCTGCTGTGCTGAAAGTGATAATTCACTGATGAAGTAGATTTTTCTACTTACCTATTGCCATTCATATCTTGGATTTAGTCTTTGTTAGCTCAGAAATTGAAGGTACTTGGTCATGTTCCCATAGCACCCGTGTTGAAAGACATCTTTCTGGCAGTAGTTACTGTGTCTGGTGAGGATGTGAAGAACATGAGAGCAGGGAAATGATTTAAAATAAAAGTGTCTTAGCAGAATAGTAGGTGCTGTTTGCCAAGCACAGATGCACATAATACTAATCCTGTAGCCACTGCCACCTATCTCTGATTTTTATAAGTGATGTGCATATTTGGATTTTTAGGAAGAGGAGAGATGGAGGAAAAGGTGAAAAGCTTATTTTCAACTGACTTTCTTCTCTTGTGATGCAAATCTGGGACTTGCAGCTCAAACTCCTTTCAGCACAGCCTGTTCCCTTTGACTGTCTCCCCCAGCTATCACCCCAGCAAAGGCGAGTAAGAACAGTAATTGCTTTAAAGCCTCAGGAATTGTGCCTGAATGCCAACAAGTGACGTGATCTTTATAACAAAAAAAAAAAACCAAACAAACCACCAAAACAAACAATTGCCCTGTTCTCACGGAAATCCAGATTCATTGCAAATATGTTCACTTTAGAGCAGACACAGTGCAATAAAATTACAGTGCTCTGCAGCATTCATCTCGGCTCTTCACAGCCACCCACCCAATTACAAGCTGTGTCTTGCCAGCAGAACACTGTTGCTTGGTTTCTGTATTATTTTTATAGCTTTGCTTTCCTCCACATAACTTTAGAGGTAGGCTGTGCTTACTCCTTTCCTTTCACCAGGTTGTTCTTCTGCTGTTAAAAAAAAAAAAAAAAAAAAAAAAAAAAAAAAAAAAAAATTGGCTGGTATGGAAAGTCTTTCGCATGGCTCTAAATGTGATTTGTTTTTTAATGTAGAATAAGCTCTGAATAGTTGTTTCTAAGACCTTAATAGCTCTGGTTTATGTCAGTAATTATATGAAAGGTTAATCTTTAAATCACCAGCATTTCCTAAATTCCTAATCAACTTCATGCTTGGAAAGGAACCTGCATAAATGCTCAATTTGTTAATATTAGACTGGGTTGAGCAGGTCAAGGAAAAGTATAACCTTGGTGCATAATGGTAAATTGAACACAGCAAAAATATCTCAGATCTGTTTGTGATTATAGCTGTGAATGGGAAAGCTGACTGAGTGTAGATATAATTAGCAGGAGAATCCGCAGTAGCTCAAGATCACCCATCCTTCTAGATGAGGGTTTCTTAAGATAATTTGGGTGGAAAAGTCCGATTTTCTAGCAAGTCTGTGGTGAACTGTGACTAGGATAGCTAAAAAATCCAGCCAAAAAAATTGGTGGCAGAGGCAGAGTGCTGGAGTTGAGCAGGCAGAGTGATGGATGAGGGGGACATTGTACTCGCAGGGAGCAGGGAGGTGGCAGAGGAAATGACGGGGCAGCGGGCACGTGTGTTTGGGGAAGCGTGTCCGACTGCGCCTCCCTCCGTGGCAGTGTTGGAAAAGGCAGGGGGAGAGAGAGATGCTGGGCATCTTTCTTAAATCTCTGCTGTTGTCCTTGCCACAGCCTGAACGTGGGAGGGGAAGGCACGGAAAAATCTCATTTCCCATGGGTGCACAGTGGCCCCCTTGCCTTCTCATCTTCCTTTTTATCCCGTCCCTTCACCCCTGCCTTTTCTCAAAAAAAATGGAGCTATTTAGTGTTGTACCCTCCTTTGCAGAAGCTGTTTCATCCCTGCTTGCACAGTTTTTAAGACTGCTTTCTCCACCCACCCTCAGTCTTGGTTTTTCATCTGTGCTACTTCTTTAGGTTAACCATCTTTGCAAAAGGAAAAGGCAAAGGAATCTGGTAACACCCTGATTTGGTTGCTGTTACTCCAGTCTTTCCTCTTATCTTTTGTCTCCTCTTAATTTCATTATTATCACTGCTATTATTATTATAGCACTAGAAATAAGCTTCCTCATTAAACACTCCCTTTTTGCCATTCTGAATACCACTGTAGAAGCTGGAGGGGGGAGGAAGGGGAGGGAGCCTCAGAGAATCCTTTTGCTGTTAATGCAGAATGAGACACACACAAGGAACAAATGTAGTCCATCGCAGAAGCAAATGAGGGTTGTTTGGGTTTTTTTATCAGAACTGAAGAAAATGGTCAAATATACTCGTTTCAACTACCCCTCAACGCCTTATCCATAAAAACATACAGAATCTATTAAAGCATACAAAAATATCCTTAGGTTCATGGGCTTTCTGTGGTACAGGTATGCAGGGGGCTGGATCAGCCTGGTACAGAGCAGCCTTGCTGTGACCACAAGGAACAGGTCATCCCTTGGCCTCACCCCCTACAGCACCCAGACATGGCAAAGGAGGGAATTGGCAGCTTTAACACAGAATTTCTTTGTATTTTATATTTTCAGGCCAGAAACAGAACATGGTACATTAGCATTGATTCTGTGGTTTCATATAATTTTTTTTTTTTTTTAACTAGTACAGAAAGAAGGAAAAAAAAAAGGCAGAAAGGAAAATAAATCATCCCTTATATACATTCAAAGCATACACAGCAACAGTTCCTTCAGCACTGGGTGTGCTGTGAGTGGGTATTGATGTTAGCAGCAAGAGAATGCATATTAGAGATCTGTAACACTGGTACTGTTAACCAGCTTCAGGAAAGGTAGTGCTTTTGCTTGCCTTTCACCCTGCCTTGTGTGCAAAAAGACAGTTAAGTAGAAAGAAAATAATGTTAATTACCTAATTATAAAAGGGAAGTTAGTCCTATTAAGTGAAACATCAAAAAGGGAATATTTAAAATATTTTTCTTCCTTTGATAATCCCCAAGCATTTCATGGAGGAAACACTGTTCACAACTAACCCCAAAAGCATCTTTTTTTCTTTGTTCCTTTTGATTTTGGAGCCATTTAATAAGCCAGAATAAGGGCATCAAAAGAGAGGGACTAACTTATCTCTGGGCAGTTGTTGAACATGAAATTTGGAAGAAAGAATTAGGGAAAATTTGTCCCTGCAGTTGCTCTAAATGCAGTACAAATATAATAACTCTCATATACACCAATCAAATAGCCTGGAGCAGGATGAATAACTGGATTTGCAATAGCTGGATTGAAATGAAATACAGTCTCTTTTATTTCTTTATTAGCCACATATATTTCATGTAAACTTTCAGACTGGATCTGGGCACCCTGTGGAGTACTTTCATGCCATGGAACAGCAGTGATACCCTCTTTTCTCCAATAAATATTCAGAGAGTGTCAAGATCTCCAGAAATCCTCTGGGGATTACCGGGAGGTTGTCTCTAGAAGGGATTATTACCCTTAGGAAAGATTTCTGCATGAGAATTTTGAAATATATCCTTTAATAAATGTTGTGCTCTCCATGGAGGACACATCCATCATCCTGCTCAGGGTGGCAAGTCATTGGTGGCCATCACCTCTCTGCAGGAGAAGTGGCAACAGGCAAACCCCAAATCAGCTCTCACTCAAGAAATCACTGCACCTTAAAAGAAAAATGCTCGGTTCAGTTTACTTGGGCTGCCAGTGCGAGATGCATGGAGCACAGAAGTGAATAAATTCCAGAGGCAGAATTGCTCACATCTTTGCAAACGTAGCTGGAGGTTGCTAACACCAATAAACAGCAGGGATAACTCCAGAGGAGTGCAATCACTCGTGTGTTTCAAATACAACCCACAAATATGCTAAAAATACATGGAAATACAACCGCGGGATGATTGATTGTTGGAATCAGGCTTGTCTCAGGTTCACAGGGGCAAAACCACAACTGCACCAACACGTTTCCTGATAGCAGCAGGGGGTCATTATAGAAATAAAGCCAGTTCATATTTCATTTTACCATATGCAGACAGTATTTTAACAGCCTTGGTTGATTTTGGAAGCTTCGTGACAAGTGGCTGTAACCAGTCCTGCTGGCTGCAGTGCTGCCTGGGGGTTTGGGAAACTCATAGCCCAGTCCAAAGTTAGAGAGCCAATTTTTCACAGTTAAATTCCCCATTGATTTCAGAGAAGGGTTTGATGGGGAAAATAAATATAGCTGGGCCCTCAGTTAGCATGGCATAAAGTACTTTTGCTTCGAACATGATCAGGAACCCAAAGAGATGAGGGGCTCTGTACCTTCCCTCTGCCCTTCTGCTAGGTTTGTACATGGACACTCAACCCCTCAGGTCACTTGGGAGTTTCAGGAGGGACCAGGCCCTTGTGGGCTTGAGGCACAGAGAGAGAAATATGTGCATTTCTTTAAAGAAAGAAAAGCCTGGGTTTAACAGTGCTTGCTTGTTTGAAAGCTGTGGATGAATTTGCAGTGGCTTCAGGAAAAAAAGCAGTTGATTTTCAGTAAATTTTTTGTGAAACTGTTGTCTTCCAGTATATAATCTCATTGCTTTCACACATGACATTATAGTCTCACTGCATAAAAATTTTGATGAAGAGGCTGTTTCCATGTTTAATAATACACAGAATGAGAGAAATAGAGGAATACAGGAAAATAAGTTCTGACTCCTTAAAAATAGTGAGTCAGGAAAAAAATATAAAAGTCACTCTTTACATTTAAAATTAATGGCTAAAACCTGCTAAGCAAGAAAACAAATGATTTCTTCTGTGCCTGTTTTCTGCTTTATAAGCCTGCTGTACCCTTGTAAGAGTAGGTAGCACTTTAATGCTATGAAAAAGGAAAAAAAAAAAACCTATGTTACATTAAAATACATGTAAAATTTTGGAATTGCTCATCTCTTGGTGGTAACCTGAGGATAGAGAAACATGTACAAAACATAGAAATGTCACCCACTTCATTATCCATAACATTTTATTCGCATGTAATGCTGTAGGAAGAAAATTTCAAGATGCTCTGCCTGATATTATAAAACTCCCTCATCGTCAATTAGTGTGAGAGGAGCTGGTGAAAAGATCAATCGGTTGCTTGTTCACATTCTGGAATGAAAAATCCAAAATACAAGGAAAGGAAGCCTTTATTTAAGGGCAGTCAGATTAAACAGCTGTGTGATTCTACATCATGAAATCACTGCTTATATCAATCAATGCCATTTTTCAGTCCTTACTAAGGAGGCTTCATCTGCCTCCAGCCTCTGCAGAGGTTTTGGGGTTGTTTTGTTAGTGAAGGCTGGTGGTGAAAGGGAGGGACAGGAGCTGGGCTTTGCCAGCACTTTGCTACAGGACCCAGAAGGGTGCTCTGAAAACTCTCTGTCTTACCCTGACAGTGGTTTTGCTCGAGCTTCACCACTGAGACCCAAATAATTGCTTTTGCTCTTCTCCGTTCAGCGTGGCACCACAGGGCACAAAACAAAGGGATCTTTGCTCTTGGCATAGCTCAAAACAAGCATAAAAGTGGGAAATGCAAGTAAAAGCCCTTAAATTTAGCACTTTTTTTGGTCTTTTTTATATTAAAGAAAATTCTGATGAGCACATTTTGGCAGTGTTTCACTTGTTTGGGTTTTGTTGGTTGCTTTTTTAGTGAGTCTTTGCACTAGGATCAGTTTTGATACAAAATACTTTTAGGGGTTGTAGCGCAGATTTTATGGATCTTACAGCAACTAACAAGTGAGCTGTACTTAAAAATCCTCAGAAATCCTGTCCTAGGGGCACGGTCAAAACTTCAGCCTTTCTGAGGTGCACTGGGTCCTTGTTGTACTGATGTCCAGTTACAGGTAGCACATTAACAAAAATAGAATTCCAGTGTCATGCTTCACATCTTCAGCAACATGATGTACGTGAACGTGTGCTAATTACAATGGGAAGCCACCTGGGTAATTTTAAGCTTTCTATTTTACGTGGCTTCTTTGCTCCTCGACTTTTCATTTCAACACTCAGCATGAAGAGAGAGGTTAAACTGTTGCATTTTGTATACAGGGAACCATTCATGTAATATACACCAGTCTGTAAAAACTGTAAATGCTATTTTTTTTTATTTTAAACAGTTTTCTTAGTTTACAAAAGATCAATAATTGGTACCTTTTTTACACTCTCAGATTCCTGAATGTTGACAGATCTTCAAAGGGAGTATTAGCATATGAAACCTTAAGATTGGCTGTCCTGAAGGATTTTAAGACACGATAAAGCTAAAATATCAAGTCTCTCGGACAGCCTCTCTTAAACAATTTGGGCAGAGGTGCATGTCAGAAATCACCAGCAAAGCCCAGCAACCCCCCCCCACCCCGTGCCACTGTCTGCCTGCACGCTGTTATTTGGTTGCACACTGTTTAAATCCCAAAGGAAAATCACACCTCGCATTCCCTCGCTGGCTGCTGGTGACAGGAACAAGATCCGTACTCATTAATGATCACCAGGGCTCCCTCAATGTGGTTGGGTTTGTAATCAACGTAATACTCCTGGGCTGACATGGCAGCCATTTGGTGCATGGTCTGTTTTTGCTTCTGCTTCCTGCGCTGTGTGACAAAGCACTGTCTTAGTTGCCTTAAGCCGGCTGGGAAGCACTTCCAGGAGACGTACAACACCAAAACCACGATGAGGAAGGAAAAAATCAGTGCCATGGTGCCCGTCACCACCTTGTGAATCTGCACGGCGTTCTCGGAGTTCTCGCCGGGTATGGTGATGGTGACGGCGTACGTGGTCCGATCCTCGTCACCGTCGGGCACGTCGTAGGTGGCGGTGGCCGAGCCATAGCCGAGCGTCTGCTCGCTGTTGTTGGTCACCGGGGAGAAGGTGTTGACGCTCGTGGGGTCGGCGTTGTCCTCGCACAAGTGAAAGGCGTACACGGCGTCCAAAACATCCTCGCCCTGGGCGTACTCGGGGGTGGCACAGAGCAGGTTGCTGTCGTAGCGACCCTGGAAGTTGCTCAGCCAGGAGGCCAGGGCGCAGACGTTCCGGCTGCAATCCCAGGCGTTGGCGGAAAGGCTGATGCTCGTGAGGGACTTCCAGGAGTCGAGGACTCGGGAGTCGATGTAGGTCAGCCGGTTGGAGTCCAGCTGCAGGGATTTGAGATGAGGTACACTTTCAAAAACGTGAGGTTCGATGTATTCGATTTCGTTGCCGGAGAGATCCATCTTTTCGAGTTGCCATACCCAGTCCAAAGTGTTTACTACGATGGTAACTTTATTCCTTCGCAAGCAGAGGGAGTGCAGGGAGATGAGCCTGGGAAAATGGGCTAAATTCACTTTCACCAAGTCATTGTGCTCGAGGTGCAGCTCAGTGAGTTTGAACAAGCCTGCAAAAGAGTTTCGAGCCAGGCTCTTTAACTGATTGTATCCTATGTCTAGAAACTTCAGGCTGCGACAGTCCTGAAAAATTCTCACTGGCACGAACTTGATGGCGTTCGACCGCATGTGCAAAGTTGTCAGTTTTCTCAGCCCGTGGAACAGGTCAGGCTCCAAAGACTGTAGGTTGTTGTACGATAAATCCACACTGCGCAAGTTTGGCATGGGGCGGAAAGTGGTGTTGGGCAGTTGAGTTATTTTGTTGGAACTCAGGGTGAGCTCTTTAACTCGCCGCAATTTTTGAAAGGCATTCCCCTCCACTGAGCAAATGTGATTGTGATCCAGATAGAGCCACGTGAGCTGCATTAACCCTGTGAACTGTCCATCATGCAGCTCTGAAAGGCTGTTGTACCGCAGAGACAAGCCCATCATGCCCGACAGGTTGCGAGGCATCTCTGTGAGATTCAGTGATTCACAGTACAAAAGCCTGCCCTCACACCGACAGAGCTGTGGACACCCACTATTCACAGCTGGAAGCATTTTAGAAAAGATACCCAGCGTACACAATATCAACCCTGGGGGCTTCCTCAGCAGCCAGTTTAAACAGAGACCAATAAGAAGGAAATCCATTAGCAAGAATATTTCCAAATATGCTTGAGAATGTCCATTGAATCTTTTCAAATTCTACATCATATTTTATTTAAGGGAGGGGAAAAAAAAGGCAAACCAACGAAACAAAGCCCGAAAACCAAAGCAAAACAGCAAACAGAACAAACACAGAGGCAAATATTTCACTTTACAGCATGCAGGAGCTGTGCAGCATTAAAGTTCACAGACATTCAAAGGTAAAATGATAGTGATTTTGTTCATGTTAAATGCTGCAGTAAAGGAAAAAAAAAAATCTTTCTTCATGAAAGAATTTAATTAAAAAGTGTCTTACCCACCCTTTTCCAGAGAGTGACAACCTCCATTCAGTTGCTTCCTTTGTGTTTGGACTAATTATATGCAGAGCTAAAAAAGACCCCTCTGTGCTACAAATTCAGTCCCTTTCAATGTTGTGCAAGGCTGGCAAGCTCACAATGTCTCACTTCGCTTCTGCTCAACGAGCGAAAGGCTTGTCCAGCTAGCTTTTGAGCTGCCTCCTAGGACCTGCAAGTTTCAGAACTATGTACATGAGCTTGATCTTCTCCTTCTCCCTCTGTCCTTTCCTCTGCAGTTAACACTGTGGCGTGAAAAAAACTCCAGACTCTTTACTAACGACTCCACAGGATTTGTCAATCTGTTTAATGTCCATCATTTGCAACGACCATTGACCGGCACAACCTTTACTCCAGAGAGAGGTTACCATTCATTCACTGACCGGCTAAGGGTCGCTTTATTTCCCATTCTTTGTTCGCTTTGCTTGTTAGGTGATGCTTAGAGCAGAGAGAGACAGCAAGAATCCCTTCCCTTCAGCTGAGCAGTATGTTGCTAGAGCATGCAGAGGCACCCAGTGTTCACTGAGTGTCGTAAGCTGCTCATGATTGTACGCCTGCACTGTGCATCTCAGACATGGGCAGATTGAAAAGGGGTGGGCATAAAACCAACATCGGAGCGAACCAGGAAAGTAATATATGCTCTTTGATGAAATGGAAAATACTTTAAGCCTATCTCGCCATTTCTCAAACAGGCACGCACACACAGCCGCACAAATCATCAAAAGCGAGGCAGTGCTAAGTAGGAAGCTTGAGAATTAGGATTCTTTCTCTTTTTTTTTTTCGGATGCTTTTGTTTAAAGTCTGAATTTATAAGCTATTAGCCGGGAGAGGGAGAGACTCGATTACTTGGTTTGGGAAGGAATATGTAAACCAATCTCTTTGGATTGCTTTTTCTCTCTAATTCCGATGATGAGATTTGCCTTTTGGAGTCTTGGGGTGGGGGATTGAGGGGTGCGAGGGGGTAAATGTGTTTTTTTTTTCTTCTGACATTGTCTAAATAGAGCATGATTTGAGATTCTGTGCTTTCTTTTGACAGAAATGCAGCCAAAGCTCTGCAAATAGGAATGTCTCGTTTCATATAAGCTTTAATTACATTTGGTCTTTTTCCATCCTGCATATTTTGTGTGTTCAGCACATGCCTTTCCTAAAGGATTTCTTTTTTTTTTTTTTTTTTTTTCTCTCCTTTTTCTTTGCAGTGTATGCTACGGCACACAAAACTCCTATTCTAGCAGCATAAAGATTACTGTGCTTTTTGAATAAGATCAATGCATAGGTTGCTGTTACCATGTTGGCAGCATGCAAAGAGAGGGTTTCAAACCCCATTAGTTAATAAGTTTTGCAGATTGTGCTGGTTTTTGTTCCGTGTACCCAAAAAAAAAAAAAAAAAAATCTTTGCTGGGTAATTTGCAGTCCTCGTTCTCTATGGGAAGCGCATCGTCAATGAGCTCTGTAATTTTTACTGACTGAAAAATGTATGGTACTTCTGTCAGGAAAACGCTGGCCATCTTTTCCTATTATGAAATAGAGTCTCAAGCCCGTGTGCTGGTGAAAGGGATCGGAGCTGACAGCTCCCAATTCTGCATCAATTCCCAATGAAGAAGTTCCACACGGAATTACAAGGATTACAGAAGATTGTACTGAATTAAAGTGGACATCGGATGCAAAATGCTGGAGGGACAGGGAAAAACTATTGTGTTTGCTTTCTTTTTCACAGCTGTGTTAATTTAAAAGAAATATCTTGTTTTGGAGGTGTCTGTTGCAGAGCTGATCATTGTGTTTGAGTGTGGCTGCTGTGACTGTGTGCTGGGAGAGATCAAGGAATGCAGTAATTTGATGCAGTAAAAGTTGCTTTGCAGAAGTCCTGGCAAACTTAAAGCTCTCATGCATAAAAATAAAAACGTGTGAAGGAGATTCATTACTAATGTATTTGCCAGGAACAGTCTTAAATAAATTACAAATATAAACCACTTAAATTGCAGTTTCAGAACCTTGGGATCAATGTGCTTTTATGCTCCTTATTCAGTTTATTTATATTTTTCTGCTCTTCACAGCATTTCAGTGGTCTCAATGCAAAAATGTGATGCTTTAATAGTATACGAACCTCATCTATGTTTTAGCATTTGGGCACGAGAGCTGAAGGTAGTTTTCCTTTCCCCAGATCATGCTGTTTTATTCAAAGCAGGCTGTTTATGCAAGTGTCCACTGGTTGCAGTACACCTTAATTCTGTTTCTCAGTACACAAAAGCAGGAAGGAAAGCAGTGACAGAAGCGACAAGTGAGCATTGAAGCAGGAGAGACTAAAAAACCCCATCCAAGAATATATTCCAGATTGCCTCAATGAATATTTTGGTGCAATTAGCAGGGAAAAAAAGCCTAAAGGATGACTTGAGTTTAACAGATACTGAAAAAAGCTTCAAAGTACTGAGGTTGTGTCCCTTAAAAATCTGCACCCCTACAAGTCTTCATGGGGGAAGTCTTAATGCTTTCTCCCATGTGAAAATTTCAGGAGAGGTCTGCAACAGTAGCCCTGAAAATTTCAATTACATCTTCAAGGAAAGCTGCCATTTTCTGCAAATCAGATGATGATAATGATCACTTAGTTACCATTTAAATGCTATGTATAAAGAATTCCTCTAGATGAAGCTCCCTGATACATCACTGAAGACCTGAATATTTTTTTTTCACTGCTTCTCCTTGTTATCACCTGGGATACAGCTTGGATCCCAACCAATGTGCCTATTCCCACACTGGCATATAATCCATTATCATTTAGTTTTCAAAGGCAGGAATTAGAGCAGACAGTAGCAAACCTATATAGCAGCAGCTGGAAGACTGACAACCAGAGTTAGGGATCCAGAATTAATGGCCCTAAGTGCACTCTCTCAAAGCTCTGATGGAGGGCTATTGAATGAGAAACTCTGCTCTTGTCCAAAACCTGGTTGTAGAAAAGAATCCAGGTAGTTCTTAAGATGAGAGACCTCAGTGCATGTTTGAGGCTGTGATGTTGAGACACAGTAGTGACCAAATTCAAGAACTGGGGCATCTGGAACATCTTTTGTGAATTGGTGTCCTACTGTATTTTTGCAATGTACCCTTTTTGCAATAAAACCAGGAATCCACTTTGAAGATGATTGTAATGCAAAGGGCTTAATTTCCACTGTCTGAGCTGTTATCACAGCCAAACTGTTAAGTTTACACATTTTCTGAAGTTTCAAAGCCTCTGGCAAGTCTCTATAAATTAGCAGATTTAAATTAGCTTTATTAAATGTGCTATTATAAAACATTTTAAGAATGGCAAACTAAGTTTGTATGTGTTTAAAGGAGCTTGATTAAATCAATGTAAAGTAGGTTACAGAAGAACAACATGAATAAAGTTTTAGAAAGTTTAGCTGGGAAGCTGCTGCTTGTAGTCATGACAAGCGTAATTCAGTGGCAATTATGGTCAGAATCGTTCAGGCTGAAAAAGAAAAGCACCTTTCAGTGTATTTGGTCTACACATTTTTAATATTGTGTTCATATTAATCATAGAATCATCAAGATTGGAAAAGACCTCTAAGATCATCCAGTCCAACCATTAAATGTCCTATATATTAACTGGCCTCAGAATAATTTCCTTCTTGCTAATCCCTTGGATATTCCTTTACTGTTTGTGCCTGGATAATTCCCTTACCTTAATTTGCAGTCCAGGACAGATGGGGTTGGGACAGAGTGCATGAGATCAGAATGTGGCCACTGATGTCTAACTCTTCATGTGCACATCTTTTAATAAATCCACCAACAAAATACGAAAAGGCAAAACAATGTATTAAATGCTGAGTATAGTTCTTCCTTTTGGCATTTTCTGAGTGGTTTTTATCAGAATAATAAAACTTGGTGCTCTTAGTGATGATTTTAATTTCCTTTCATGAATGGAAGGACTCAAACCTTGATCTTTGGTAGTCTTTAATTTTCAAGTGTGCTGAACCATGGCATTTTGTATAAAAGAAACATTTAAAAACAGAAAAGAGGGGGAAAAGATGTGACTTTTAAAGCAAACTAAATCTGTTATTTCTCTTGTATTTCTGTCTTGGTCATTCTGAATATTTATTGGCTGCCCCTTCTATATAGAATTTAGGATTTCAGCTGATAAGAAGTCCAGTTCTATAATGTCTGTTTCAGTAGATATAAAAATGAGTATCATTATACAAGATTTTGACCAGAATATTCCTGGTGGCTCCAGATGTCATTAAATTTTCACAGTACCTGACAGACTCATTGGATTTTTCGCTACCTTTAAGTCATAGAAATTCTTATGTAAATGACCTTATTGTTTTTGACAAGGTGATAAACATTTTTCTGTCTCATTGCAGTCATTCCATCCTCATTGTCCACATTCACTCGTGGGTGGTCATGCAGAGCTCTAGAAGGTTGCTCACAGAAGAGACCCATGTGCAGAATTGACAGTGCAGTGCAGAAATGTCAATTTTTAGGACGACATATCAGGATATGTCGTCCTAAAAATGATGTTATTAAGATGAAGTAACTCTCTCCTCCATTCATTACTGGTAGACTACTTGAATAAGCTAAAACATGACTGACTCTCTTAAGTAACTGTGAAAATACCTATGGATTTCTGGACATGATACCAAAACTCTTCACTGTTACTGGTTCTGAATGTCCAGGGGTAATGGGAAAAAGACAAGTAAAATTATCCTTTTGTGATTAATCAACACATGAAGATCATGGAACATCCTGGCTAGGCAAAGACTGGAGTGTTACTGTCAAGTTACCAGGTTGGTGGAACTGGTTTACAGGAAAAGTGAAAATTTAAACCTTGGGTTTTGATTAACCCTTGCTAATTTGTGTCTCTAAAGGTGTCTTAGGAAGTTGTGGAGGAAGCACGTGTGGAGTGCAATTATTAGAAAGTGCGAAGGTTTTAGTTGGTCGTGTTTGACTGGAAATCAATTAGTTCCACCTTCAGAAGTGCTAAGTGAGACACTCCACAAAGGTTTATCTCAAGACCTTCCCAAGCATTTCTGGAGGTGCCAGCAAATGAACTGCAATTAATTTCCATTTGCTTAAGAGCAAAGAGGGCCACAGCTTATCCCCACACTTGGATATATCTGCTGTGCCCTCTGCTACTGTTGATAGTTCATCTGTGAGGATTATTTTTTTTTATAAACTGGTGCTAAACAGTCTTTTATTTGTGCTTTGGGGCTTGTTTCAACTGAAAGGTTCTGTTCTTCTGTGGATGTAGCTACTCCCAGATGTTGACAACATTGTACCTGGGGCTGGTCTGTTGGCTGGTTGGTTGGTTGGTGGTGTATTTACTTAGACTTACCAAGAGGTTGAATGAAGTGACAGAATAGCAGGATTGTTTAGGACTGTGAAGAAAAACACTTCATTCTTTTTACCAATGGCAAAACTTGAGGGGCAGTGAACACTTCTTAGATTGCCACGGTGTGGGACATAGGGGAGAATTGGGAGGAATTGATGTAATCAATTATTAAAAGCAAGGATGAACAAGTTAAAAGTTGTTCCTGGCAGTCTTCTGAGAAGTCTTTTTACAAGTGGATGAACTGCTCTTGGAAAATTTTCCCAGAGCAGAAAATCTGTTCTCAGCATTAGACAACAAGTTGTTCTTAATCCATTTCTTGTGCTCGTTTCCAAATGTGTTTTAAAGCACAACAAGAAAAGACAAAAAAACTTCATGCTGGCCTTTGTGGATACATTATTTCTAGAAGTACAGGTTAGTTATGAAGTTGGTGCTGGTATTTTGAAATTGAATAAAGACTTTTATTGAGTCCTATCACACAGGACACCATTTGAATTGACTCCAAAGAAAAACAGAATCATAAAATTTGGGGATGATCTGAGTTGGAAGGGACCTTTAAGATATCTCATTCCACCCCCTGCCATGGGCAGGGACACCTTCCACTATCCCAGGTTGCTCCAAGCCCTGTCCAGCCTGGCCTTGGAGACTTCCAGGGATCCAGGGGCAGCCACAGCTTCTCTGGGCACCCTGTGCCAGGGCCTCCCCACCCTCACAGGGAGCAATTTCTTCTTTAAGATTAACCTGCTCTTCTTCAGTTTGAACCCCTTCCCCTTTGTCCTATCGCTACAAAGGGGTTGTTCTGCAGAGAAACTGCTTTTAGGAAAACATTACTTGTAAATAATATATTTTGGAGTGTTCTTAGATCTGACTCCTGGATTTACTGAGGACCTGAACAACAGAGACTGGGTCACATAATTGTGGAAGTAGATGTCAGATTGAGCAGGGCACCCATGGGAACAGGCAATGGCACCTTTGGCAGGCTGTGGTGTTCTCAGTTGCATGTGCTTCTTGGTGAATTGTGGTAAGCATGGAAGGCAGGATTTTTATGTTTTCATCCTCCTGCTCCGATGATATCTGTATTCTGAAGGGAAAACTCAGGATAAAATGTGTTGAAATCCTGGTTGTGTGTGTATTGCATCTTACAGGGAGATGAGAGGGCCTCTGGATCATTAGCTCATAGACAGAATTAATAGTGCAGAAACCAGGTTGAAGACTCATATTTCAGATAGAAGTCATTGTGATTTTTGCAACAAGACGAGGGTTTGTTGACTACCTGCAATATTTATGGTTTCATTACGTCTTATTTGCAACTGATGTAATGTCTAAGAGAAATAATCATGGGTCAGGAGTCTCAGAAGGACATCTTTAAAGGCATAACAAAAGATAGTCATGCCTTCTAAAAAAAAAAAAAAGAGAATAACCTGACCTTCTTTTTTTAAACCAACTTAAAAATACTCAAGGCATTACTGAAAAGTTTCATATGGTGGAGGAGGTTTGTGTGTGGTGTATGTGTAATCTTAGAAACTCAGCTTCGCTCAACAGCTAATTTAATTTTGTGAGCTCCAATGGCAGTCTTTGAGATATGCGTTCCTGACTCTTGTTTGGTTTTGTTTCAATGTATTTTGAAGATTTTTCATGTCATATAAGGAAGAAATATCAAAGTAGTCACAAGTTTGTGTTACTCTGTTACTTTTAATAAATAAATAAATGCACAGCAAATTCTAATAATGTACCCACAGATCCTGAATTTACCAAGATTTTAGAAAGAATATGCCAAATACATTCTCAAAATCTGTACAGTAGTATGAATCTAAATTACCCTGCCATTGTGTATGTTTTTAAAGGTGAAACAGCACATTTGGGGGGCAAACAGTAACAAAGCTTTAGGTTTCACTTCAACTGTGTTTCATAATCACATTCCCTCTCCAACTGCTGTAATTGTGAATCTTTAATATTCCTGTAAAATGAAGAGCTTATTGTTTCCTAAAACTCAATTTATATTTTAAATGAGTGGAAAGATGCGTAATCAACTTGAAAAGGCAGGAAAATATCATCCTGTTTTTCAAGATAGAGAACATTTTACTGAGTGTTTTGAATTCTAGAGACCATTTTTAAAGAACGCTTGGCTTAGTTCTACTCTTTTTTTGTAGTGCAAATTAATTATGATTTGACAAGAGTGTGCTTGATTTTCTTCTTCAGATTTGGTGCAAAGCCAAGCTTTATTAGTTAGAGCTTCTAAATCAAAATCAAAGGTCAGTATCTGTGAAATGCCTGTGGCTCAAGATATATTGTAGTTTTTCCCCCATTATTCGGGTTTTTTTTCCTATGAAAAGGTTTTATGTGTTTAAATGTATGTTGAGTGATGCACGCATGGCTGTGGACAAATAACACTTTTCATGATTGCATCAGTAATATTGTGGCAGCAATCCTAAAAATTTGGGAAACCATTGATGTGAAACTCCTGAATGATCTCTTCATGCTTGGTGTGGTTTGTGAATGCTGGCTAGGGTTGTTGTGTACCCAGGGGACACAGGTAGGGGACAAAAGGTGATTAAGCAACCCACAACAGTGAGTGCCATACATGCCAAAAATCAATCCTGGAAGCAGGTCCAGACCCTCACTTGGCTTCTTTTAATTGTATCTCATTTTTTTTGCTTGTTTTGTGCCCTATTTCTTCCTACATCTAGAGTTGTTACTGATTTTTGTTGGGTTTTATTGTTTCCAGTTCTTAATTTCAGGGGTTGTCTCTTCCTATGTCCCTGCATAATGCCCAGCATGGACGATCTTTTGCTGTGTCCTGATCAGAGAATCACAGCATAGTTTGGGTTGAAAAGGACGTTAAAGATCATCTTGTTCTGACCTCCTGCCATGGGTAGGGACACCTTCCACTGTCCCAGGTTGCTCCAAGCCCCATCCAACCTGGTCTTGGACTTCCAGTGATCCAGGGGCAGCCACAGCTTCCCTGGACGGACTGTGACTCATAGTCAAGGATTTACTCTTCCCAATATCCCATGTATCCCTGCCCTCTGGCAGTGGGAAGCCATTTCCCCTTGTCCTGACACTCCAGGTCCTTGTCCCAAGTCCCTCTCCAGCTCTCTTGGAGCCCCTCTAGGTAAAGGGGCTCTGAGGTCTCCCTGGAGCCTTCTCTTCTCCAGGTGAACACCCCCAGCTCTCCCATCCTGGCTCCATACAAGAGGTGCTCTAACCATAACGAGTATTACAATAATCAGCACAGTTCTGAGGTTCAAGGCAACAAGTGTTGCACAAGAATTCAGTGTATTGCAGTGCTTCCAGGTATGGTATCTGTATAATGAAGTTTCTGCAGCCTATTTTGCTGCTGAGCTTGAACCATGCACTGACATCAGCAGAACTCACTTGTAGCTGTTCCCACGAGGGTCATGAATGCCATGAGTGGCAGAAGACATGGAAAATGTAGTGGGAAGAAGCTTCCCTAGTGCCAGCAGGCTGAAGTTGGGTGGTATTGGCTTCTTTGCCTTCAGCCCAAGGATAATCAGTTCTGAAAGCATTTATCCTTTGATCTGTGCTGCTTTTCCTTGGCCCTCACTCTGCAGGACCGTGGAGCCTGTTGGAAGCATCTGCAGCACTGCAAAGTAGTGCTGACCTTGGGATACTTCCCTGAAACACATTCAGAGGCTTCTGAGCTGTGTTCTCTGTCTGGATTTGCTGGCACCGTTGTATCCATTAAATACTGATTAGATTTAAGAAATCCAAGAGACTAAATAATGCTATCATCTGTTCCCTACTTATCTTAATAATATTGCCAGTAATATTACAATATATCAATTCTAGGATATTCTATACCTAATCTGGTGCAGGGAAACAGGGACAGTGTGTTTTTTTTGTTTCAAAGGCAGAAGAAAACCATTTTATTTATTGATTTGGCTTTGCTGTATTGCCTAGAGATGAGGGTAAAAAGTAAAAGCTACTTTCAAGGACTGTTAGAGAAATACATAATTTTTCATAATGTTTAATGAATTGCTTACAGTACTTGTTTTACTTAAAACTGCAATTAAAGATCACCCTCTAGTCAAAAGAAAACTGTGATACGAACGTGACTTGAAACTGGGCAGAACATTTTCTAAAGCCCTTTGGGAGTAATTCCAGTAATTATTCAATCTGACGTTTTCCAGAGAAATAACCCTTTATGTATGAACTCCATTAATCATAATAACACAGTTCACATGTCAGGTACTTCTCTCCAGTCACTTAATGCTCTTCATTTAGTAAGAGACTAGTAAACATCTTCACTAAATATGAGAAAATACTAAACTACTTGAAGAAAATTCTGGTCTATAGTTTTGGTCTTGTGAGGTGAGATGTGATCTGTTATGTCTGCAAATACCTTGAATTTATGGGCTGCAGCTGCTATTAGCATCCAGTCTCCTCCTCATCTGTGTCATTTCAGTCACAGCACTGTCAGGACACTTTTGCTTTCTTTTCTCCTCTAAACTGCCCTGGAGAGGTTTGGTTTGTCTGTTTGTCCAGCTGTAAACACTTGATGTATGAACTTTCTTATCTAAGTAATTGGTCTTTTGCAAGACATGGATGTAGGAAACAAAAATTCTGCTTTAGATCATCTACAAACACAAGAGTGAATACTTTAATACTTTTTTTCTGGTATGAACTTACTACACATTATTGGAACAGCAGAATTAATATAGAGTAACTGTCTTTGATGATAAGCAGCTCTAAGAAGATTTGTGTTATGTTCTGTGTTTCATCAACTGAAGGTATCCCTAAATATTATCATGTGTTAAGAAGTGGTGGTTTAAAAACGCAGTGGTGATTAGATGCCCACATTTGAAGAATTTACAATTCTCTCCTTTTCAGATTCTGACATTGTTTTGTACTTTTGAAGCTGGCAAGTGCAATTATCAGTGTTCTGATGAGGAGTGATAAATATAATCTATTGCTGAATGTAGATAAAAGACGCAGGGAAATAAGATTGGTTTGACAGAACCTCCTTGTGCATCTTCCGTCTTTCCAAGAGCTGAGTGGAGAATAATTCTTTGTCTTTGGAGATTTCACTTTATAATATTTAATTGGGTTTTGTGTGTATGTTTTTTTTTCTGGAGCCATTGCGACGCACCTGGACTCTTGCTGTGACTAATGCTTGAAATTCAGGATTTTTGCATGGCAGTTGTCATTCGTTGCACATTCCAGTAGATGGCAACTCCAGTCTTCCTGACATTTCATCTCCATTCAAACCAGTAATATTTTCTGTGCCCCCGCTCCCCCGCCCCTGCATCTTGTCCATATAAATAGCTACGAGTTTCACAGAAACGTGAGTCAATATTACTTTTATTGAAATTACCACATAGTATCTGATTTCAACTCAAACAGTACCAAAAAGAGAGATGATAAAAAAAAGGCCTGTAAGCTCCAATCCTCCTGGATCATAAAGCACACACTGATTCCCCTGTAACTTCAGAAAATATTTTAGGAGTTTTCATAAAAAGGATTAGTACCCCAAACTTCTTTTTATGTGAAATAAAGGAAGGGGTTGGCTGCACATACAGCACACTGGCTTTAAGTTTTGTGGTCTGGCTGTGAAGTGTATCTGCCCTTGATTAATGCTAAAGTATTTATTTTTGCTGTGCATGGTAAACACTTGGTTAGACCTGTAAAAATCTGTACGTTTGTGAACCTCATAATGATACACCTGGATACAGTTTGTTTTGGGTGAGGGCAGGAGTAGGCCCAGGGGTTCACTGCGTGGTTTAGCCATGGGAATATTCTCCAATTTCCCTCCTGCCCAAAGCACTGCCACACTCAGCCTTTCTTCATTGTGCTCTTATTCCCTCCCATAATTGTTATTACCAAAGCACCAGTGCAGAGGAGCCTATATCTGGTTTTTCCTCTGCTGACTTTCACAACTTCAACACTTGCCTGTAGAATTTGAAGCCATAAAAGAAAGCATCTCTCTGTGAGTGAATGCCAGACATCAACCACAGGCACAAAAGATTGTGCTCACTCTGCCTGGGATGGAGACTAAGGGTCATAACAGTCACACAAAGGGTCCTTTCTCTATCTCTCTTTATCAAGACTGTAGTTTAATTTTCAAATCACTTCCACTGTGTCTAGCAAGGTTTTATTTTTAGGTTGATGGTTAGAAAGGGACAGAGTGAAGGACAGGTTTTTTTTTTTTTTCATAACCACAAATCTAACTTAAAAAGAATACATGCTACTTACCAGGGTTTTTTTATCTACTTCATCCATAGAGAATTTTCAATAATCTCTTAAGAAACTTTCAATCTGCTAGAGTCTGTAAAATTTTTCTATTTCATACTAGGTCTTACAGCCACAGAAGCAAACATTTCCTGTTTAAAATAAACTGAAGAAAAGTTCTAAAGTAGAGCAATGTTTAAGGCCAGATTTATATGTTCACACTTTTATTGGTTTAGTAAAAACCTTGATTTTCAACCCAGACTTGATTAGTCTATGGATATTTTTACTTCACAGAAACAGTATTAAAATAAATTACACTCATATAGGACAAGCAGAATATTGGTCCATTTAAGCCTGACTGGTTTTTATGTAACAAATTAGTGAGCAAGGTAATTAAATCTCTTATGGATGCCTGTTTCATCTCTGGAAGGAATCCCAAGAACTTTAGAAAACTGACTTTCGGGTTATATACAGGTCCTGGGTCTATTGCAGCTAAGTGGCTTGTTTCTCATTATCGCATTTAGTGCTGCAGAAATGACTCCACCAGGGTCTTTATTAAAACTTGCTTAAGGCCAGCATTTTCCCTTGGGTCAATAATGACTTTAGAGGAATGGATGTAGAAGCTGGATCTGTTCTGGAATGAATTATGTCTCATTGGGGCCCCCAGGCTAGTATTTCAAATTTGCCACCGGGCACTTCATCAAAAATTCTGTTCCAGCATTGGAAAGACCTTGTTGCTCCTATTAGGGAGTGCAGAGCATATATTTGTGGATCTTTCCCTGCACCAAAACTATATGGCTCTATCTTTTTCTCTGCTGAAACCCCACTGAATTGCCACCTGCATCAGTGAAGATGTGGTTTAGGAATGTATCCTAAAGATCTTGTGCATTGGGGAAGGTCATTGCCTGTTATTTCCAACTAAAATACGGAGCACAACAGAGCATTGAGTTGACTGCTGGTAAAAGCCATTCAAATCCTAGACCTCCTGGTGCGAGCAGAGAGTAGTTGTGAGAGGGGTATTAAATATCACTGCTTCCTGCAAGTCCTTGCTCATGAATAATCCAGATATTGCTTATCACTGCACGTCATGGAATCACAGAATGGTTTGAGTTGAAAGGGACCTTAAAATCTCTCTCAGTCCACCCACTGCCGTGGGCAGGGACACCTTCCACTATCCTACATTGCTCCAAGCCTTGTCCAACCTGGCCTTGGGCACATTCATGGATGGGCTAGCCATGATGCCTTAGGTTTTAACTTTTATATTTTTCAAATTCTGTACTGCCTAGTGTGTGACTCTGAAGTTTCTTGTAGCCTGGTAATTTCTGCTCTCTCATGCTAGGTAGACATAACAAAGCCTCTCCAGGCCTGCTCTCCAAGGACACCCAGACTGTCCTAGGCCCAAAAAGTATAAACCAAAAGCCTCTAAGGGGGGCAAGCGGAGGGGAAATTACATCATTAAACTGAAGCTTTAATTGGAGAATTAACCCTGATATGCAAATGAACCAAACCTATAAAAGTGTGAAGAACTCGTGACCTGTTGTCCATCTTGGGGTCCATCTTGGCAGTAGCCTGTGGCCCCCAGGGGCTACCTTTGAAGGCCTTCAAATAAATACCTACTTTTATTCCCTTACTCCTGTCTAGTCTCTGTTTTTAGGAGGCCTCCTAAGGCATCAGCCACAGCTTCTCTGGGCAACCTGTGCCAGGGCCTCACCACCCTGTCCTGGTCTCAACTTACTCCCCGCCTGTATCTCAGCTATTGGGAGTAAAAATTCCTTATGCTCAGGAGGGAGGATAAATGTTCCCAGTACTCACAGGCTGCCCTATATAACCAAGGAGATGACATGAGGAAGTGGGATGGAAAATCTAGCTCGACCTGCAAGGAAGAGCAGTCACCAAAGGGTTGTTGGGGTTTAACCCCAGCCAGAAACTGAGCACCACACAGCCACTCGCTGTCGCCTTCCCCACTCCTGCTGGCTGGGGTGGGAAAGAGAATTGGGGAAAAAAAATAAACTTTGTAAAGTTGAGGTAAAGACAGTTTATTAGGACAGCAAAGGAAGAGATAATAGTAACAATAATAATAATAATAATAATAATAATAATAATAATAATAATAATAGTAGTAGTAGTAGTCAAAACAAGTGATGCACGGTGCAATTGCTTGCCACTCACTGACCAATGCCCAGCCCATCCCCAAGCAGTGATTGGCCCCTCCAGCCAACTCTGCCCAGTTCATTCACTGGGATCATGTCCCATGGTATGGAATATCCCTTCAGCCATCTCTGGTCAGCTGTCCTGGCCATGCTCACTCCCAGTTTTTTATGGTTGCTTTCTGGCAGAGCATGAGACACTGGAAAGCCCTTGATTTAGAGTAAGCACTGCTGAGCAATAACTAAAACATCAGTGTGTTACCAACACCATGGTCATCCTAAATCCAAAACTCTAGAAAATTAACTCTATCCCAGCCAAAACCAAGACACATGCTCATAAAAAATTTCTTCCTTAAAATTTGTCTCTCAGTCATATGCACAAGTATTTCTGAAACATGCAGTAACTCAATAAATAAAAAAATAGGGGGGGATTCTTTTCTAGTTTGTAAAATCTTCTCATGTTGATGATCAGATAAAATAAAATATTGACTTAGAATAAGATCTTTAATTTGTGAGTCCAAAGCCAAATTGCTGGTTTTCCCTTTGCTGGTCTAGTTTTAAAACATGATCATGTGACATTTACAAAATGTAGTAGTTTGAGAGTGTTTGTTCTCTTTCAGTGCTTTACAGACTGAGGTATCCATTGAAATGCAAAGGTGGTTGATACTAAAAGAGATTGGTAGTGGATAATAGGCAGACAGGTGTTTGGCTTTCCTTTGTGCTTGTCAAGGACAGTTCCTTGGATAGCTCACAAGCACATTCACATCCTCATTTGCTGACTGGATTTTCCCTGAGTGCTGTGTTCAGAGATTGCAAATGAGACATTACCTAAGAGGCCCCATCAAAATCTGGAGCAATGGTGGATGTTACGATGGATATTGCACTCTAACTGCTGTGTCTGTAGCACAATATTAAATATAAATAATTGCCTTTATATGTACAGTGAAACTTCCCCTATAACCATTTCCATGGTTTATTTCTAGCCTAACAACTTCAGGAATTGAAAAAAAAACCCCCACTTTTGCTATGTGCCATACATCACACTCCTTACTCTTCATTCTGAAGTAGATTTTCCAGATGTTTCTCTACAAAACAGAATAGAGTAGTTTAGCAACTACAGGAGACTGTAAAAATATATTTACTTTCCTTCAATGTGTTTATTTTCTGTGGAATTTTAGAAAGTACCATTTTAGATAACATCATGTCAAGGCTAAAGGAGTAAATTCTGTGTATAGTTAAGTTTTGCTTGACAGTTTATAAAGCTGAAATAACATTTCACATAGTGGGAATTAAAAAAAAACACCCTCATATGAAATGTGTAATCCAGTCAGTTTAATCAAAATATCAAGAAACAGAAAAATATTTATAGGTGCAGTAAGTGTAGAATCATAGAATCATTTAGGTTGGAAAAGCTCTTTAAGATCATGCACCAAGGCCACTGCTAAACCAAGTCCACGAGATTCATTTCTCCAATGTTGCACTTAATCCCTAAGGAAAAAAAAATACAGAGTTTTAGTCAATATGTAGGACATCATCTTTTGCAGAAACTTACACCATTTAGTTTCCACTTAAGCAGTAAAGATACAACAGTGGAGCTATTTTAGGGGCTTCTTTTATTTTAATTTTAAAAATATTTTTACTTGAAGTCTAAAATAAAGTTTCAGGGCTGAGCTTTTTTAGAATATGGAGAATAGACAGAGTTTAAGAGCACGTGTTCAGATCTGTAGGTCCTCTGGAGCTGAAGTGGATTCTCACCAAAATCTTGGGATGGGGATTTCTGAAGTACCTTTAAAACTTTAAGTCTCAGCCCTGACAGTATTTTGGAGCCTCCTTATAAATAATGCTTTACTGGGAGGTTCCCATCTAGCCCAGTCTTCTTAAAGAAATTTAAACCCCTCTGAATAAGAGTTTAAAAGTTGCTCAGCTCTGTTTAACACGATTCTTTCTATCTGTTATAGCTAGGCAAGGCATTGCTTTATAAACCTTCTTAATCCATGGAAGTGCAATGGATTTAAGAAATCACCTGGTCCATGTCTGTGCTCGAAGGCAATATTTGTGTGGTCATTCCTGACACATCAGCTCCTCCTGAGGGGCTCTGAAGATTTCTCAAGGAAAAGGTTCTTTCCCCAGAGGGTGCTGGGGCACTGCCCAGGCTCCCCAGGGAATGGGCACGGCCCCAAAGGTGCCAGAGCTCCAGGAGTGTTTGGACAATGCTTCCAGGGATGCACAGGGTGGGATTGCTGGGGTGTGTGTGCAGGGCCAGGAGTTGGATTCAGTCATCCTTGTGGGTCCCTTCCAGCTCAGGATACTCTGAGATCTGTAATTCTGTGATTCCCTTCTCAAATTCCGAGAGTTTAACAAGCCCAGTGTACCCAGGCTTCTCCTGCTGGGGGAGTCTCATGCTGATCTTTGGTAACTGCTTCTGATCTGTTTTGGATCCCTCCTAAAGTGTCCCCATTTCTATATACACAGTGCCAAAACAAACCCCACGGTACTGAAGCTGAGACCTTGCTATGTGGGAGGACAGGCCCTCCTGGCTGCTGCTGGGTTTTCCTGCCAGAGAAGGCACCTGCCTTTGCAGCAGCTGGGTGACACTGATGGCTCGTGTTCCTCCTGTGATGTGCAAGAGCCCGAGGAGCCTTTCCTGCAGATTTTCTATAGAGCTGCTACTTGTTCTGGGTTTTATCGCTGTTATTCCTGACTGAGTGAACATCTTGCACATGACCCTGTTGGAATAGCATCTGTTCCTTTTTTTTTTTTCCCCTTTTTGAGGATATAAGTGTGATTTGTCAGAATCATTTTGGATTTTTGTTCTACTCTCCTGAGCACTTCCAGTGCTTCTCAGCTTGGTGTCACGTCCAAATTTAATAACCATATTCCATGTGCTATCAGCCAGGTCATTAATGATGATATGAAACATTGATGGACCCAGAAAAAAACTTCTCTTTGTCATTTCTAAGTGAATTGCTGTAGATACCAAGCTCATTATATAGCATGCATAATTATATTATGTTAATGAAACCGTGTAAAGAAGGAAGTACCTGCGTCAAACACTGGTGGTGGAAGAACTCACCTACACCAAGATTTCCTTTTCTCTCAATTTTTGCCTGAGTTGAAGTTACCTGACTGTGCCTCGGTACCATCTGAGGCTCATGAGCAGGACACAGGAAGAACAAAACAGATTTTCTCCTCTTCTAGAGCTGAGTCCTGTAAGCACAAGCAGTGCACTGCATATTTCATTCCTCTGCCTGCCCAGAAAGTCTGTAGAGTACAAATAAACTGTAATTTAAATAAGGAAATTTGCAAGAACTCACAATAAAAGGGATTTTCTTCATCTTTGCTCTGATCCCACAGGTGCCCACACAACTGCAGCTCCCATCTCCACCATTTCATTGTGTAACAGCCTTTCCCACAGAGCTCGAGAATTGTAAGCATTCACTTAAATGCACAAATCACTTTGTGCTGAATTATGTATTTCCTTAAATTTTATTTTAATATGAAATAAGATTCTACTATTTTAAATAAATACATCTTCTCATTTCTAGCTGTAGAGCTTCTGTGAGAAGACTAGCTACATTAATATATTGTCTCTATGAGCTCAGTATAACATTTGAATTACTGATTACCTGCATTATGTGTAAAAATTGATGGAGTTGGACAGCTGTGCTCCTGAGGACTCTCAAAGGCATTAACTACTGCAGTGAAGGCCTGGAATATATTGTGTGCATTAAGTTGCAGGTATATTTGCCTGCCTTAAACCTCAGTTTGTCTTCCCTGTTAGTGACCATCTCATATGCAGTGTATATTCAACTAGGAGCCCCTTTGGTTTGCTGAGCTGAAATAAAACTCTTGTTATTTTTTTCCATAGTGTTATTCTCCTGGGCATATACCCAAAGAGGTTTGGTTTGGTTTGGTTTGCTGGGATGGTTATTTACAAGCCCACACACATGCAGTAAATGACAGGCTGATAGGATTTTTTTTTGTTATCTAAACTGCATTGCCATGAAACTTTGGCTTGTGTGGAATAATCTATTATATTATTTCTTACAATTTATTTGACACCTGTCCAATACTCTAGGCACTTCCAACTATCTAAAGTACATCTGCAGTGTCCAGTGCAATGGTATTTTTGCACTTCCAATATTTTTCTTTGCATCATTTATCTTCGAAACACCTGCATGAAATATTCCTGCTTATAAGTAGGTAGAGAAGGTAAACAGAGACTGAACAGAACAAACACCACACAGGATTCCTATGCTGAAGCAGAGATTTTGTGCTTCAGAAATCATTAACTGACACTGTGGGCATCCAGCCCTTTTCTTCTGTAGCTTGTTGCACAAAACACATCCTGCTCAGCTCACCCCCACACAGAGATTTGGTTTTCATGCCCACGAGGTCATAATACCTTAGTGAGGCATGGAAAGAAAAAAGAACAGCTTGTCCAGAGTTGGCTTTTTCTTTTGTATTTCTCCTTCCTTTATTTGTATCTCAAGTTTTGTTTCATGTAACCTGCCTCTCTGAAGGGGTTCACTGTCACACATGGGCTGATGACACCCAGGCTCTCACATGGCCCCTCTCCCAGCCCTTGCTGAACCAGATAAGTTGTGCTGTTTTCCAGACGCTCCTGCCGTGGGGTCTGGAAAAGGCTGGCAGCAGGTTCAGAGCTATTCTGCTCTATCCTTTTGACACCACAGGCTTAAAATCTCTGTGGAAGTATTCCACTGAATCATGTTACAGTTTTTAAATGCTCTGTATAATACAAAATTTCCCTCAGTGCAGCTTCAAATCCCATGTCCCTTATTAAATGCTGTGGGGATTTTTTTCCCAGGGTGGTAAAATCTGTTATCTCTATTGCTAATTATGATCTTCTCATTTCATCTTGCTGCTACTCCTTCCTGCAGGACATGAGTCCTGCCTTGGTTCAGGTGGTTGCAGCAGGACATGGCCACATGCCAGTGGCTACACAAGCTGGTGGTGGTATATTTTCTGCACCTGAGAATCAGCTGTGCAGAAGCATTTGCAGAAGAAATCTCAAAGGCAGATCTGAATCCTAAGGCCTTTGGGATCTGTGTATCCCTTGAAACACTTAATGCAGAGTGTGTCTCATTTTGCACTGTCTCATGAATTACAGATAAAGGAGTGAATCTTTGTAATATAATCTTTCGAAATATTTTGTTTACCTGGACCCACCTCTGTCACAGACATGGGGAAAACTTGGCTGGGAGGAGGTTTTGACACCACTGCCTCCCAAAGAGGCGTTTTACCCTGCAGATTAACGTGTTATTGGGCCATGAGCTTCCTTGCTTGTGGGTTACAAGTTCCCCCCTCCGTACTTTCTCCCTAAGCTTCCTGTTCTGTGTCCCATATTTTGGTTCCTGAACCAGTTCAGATCATCTGGCCAGAATGGAATCTCAGAGCTGGCACTGGACAAAACTTCACAGGACTTGCCATTTTAAGGCAGGAACCACTGACAATATTTGCAATCCTTTCTTCTCTTCTGTGAATCTCAGGCATTTGTGTAGCCAGAAAAGCTGAGCTGGTCAAGGCACTTTGGCTCTTTGTGAGGGCCTGGGTTAAAGGATGGCTTGTAAATGGAGAGCCAGGAATTACAGCTGGATTTGAAAGGCAGGAAGGTAGTGGCTGTGAATTTGTGAGGTCGAAACGGTGAGTACTGAGAGAGGAGAGAAAAGAGAGGCAGAACTGGCTTGGAAGGATTTCAAGCAGATATGGAAAAACACAATATTGGAAAAAAAGCAGGGGAAAAACCCCATAAATTTACAGGTACTGATATTGTGACAAAGTGTAAAGTATGTGATGGGACTGGTAGAAATGTTAGTTTTGAGACAAAAGTTGTGCAAATATATATGCCTAGTGATCTATTATTTAAAATCTTGGGAGAAAAATGTGCCCAGTACAAGTGGTACTGGTTCATCAAGGTCTGATGAAGCTGTCAGCAGATCTGAACAGTTCTGAAGTCTGTTACAGACATACAAAGACCATATTCATTGGTTTTACTCACAGCAGAGAGGAATTTAACATATGGAGATATAGTTTAACCTGCTTAGCATATGGAGAAAACAGTATAATGCGAATTTGCTGCTACCTTTGTACATTGCCTAATAATTTAGAATAGTTGAGTGTGCAATTAAAATTAAAATCCGTGAACATAAAGATGCTCAGTAGCCTTGGAATAAGGAAAAAAAAAATGAGGGTAGGAACAGTGACAAAGTCTAATAGTGGAAATTTAAAATGACATTTAAATTAAATTCTGGCCTCTGTAAATGTGGCAGTGGTTAATGGGGTTTTGGTCAGTGCAGTATGGTATCCTGATGCCAGCACAGGCAGGAAATTTGTTCACAGTACGTTAAGCAAGAGGCTCTTGTGAGTGGTGGGGGTGTCCCTTTGTCACCAGCATTCGATTTAAGTGGGATGAAGGAGTTAAAGATGTGTCTGGAGACACAGAAAGCCAGGCTAGAAGTCCTTTTCTGTTCCTCATGAGAAGCTTCACAGAGCTGATTCGGGGCTTCTCTTGGAACCCTCCAGAGCACAGAGGAGGTTCACACAAGCGGAAAAGGTCACATAATGCCCCAAAGAAATTGCTCTGCATTGTGTAATCTATAGGGGAAATCAGGAAGATAGAACTTTTTTGTTGTTGTTTTTTTCTTCCCTCTCCAGAAGTTTACCCTACATTTCTGTTTTGAACAGATGTCTTCAAAAAGTGTGTGGGAAATTTCCAGGAAAGTCTCATGCACTTGAATTTTATTATGTTTCTCAAGTGTGATAATAATTTCAGAGATGACTGATGCTATTATTTCTTTTAATTTGCAACATTTTGTGTTTCAATTCCTTTTATTGAGTTTGCACAAATACAATTAGCTGTTGTGCTTATCACTGTGCTAAATCACTGATTAAAAAAGAGAATATATAGAATTTCAATTTTTTAATATTTTCCTAGGCTTGTGAAATGTTCCCTTTTGGGTTGTTTTGTTATTTTTTAATCTTTCCTAGAATTAATTGATATTCATGTGTTTCTGTGAGGGCACAACATTCAATCCCTCTGTCCAAAATAAGCCTTTGTGTTGATGCTGTATGGCAGGAGATTCTGAAGGCTGAAAAGTCAATTGGTCCAAAAATTTGGGGCAGCATTGAAGAAAAAAAGTGGAAGCAGTGAGTCAGAGGAGAGGATTTAAGTGCGATATTTTGATTTACTGCATTTACAGCTTAACAAACCAGGAGGTGTCTCCACAGGAGCCTCATGGGCTTTTCAGGTGTCACAAGTCCAGAAGTTATTTCATGGGTGAACAAGGATGACTTGGATGAATGAGGAGGCAAACAAAACATATTGAGCCATGGGTGCATCTCAGCCCGGGGAACAAAAACACTGTTCTGGAACCAGAGCAATTCCTGGGCAGACACAGGTGTTCTGCGGAGTATTGACAGTCTGTCAGGGGAAACCGAGATTATTTAGTGGGTGTATGGAAAGAGGGGAACGAAAGGAACATGAAAAGAATTGTGACTCTGTTGTAAGACAAAGCATGAGCCAGGCAGTCAATTTGAGACTGTTTAAACAGACAGAAATTCAACAATAAACATTAGAACTGCCATTTAGAGGAGCAAACCTTGAACCATACTTTTGAGGTGGGCAAGAACAAGGAGAAAAGACCTAAGAATCTACAAACTGGAGGTACAAAGGACTGAACCCTACAGCCTGAAATGAGCCTCTGTGGCAGTATTATTCCTAATCTGCCCTTTCCCACTCACCACAATGCCCATTCCAATCAGGCTCCTTGGCTTGGGAGCTGTGAGTTTGAGGACACTGACCTTGATGGAGGGAGTTGAGTTTCATTCTGGAGGCGTGTCTCTGTGCTTATACATATGCATAAGGATTTGCATGTGTTTGTGCAACATAAAATAAATGTTAGATAGCGTTTGCAGCCTTTGCTGAAGTGATATAGAGGGAGTAGGTGGCTACTGCCCCAGAACGTAGAAGGGCTTTGATGATGAAGTAGGAGGATGGCAAATATTATTTATGTTTTGTGCTTGCTGTAGCTAGCTCTTCTGTTTCCATATCTCCAAATATTTCAGTTCTAAGTTCCCATATCTTCGTTGCACGCAAAATGTTCCTGATTTTGTTTTAATAAAGGAAGCTTCTAACTGATGGGCATGCATGGAGATATTTGAAGCACAGTATCTTAAGACATAAAACCAGAAGACGAAAAAATGTAACAAAAATACCTTTCCTTTAAAAAAACAAAAAAGGATTTTAAGCAGCATTCTTTTGTTTTCATGTGTCTATTTCAAACTCTTCAGAGTGCCATTACTGTATCTATGGATTTTATCTTTATTAAGTTCAGTACAGTGGGCTAATGCCATCTGAAAGGGATGTAAAGAGGGGAATTATCCCACAAGGGCAATCAGAGAATAATTTTGGAAAGACAGTAAATATCAAAATCTGTTAAAATTGCCCTGTTATATTTATAACGTGCACTCTGGGAATCACTAGAGGGGTTTATTCCCCTTCCACTGGTTTGCTAGTTCAGTGCAAGTCCTGCAAATGGATCAAATGGAAAATACTTTATAGATAGTCTGTAGTGGCCATAGAACATTTATCAGTGCAAGCTGGTTGAAGCATCATTTAGCTGTACGAATGCTCGCTGATGCTATAGTAATTGACATTTAAATAAAGACTTGGGTAGAAGAATGTTTAGGTTATTGGCTTTTAAAAATAAATATTTGCAGATCATATTTACAAAACAGAGTATTTCACCCTCTGTTTCTGAAGCAGTAAACAGGTCTGTTCATTTTCTGTGCATTCTGTATTTAAATGCTGATTTTATAGTGCTCAATTAAAAACAATGCATTACTTTAAAAATTAATAATTTTTACAGTGTGTATCTGTGCAGGAAATCACAAAGTTGCAGTTTTTAGTATTTACAGTTTAGGTGGAGTCTTGCCTTTTGTTTTGTGGTGAGAGATCAAATCTGAGCCCAAATTCTGATTGCAATTCACTGAACTCCCCAGCTGATCCAACCACTGTTTTGCATCACTTCCAGCAGAGCACAATGAGGATCTCAAAGCTACTCCATGGGGTGGGAGAATGGGAGAATGCAGAGAGAACACTTTCAGAAATATAAATCTAGTTTTTAGACTAGTGAATTAATTCTCATTCCGGTAATATCGAGGGCAGATTTTGAGTAGTTTCAGTTACTCTGTTTAGGAAAAAAATCATACTGAATCAAAAATACACTTCAGAATCCCAGTGAATCATAGAATGGACCTTTAAAGATCATTTGGTCCAAACCTTCTGCTGTGAGTCAGGAAATCTTTCACTAGATCAGAGCTCTGTCCACCCTGACCTTGAATGGGGCCTGCCCAGAGATGAGGCATCCAGCCTCAAAATGTGACCTTTGAAATTCCCAAAATACTCGAGAAAAGAAAAAAAGAAAAAAAAAAAAAATAAAAATAAAAAAAAATAAAATCTGAGTTTATGTATTTATTTCAGCATGTCATTTGGGGAATAAAAAGGCCTATAAAATCCATGTGGTATCGAGCAACACAAAAAGCAGTAGGAGCATTTGTCTTACATTACTTCTACTGGGTTTTTTGTTTTGTTTTGTTTTTTACTAAAACTGTGCTGTGTAAAATAGTTTGTGATCTCATTCAGTGATGTCCAAAGTCAGTGAGCTTTTCCACTAAACATCATAAACTTATTGTCAGGCACAGGAGATTAGATGTGATCATGATTTCTAGTCCAGGAAACTGAAAATTGGTCTGTATTCATGAATGTGCTGTGTAATAGGCTGTTATAAATCCAGTTGGATTATTAGGATTTATTACAGAAGGGAAGAATCATGGTCACGTTTAACTCACTAGATTCAAGGTTTACAGAAATAACCAATTCTTATAATGGTTGTCTTTTCTTATAAGAAAAAATATCAGCAGTGATAACAAAAGTATTTAAGTCAATATAATTCAAAAGTCAATTTAAGCCACAAGTCATGAGGATTCCAAGCCAAAACTTTTTGTGATGTTCTGTACTCAGAAGAAAATAATTTTCCACATCAGTTTTTGCTGGTCCATCGCATTTCTCTGGATGGAAGGAAGGTGTTTTGAGATTTGATTTTATTTCTGATTGTCCTACTCTGATTTGGTTGGTAATAAATTAAACTAGTTTCTCCCAGTTGAGTCTGTTTTACCCGTGACAGTAACTGCAGAGGGATCTCTCCCTGCCCTTATCTTGACCTTATCCTTCCCAGTTAAGGAGGGGAGTGATATAAAAAAAAAAGTGGCAGTTGAAATAAGATATTTAACACAATGCATAATATTGGGCACTATCCTTCTTGAAAATATTTATTATACCAGTCAAGAAAACACGGCTTTTTTTATTTATTTGGATTGTTTGATGGTCAAACATAGTGTATTTGAATTACAAAAGCATTACACACACACACACACAAATGCATAAATATGTGTCACCCAGCTTTCCTTTTGTCTTGATAAAATTTGAAGTTGTGTGGTATTTTGGAAATAGCTTTCAGAGGCAACAACTCATTCTTCTGCACGTTGTTGCAATTTGTTTCTGATGTCAAAAATACATTTTTGTAGAGCAGAATGCTATTAGAAGGAGAGAATTTCAGTAGGAGATGCTATTTTTTGTAATAAACTGCTCAGGAGTTCATCAGTCAATGTGAATGCTGGCAAAGGCAGTCATGCAACCAGCCTCATTTTGTTTTTTAAAAAAACACTCTTTACCAAAATTTCTACTCTTTAGCTATACTAAATGATTGATGGGCACTCTTGTCTTGATTTAGGAAGTCATCTCAGAAAAGAAATTTCATCTTTGAGTATAAAAATATCTGTAAATGTGTGCACACAGTTGTGCACTTAAGGCTATTATTTTTTTAAAGAAATAGATCTGTCTCTAAAGAGAAGCCAATGAAATATTAATTTTGTAGACACATTCCTTTTGTTTTGCATGAGCATGTGAGATTAAACAGGCTCACCAGAGACATTTATCGGTACCTTGTCTGACGTCGTCGTGGATTTGAGGTTGTCCCATCCCTGTCCA
>NW_008239671.1:2161981-2183947 GCF_000691975.1 Corvus brachyrhynchos
GGAATGCAGCCATCAAGGAATATGACAAAGTGACCAGTCCTGCTGTAACGTTGGTGACTTTGTGTCATTCTCCTGCATCACAGG
Source organism: Corvus brachyrhynchos (assembly GCF_000691975.1). Taxonomy (NCBI): domain Eukaryota; kingdom Metazoa; phylum Chordata; class Aves; order Passeriformes; family Corvidae; genus Corvus; species Corvus brachyrhynchos. The sequence continues at coordinate 2,162,066 of NW_008239671.1, forward strand.
GAAGCTTCCAAAATCACTTGACATTTTACCTCTGAATCCAGGCTTACCCCACCTAACAATTGCTGTATTTGGAAGTACACACATTTATAAAATTATTTCAAACATTTATTGACATATAAAATTTTAATTATTGAATTAATTAAATAATAAAGTATTAAAATTTGGAAATAATAAGATATAATTTCCAAGCTCTAGTGAAACTAAAGTATTCTACCCATTCCCCTGCTGGAGGTAACGTTTCCTGATCCCAGAGCACAAGCTATGAACACACAGATATCACAGCAGAGCTCACTTGATCTATTTACAGTCCTGTTGTGCATCATTTCCAACTGCTTTGCAATGCTGACTTGTTAAACACTTTCCTGTGGCCAGCCCTAGTCAACCCATCTGTGTTCTGTGAAGTTCTTCTGAAGGTCAAACCTCAAAGATAGTTTCAGGACAGATGCCAAAATGAGTTTACACTCTGTAGATGCACTTTTGCTCTTTATCTTAGGCGGTCACTGAATGGCTCTGAGTGTACAGAAGTCACATCCCTGCAAAGCATAATTTGGATATCCATTTGATATTTAATCTCAGGAAATAACCCTTTCTGATCTTTTTGGAATGAATCTTTTATGTTTATGAACAAAATAAACAAAAGCCTGTATTGCATGTTGTTGAAACAAATTATTAAGGAAAAATACTAAGGAAAAATAGTCATGCTTGTCAGCCGTTAAACCTGAACTAGGATTCTCTTATTCAAGCTCTGCTATCTCTTGGTTTTGATCTGGGACTGAATTTCACATGAATGCTGCATAAATATTTTAATGTCTGTGTAATTATGCTTTAAATAGACAGCAGTATTCAGCCAGGTCATTATGACCAATTTGTGTCACCTTTTGTCTGGGAGAAAGCTCCTCTTTGATTCTTACGTGGTTTTCCTCTTTCTTCTCCTCAATCCCTGCAACTTTTAATAATAGCTATTTAAAGAAAAAAAACAAAAAGAAAAAACAACCTTTTCTTCTTGCAGCCTGTTGTTCCTCCCCCATGCTGTGAGGTAACTTTTCTATTAAAATGACCTTCTTTTACCACTGGTTCCAAGACTGAGGGACAGAATGGGTTTGTGGCACAACATGCTTCAAGGACAAACTTAAAGCAGGCTGTGTTCTGCATTGTTCCACAAATCAAACCTTCCCTGAGCTGCATCCCTCAACACTCAACTCACGGAAATGCTGCTCTTTGACGCAGGAGATCACAACTCCATCCTGCAGTTCTTAAATGTTCTATGTTCCCCTTAAATGGGGAGCATCACCCAAATATATTCATAATTTACTGAGCTTGTAGTGGTGAAAATGGCAGTGCTAGGTTAACTGTTGGACACGATTTTAGAGGTCTTTTCCAACCTTAACCGTTCTGTGATTTCCTGAGAGCTCATGAAACTCCAGAAATTCTCCTCGAAACAGTAGCACAGTACAAATAGTGGAGCACAGCAGAGTTTCACAGGTTGAGCCTTTACACTTCTCTCCCACATACAAAATCATTAGAAAAATAAAGTTTTCATTCCTGTGATTGATCCTGCAAGATAAAGAAGAAAAAAGGAGAAGAAAAAAAAAAAAAGAAAAGACTGTTCACTTTATACCAGAGAGGTAATATGCATCATGGCACTACTTTAAGATGAGATACTTCCTACCCATTTCACACTTTAGAAATAATTACTTAACACAGTGCAGCCCATTTTATTCACAGTAACTTTTTCTCAGTAATTTACTTGGTAGTTTTGAAGTGAAAAGCATCATGCGGTGTGGAAAGCTGCAGAGCTTCTCCTGCTGAGCTTTAGTTTTTTTGTGGTTTTTTTTTTAATTTCTTTAGGCATTTGATCATCATGGATTTGACTCACTCTTAACACTAATTGCCATACTGAAGAAAACTTCACTAAAATGTAGTCTATTAGAAACCAGTACTGGAAATTAGGAGTCAAGTTCCCATAGACTGTGGATTCAGTTGTTCTCCTCTTGGTGCACATCACGACCAAGGGGAACACGCAGAAGCTCCATAGTTGTTGTTGTTTTAGTGAAATCATTCATTTTTATAGTAGAAATTTATTCAATTCAATTATAATATTGAAGATCATGCCAGTGGAATTACAGGTTGTGGCACATAAGAATAGAGCAATAAATAGGAAGCATGGAATGCTGCATTATATTGCTACAGAAATTGATATTGAAGTCATAGAAGGGCCAAATTACTGAATTATTGGAATAACACTATTTAAAATAGTTGATATCCTTGTATATTAAAAATAAATTTGATTTGTAACATCAAGTTTTTCAGGAGGGAAAGGATCAAACGAGATGTAGGGGTCAGTCAGCACTTTTACCATGTGCAGTTAGTTTCTGTAAGCATTTGTCATTAATAGGGGTTCCAAACAGCTGCAGATGTCTGTGGCAGTGCATGATTGGTACTGAGATTTGCAAACAACCCTGTTTGTCTTGATACAAACCATTACCCATTCCTCAGGGGAAAATCTCCTGCAGTGAACAGCTCAGTGCAACTCCATATCCGTGGTTCGCCTCCAAAGCCAATGCTAATTGATAATGGAAGGTGTATCCAGGGTAATTTAAGAATTTCAATTCCACAGACTTTCAGTCCTTTTAAAAATGTACACATGTGTCTCATTGGATGAATTTTCAGAAGGATCTAGATAACTTAGAAGGATATAAATAACTTTGGAGCTGACAAACCAAATCCAAGCCCATTTTAATGTTCTTTGCATGGCTGGTCTTCCTCTGGCACCTCTGAAGTCTCGTTCAGTTTCATTTATGAATATCAGAGTGAAGGTGGTGCCAGTTAGCATCTGTTTCAAATTTATTTCAGGTCTTGCACTGGAACCACAGGTTTCAGTCTGCTGTGATTTTATTTAACATTCTTTAACATTTTTTCTACTTCATGTCCTACAAGAAGTCTTTGTGGCAATCTACCAAAAGAACTAAGTTGCTTTTAACCCCTTCTGAGGTATTTTCAGGGTTTTAGTAGTGCCAGAAGATGAAGGTGTAGCAAGGAAATTTGGAAAACAGGATTAAATTTAAATTGTCACTATTTTAAAGGGCAGAGTATCAACTGTGCAGTGGTTTTGCATGTTGCATATTCACATACTTTCTTCCTTTCCCATTAGCTCTGAGATGGGCTCCAGTGGCACTTTCCTTAGGAATTTCAATGCCATCATTATCTACGGGGCAGAGTTAACTCGTCATACTGCACAGTCATAGTAATAACTCTTCTTGGAGGCATTTATGTGCCTGTGCAGAGCTATTCATTCAATTACCCTGTGGACCAGGCAGGGATGGTCAAATTAATTACTATCTCATGAATATAGAAGATAAAGGGCCAAATCCAATTAAAGACCTCAGAGTCTCTGAGCTCAGAATTATAAGATGATCATTTTAAGTGATTTTACCACAGGGGTACCTAGACCTGGGCTATGCATTGTGGCTCTTGAAAAAAGTAAAGTCACCTCATTCCAGGAGATTCACTGTGCTGAGTCAAGTCCAGGCCCCCATCTCTTCTGGATCTTAAAAATCCAATTAGGTCTGGAAGGAGAAGGCTTCTTCCAGCTTTTTTCAGTTCTGTCCTGAAGTCATGCTTCGATAGGGGTTTTAAGATTAAAAACAAACAAACAAACAAAACCAAACTAAAATAAAATAATAAAAAAGTGAGATTCTAACACACATAGAGGTTACTCTATGTCCTATATTTTTATTTTAATAGTTGAGGATCATGTAGGGCTTCAGTCTGATTTCCTGTTATGGGGATTCACAAATCCTTATTTCCTTTACAGCTCTGGACTGGGCACATTTTTTACCTGTTCAACTGAAACTGAGCTGTGGTGCAGATTGGAGTGAAAGAGTCAGAGGAGCTGCAGGCACCAGTGCCCACCCCAGCATATCCCCCCTGGGGACTCCAGGCAGGGCTTTCAGGGCAGGTTTGCATTTGTTTGTCCTTTGGAATCCAGCTGCCTTTAGCAGGAGAAGGAGTCGTCCCTACCCTTCCCTGCTCCCATTTCACCTACTTAATCTAAGTCATCTGCTTGAGGATTCCAAAAATAAATCTTTTATTCAATGGAAATTTGGAGTGTCCATGAAAAATGAATGCTCCAATCATTCAATGGAAATAATGGTAAAACTCCTGCTGACTTGAGAGGGAGCACAGAGAGGCTTTGTAAATGCACCAGTTATCATTCAGTGAAGGTCTTTATGTATTTAATTTTATTCTAATAACAGAACAAAAGCCACAAATATTTCTGGTATCTCCAAGAAAAAATAAGGCCTCTAATCAGTCTGTAGAATTAAAGCATTATTTTATGCCTAATTAGTTTGTAATAGAATTTCCAAAGGGTTTCTTTTTCTGTAAAAAAGACTGTTGATGAAAATGTCACAGAGTTATTTTCAACAAGCTTTTGCTTCAGATATCCCACATGGACATTCTGTTATTTTGAGCTGGCTTTTACACTAATGCCCTGTAATTGTGTTTCACTTCCTCTGGTTAAACTGACAAGTAATTTGAATGGTATCACTTAACACATTGATCTGAGGCAGTAGCAGGAATAGACCACGCTTTGCTCTGTGAAAATAGAGCTGGTCCTTTGCTCTTGAATCCTTTTGGGAGTCTGGTTGGAGTTTAAAAACTCCTTTTACTTTTTTCTTTTTTTTTAATTTTATTTTCTTTTATTTCATCCCTGTTGCCTCATGGTTGTGATGTCCTACAAAGAAACATGAGGAAACAAAAAAGCCTGTACTCAAAGTGAAAGGTTAATTACCATAATGAGGTTTGAGTTCTTTTCTTTGCTCTGTCTCCATTCATTTCAAACAGGAGCTGCAGTTATGGTGTGTGTGCAGTTAAAGCTCACACTCATTGTTTGCGTGCAGGTGGGGTTTTCACAGGAGAGTGTCAGAGTGAAAACCCTTCTTGCCAGGCACATGTCACTGCCCTCAGAAAGTCTGACACATCCACAGGTGTTGTGAAGGCTGCACAGTAGGTGCCAGGTAGGGTTCAGCACTGGAAAGCAGCAGAGGTTTCACTGGATGCAAGAAACATCACGCAAAATAACGTCAAATATTTTTTCACTGTGTAATGTAATTAAAATTGTTCAGAGCAAGTTGGATTATTAAAGAGAACACACAGAGAAAAACCCCTCCCTGGGTGGTCTGGAGGAAACTGGAAAGATAAGGAGAAAGAAACTAACAATTAATTGGAAAAAGTATTTAATTCTCTGTTATAAGTAGAAATATTGAGTTGACATTGACTTTCAGCTGCCTGCCTTGATGAACACGTTTTTGATTGGACGTTAACAAGACTCATTTCCTCATGGATCACCCAAGGAATAGAAGTATGATCCAATTAAAAAGAAAGAAATGCAGATGTGAATGTCAATACGCATCTCATCCAGAGATCTATTTGTTAGTGGCAGATGCAGCCAAGCAGCTGAAGTCCTGTTTTTCAGTGATACTTGTTAATCAAAGCACTGGAAGTGCAGCCAACACAGTTCTGTGCTTCCAGGGCACAGACAGGCAACAACTGGGGGGGTTGAATTCTGAGTAATACCTGTCTTTGTGCCATCAACAGTAATTCTGTACTTAAATAGAATGGCAGAGTTAGAGCTTCAGTATATTCATGAGAAACGCTCATTTTATACCTGTAAATGTTGTGAATGCTTTGATGAACCTCCAGTGGTCACTTCATTTGTCAGAGGTGCTTATTTGGTTAAAAAGCTGTAAAAACAATGCATAAAGGTCCACACTGTGGAAGCCAACATTGCAGTCAAGTGTTGTCATCAGATGGAGTCTTTTTCTTAAATATATAAACAAACAAAAACTTCTTTGCTTGTAACCAAACAACATTATGTAGTTCTCCTATTCCTTCGAAAGAGAGAGCTGGAAAATACTAAAAGGATGTTTTCAAGGAATGCTGAGGTATCTCAGGAAGCCCTGCATTTAACTCCTGTGGATCCTAATGCACCCTTTAATCTAAAACCAGCTAGGAAGAGAAGGGCTACAGGTGCTTTGTAGTGAATAAGACATAAAACTCACAGAAATACCAGACATCAATATCACCTCCACTAAGAGCTCTGACAAGAATTTCCACTAATTTGTGGCAGGGACATAGCAAAGATTTAGTCAATATATTTCAGAGTTTAGATGCGCGAATTACTGTTCATTACATGTTGTAAGACATTCTGTACTTCTCTACCCCTCTTCTTTTTATAGTTGCCTGTATTGCATCAACTTTTTCACTGACAGAATTTTAACAGAATGCATGATATAAGACTTTGTTAATAGCTATATATGACTCAGGAACATTATCATGCTTAAAATAATAGAATAGACTTTTCTGCAGAGCTTGTATTAAAGTAGATACATTTTGACATGTTTTATTTACATAGCCCTTTGCTAAGGGCTTTGATAGCTGAATGGAAAGAAAAAATTGTGTACTACCTCCTTTTTCTCATTATTTTAGGTTAGGAGAAGGCATCCAGGAGCAATTTAAAAGCAGATTGCAATTTACAGCTGCACAGCACTTGGTGGTTAAATGAGGAGTTTGTAGTGGACCCTTTGCAAGTAGAAGTCTGTGAAGAAATTAGAATAAGTTTGAATTCTGGAGTAAACATTTCTGACCTTCTAAATGGAAACATCTGCAAGATTTTGCTTAAATGATGAGTGGGGAGATTCTCAGCTGGTGTAAATTAGTTTGGCTTCAGTAAGGCTGATGTTTTTATATCAGTTTACATCATTCACATTTCTTTCCTCAAAAATTCTATTTTTTGTAAGCATTTAAGTGTAACAGCATCAATTTTCTGTACCAACATTTTCTGAATAGAAATGTGCAGTTTCTTCTATGAAAACCCTGATGTTTTCCTCTTTGAGTCCTCTGAGTAAGCATTGCAAAGGAAAAGATGTTCTTTAACTACAACAAATACTCCGCCAGATTAAAATTCTAATACATATTGTTATAAAATCACCCCTCAAACAGGAAGGAATGAGGAGAAGCTTCACAGACGTCCCATCACAGCTCCCAAGGACAGTAGGACAGACACCAGGATGAGAAGTAGACTTGCATGCTAACACTCCTTTCCCCTGCATTCCCAGCGACAGAGATCACATTACACACACACTGCCAGAGATTTCTCGAGGACATAGCAGAAAACCTCTCTCAGGTTATTAGTCTTGGCTCTTCCAGCTGCATTCCCTTGTTTCCCCCCATTATCAGCAAACTTCAGTTCCAAATTAGGGTGATGTTGCCGTGTGTCTTTATCTGATTAGAGAAATCCAGATATAACTGGAGGGATTTTTGGTTTTCTTCATTAAGTTGTAATGTTTCTGTGACCCAGTTCCCTCAGCCTTTCCTCACATGGCAGCTTCCCAGTGCTTGGATCATCCTCCTGGCCCCTCTCTGGACCTCTATAGCCTGCCCACATCTCTTTTGCCTATTTGAAAATATTAAACAATGTTGAGCTCAATACTGACCCCTGAGGGACCCTACTTGTGACAGGCTTCCAGCTTGAAAAGGACCTGAGACTGTTAAGCTCCAATATTGAATCTGAATTATGGAGTGTGTTTCTTTCAGAGAGAGGGAAAAACGTGAATTATTTTCAGGACCTCAAAATATCCCATCCTGGGAGGACAGGAATGTCTTGTGCAGAAGCTTGTAAAAAGCACACCCTTATAATGCTGTATTTTTTAATTCTCTGGAAGAAAATTATGCAATTCACACATTTGTCCAAGATACAGTCTTCATCCTGATCCTTAGGAGGGCTGGGCAGCCATTGCAGTTATTACATAGGCAGTTTATCTCATGTAGCTTAGTATTCTTTTAAGAATTATTCATCAAGTGCTTCAAGCTCCCCTCCACTGTCAGTGGAGAGAAGCAATCCCCTGTGATGATAAGTATTCTGTATTAAAATAAATACGCAAGACAGATGGGTGCTCTAAAAACGCCTGTCACTATATATTGCACATAGAAGGAGCTAAAATAACTAAATTTGATTCAGTATTTCAAGATGGTAAAATTAAATGGGATGGTCCTACCCTGAGTGCTATCGCTGCTTTCTGGAATGGCAGAGTGTGCTACTTTATAATCTGACTTTAATTAAATGACACAACTCTTAAATGATGTCAGGATATTCTTGCCAGGGGGAAGAATTTCTCATAGCTGCATTGCTTTCTCCTCCTTCCAAAAAGACTCCCCAAACAATGCATGTATTTTATGCAATAAAAATCAATGAGATTTGGAAGTTACACGTGCCTTTTCACTTAGGAAAATCCCACCAGATGCCTTTCCTGAATTTTCAGTGCCCCAGTATGCTGTAAAACCTAGTCTTGGCTAGCAGCTAGAAAAGCAGGAATATGTCCTCACCACAGTGATGTTGGAAACCCTTGTTCAAAAATACACAGAATACAGAAATACTCAGTGTATCCTCTATAAATGGGGAAAAAAAAAAAAATCACCAAACCCAAAACATTGCTGCCTTCATTCTCAAGAGTGAAAAAGTTCTCCATTTTATGCAGCCTCTGATATCATTATAAGTATAAATTCTTCAGCCAGTTCTTTTTTTTTTTTTTCTTTTTTTTTGGAAGCTTAGATGCCAGTACACGGTTATGGGTAAATATCAATCAATAATAGCAGCTGCCACTTGGGAACCAGTATGATCAAACCTTAATCCTAACTGGTGTTCCAAATCCAACTGCTGTCACTGATAATGTTTCTGAAAATCTTTGGTTATTGCCAAAAGACAAGAAGTAGTTACAAAAGTGAATTTTGCAAAACAAGAAAAATAATGGCCGCAAACCAAAGTAAAATACTCCCCTACACACAAGTTTTCCCACTTTGGAGAGGATAAAAGAAGAAATTGCACATGGCTGATATTAAACAAACCAATTAATTCACCAATTCACCACTTGAAGGCATTCAGATATTGTGGTGATGTGGCCTGCATAAAAAAACATACATAAACTATAACAAGAGAATCTTCAGCCATTAATGGGTACAGTTTTCATTATTTCTTTATTTTATTACATACTTAATTTTAATTATGTACAGACGTAGATAAAATTTGCTTGGATGCAGGCCAAGGATAAGATTTGCACACTTCAGGTACTGATACTGTGTCCAGCTCATGGTTCATTTTAATTTTATTGACTTTATTTACTATCTGAGGTTGCAAGGATGTGGCTTCCCCAGCTTTCTCCGTAGCTGTAATTATTCATGCTACCCTGGAACCAAATAGACTCACTGGTCACAAGGTAATTAAACACTGCTGAGAGCAATTGTTTTATTTAAGGACAACTTATTGTCTGTATCATACATTTATGAGCAGATTATTTAGTGAGTGGCGTTCTAGAACTGTGCAGTTGTGTGGAAGGGAAGGCGCTGTAACTCAGAGTTCTACTGCAAAGCAGCCTCGTCATGAACAAGCTGAAATCTCTGCATCCACAGCAGCCTGGGCAGCAGGGGAGGGGGAATTCTGCCCCTCCCAGGTGAGACTCCACCTGCAGAGCACCTGGAGCCAATCCACAGGAGGCACCAGGAGGATCAGAGGGATGGAGCAGCTCTGCTGGGAGGAAGGGCTGGGAGAATTGGGATTGCTCAGCCTGGAGAAGAGAAGGCTTTGGGGTGACTTCAGTGGGGCCTTCCAGTGCCTGAAGGGAACTTCCAGGAAATACGGAGAGAGGCTTTACGAGGGATGGATTGACAGGATGAGAGGGAATGGCCTCACACTGAAAGAGCAGGTTTAGATCAGATATTAGGATGAAATTGTTCCCTCTGAGGGTGATGAGACTCTGGCACAGGGTGCCCAGAGAAGCTGTGGCTGCCCCTGGATCCCTGGAAGTGCCCAAGGCCAGGTTGGATGGGGCTTGGAGCAACCTGGGATAGTGGAGGGTGTCCCTGCCCATGGTGGAATGGGATGGGCTTTAAGGTCCCTTCCTACCGAAACCATTCGGTGATTCCATGATTTCTGTCTTGTCCTTTCTCAGTGGTGACTCAGCCTTTCTTCTGTGCAACCACCTAAACAAAGCTATAGAAGGATATATATATTCTATATATTCTATGTTCTAGCCTTAATATACAGGCCTTACTACACAACCTTTTTTACCCCCTTTATGTGCAAAATTCTTTTTTTTTTTTTTTCTCCTGAAGAAATAAATGAATTATTAAGAGGAAATGGGAGCATACAAATTTTTCATAGCAAAACTGAAGCTGGAAAACGGGTGATTAGAGAACCACCAATGTAGTTACTTAGAATAAATTCTAAAACCAAAATAATTTATAGGAATAAAAATATGATAAAATCACTGGGCTGAGTACAGCAGTAATTCCTGTTCATACCACACTCCCAAGAGACTTCTTACTGTTCAATTTTTCCTTAAATTTATTATTTTAAGATGTCTTTTTCAGTTCATCTGTAGAGGAATCACACGGATTTTGTAAAACTGGTTTTCCTGACCCATCTCCCTATAAAATCGCTAGAATTTTCAACTTCCAGTGAAATTTAGTCTCCACTTCTCCTAGAATATATTGTTTGGTTTTTTTTTGACCCGAAAGGAATCGTCTTCTGTCAGAAGGGGACTATGTATTGGTGTGTTTAAACCTAGATGTCTGCTTAAAAGCACTGATGCAGCCTATGCCTGTTGTTTAAAATGTTTTTCCTTTTAGTACTAAGCTTCTCTTCATCACTTTTAAAAGGGCTATTGAACATTGGCATAGTTTTAAAGGAGTGATGTTGTCCAACATTTAAAATAAAATATTAGGACAGATATATTTTTGAGAAGCATTTTACGCCTTAATAAAACATTGTGATATTGAAGTTCTCAATAAACTGTAAATAATGGAGCCCTCCACCTAGGAGATGATGAAAATATGGAAGTATATCAGTGTTTGGGAGCTTTTGGATCAATAGATAATCTTTCCAGCTGTCTCCTGGAGGCTAAATTACTTGAAACAGTAGTGAGGGTGTCTTGGATGTGGAACACATGATGTTTAAGGAGCTTGAGCTCTCCCAGATATTTTGGCTGACATCTAAAGCAGCAAACAGGGGAATGTCTGAAAATAGTGGTTCCAAAACATCTTACACAGATTATTGTTGTTAATATTGTTATTGTTAAATTGAAACCCTGAGCTTGTAAATTACAAACTTGAAAGGAAAACAGTGCTCTCTGAGATCACTCCTTTGGTTGGGATGCACATTGGGGGTTTGTGTGTGATATTATGTTGTAGGCCTGCAGTTGCCCCACTTCTTGTGTATTTCTTGGCACACCATGCCCTCCTTTTACAGGTTACCATTGTCAGCCTTGATCATCTGGCATTTTTCTAAAATAATGTGCTCCAAGTAGTGGCTTTGCCTCTCTCACATCTCTAATTGATCCTAACTTTTCAATGCAAGGATATTCATTACAGTAACATCTGTCTTTCTAATAATAATTCTGGTAGTAGCAATTTCATCTGTTTCATATGCTGAAAGTGGAGCTCTGTGATTTCCTTAGTAGTGGTATCTGGAATTGTTAAAAACCAGCAACACAGTTCCAGTCTGGAGCATTTTCTTCCAAGGTTGACCATATTTCATCTAAAATGCACTGAGTCTCTGGGCTGATTGGTCTGACTGTCCTTTTCTTGGTTCTGTGATATTCTCTAGGGTTAGAAAAGTGTCCTGTTAAGTACCTCGTGCTGATCAAAAGAGTTTGGTAATGAGCAAATCGTGGGATGTAAATGTCCTTAATAGGTGTGATACATATTTTGGGGATTTAATATTTTACTCTAACAGTTTAAACTGTAAAACGAAAAAAAAAGAAGGAGAGGAAAAGATCTTTGTAAAAAGGAAAACCAGTGCCATACCTTAGCAGAGATCCAAATGAATTTGAAGTTCCCTGTATAAATAAGTTCTAGCCTTAATATCATGCAGTTTTACCTGTGAAGCTTTTCAGACTTTGCTTAATAGAAATGTCTGTATTCTGTCTTTATTGTTCAGGTAATATTGTTGACACTGGTTGGACTGTGGGCATTTTCTGTAGTATCAAAACAGTCAGTAGCTTGATTTCTTCACTTACCAGACATGGATGTGTTGAGAAATGACACAGCTTCTCACGTCAGGTGGCAAATCAGGCTTAAAAACACTTGAATATTATATTCAGGGAGCTGGATCTGGTGTTGAGTGACCTGGGAGGGAACTGCAGCCTTGGGGTAGAAATGCAGTGGAAGACCCTCTCCTGAGCTGGGGGGCCCTGCAGCCCCTGGTCGGGAGACTATGGGAATTGGCTCGTCCTGAACTGAGAATAAATCAAATGGGCAGGGAAAAGCTCTAAGAAAGTTAGAATGGTAGCAGCTCAGACTGAGAAAATTGTTTGAAAATATCTTGAGTACAAGCAGTATGTAAATGCTGTTAATGGTCACTAGAAATCAGGGACTTGATTAATATATTCTCCTGTAGCAAAGTTCTCCTCATTACACCATGAATAGATGTAATTCTGTCCATAGGAACTTGAATACGGATATTTTGGCATTCAAGGAATTCTGTGCATTTCTCCTCCTTCTCCTTTTAACTCAATGCCAGCAGCAATTTTTACTTCCTTTTCATCCCAAAGTATCTTTCTTCCCTTTGCTGAAAAAGATTAACAGAGAAATGGCAAAAGGCTCAATACCAAGCTTTTTCATTTTTTCAGGAAATAAATAAATTCCTTTCTATCCCTTCTAGGAATGAAGGCCAAAAATTTATCACAGAGCAACAATAAAATAAGAGTATTTAAGGATTTAAATAAATAAACTTTAATAAACTTGTATTTTCAGCACAGAGCAGATGGTGTTTGACAGACCTGCCTGAAGCTATGTAGCATCACATGCCATGCTAGTTATTTTCCAATAATGTGATTTACTAAACAAATTTCTTTGAAATCATACAATGAGGAAGGGGGTTTGTATACAGATTAAAAGGGAGTAGCCATTTTATAAGTAACAGCTGAAGGACACTTAAAATTCCTGGATAAGTAAAAATGGTGCAGAATGTGACACTTCAGCCATATTTGTGTAAGTTAATAAAATACTGCCTTTGAGAGAGCTCAGCTGGATCTCTTGGTTTGGTTTCGTTTTCCAGCACAGACTGGTTTATTACTGTAGCCCTAGGCCCTAGGGTGTATCACCGTGTCCTGCAGCCATAGGGAGGAGGAGGAGAGAAGATCCAGCAGGCAGGAATTGTGCAGCAAGATTGATTTATTTAATTATTTTACAAACTCTTTTATAGACTTTTTTCTTCATAGTCTAATTGGACAAGGATCAGCCACCCCTTGGGGGTGATTGGCTAAAATCCTAAAACATCCATTGTCAAAATATTTTTCTACTATACTATAAACAAGACTTCTCAAGGCTGGAGGTGTTTGGTTGTTTACCTACTCTGCTGCCTCTTCTGTGAGAGAGAAAAGTCTCTCATGGACTTAGAAAATAGCAAGAAAATCCTTGCTAGCAGCATTTTAGTATCTACACTGGTTCATCCCGTTTAGCATCTCAGGCAGCATGGAGGCACAATTTGGGCAGTTGCGCACAGCAATGTGTTTTGGAGGGAGAAGGGACCGGCCAGATGGATATTGACAGTTTGTGTTGTGTGGCCTAAGGGTGACAGAAGGGTTCCCAGTTGTTTTGTGTTTCACAATAGGATGTACCTTAAGGGCCACTGTTTATGTAAACACTGTTTATTTAAAACTGGAGTCAAAAAGTTACCGGACAGATCTGAAGAGAGGCTTAGGAGAGATGCTGGATTTAGGCTACCATGGGCCTACTCTCAGTGAGCGTTTCCTCCTACGAGACATACAAAATACCCAGATTAGGAACCTGAATTACAAACTTTGAGGTCAGTCTCAAAATTTCTACTTCTATTTCCAATAACCAGGAGGCTTTTCCTCTAAATGGTACAGTTTATCAAATGCTTAATTTGTTTGGTGTTACTGTATCCCGTAGCTGACTGCCCTGGAAGGATTCCCAAGTTCCTGTTCAAGGACAACTTTCTGACCCCCTAAGTGGGTGCCAAGCATTAATTGCTTGACCTCACCATGTTGGTGGTGAATTCAAAATACATGTGCCCTGCATGAGATCAGTGAAGAGGAATTGTTTTGTTTGAGAGCAGTAAAATACTGTCCCTGTGTAGCCTTAAGTGCCATGGTGTTTGCTCTTTGATTATTCACAGTGCGTTTATACTTACAGGAATTTTGGTCTGTTTAGCAAATTATGCCCTCATTTTATTAAAAATAAGGAAAAAAAAGTGCCAAACAAAGGTTATCTTTGTCCTAAAAAAAAAAAAAAAGTTTTAACATATTTTCTGTGATTATGGATCTTTCTGATCCAGTCCATTAAGGCTTAAACAATGAGAAGGAAGAGAAGAATTTAAAGAATATTAAATAAATTGAATGATTTGACTGGAAAAATAAAGCATCCCAGAACACAAATGTCACCAAGGAAACTTGGTGCAGCAAGTGCACAGCACACAGCTGGAATAATTTTCCTTTTTCCTAAGTTTTCTTAGGATACAACTCTGTAGTCTGACAAGCTAGCACCTGGCTGAGACTGGCTCATCTGTCAGTCCCTGTTGGACCATTCCAACAGTCAGGAGAGGCTTCCTGAACCACACTTATCTGCCTCAGCATTATTGTGAAATTTCATCTTGAAAAACAGGCTCGATTGTGTGCACATATGGCAGCTGCTGTCTTGAACAAAATACCAGGGACTGAATTCAGGACATCTAAAACTAAAAGCCTGTGCTGACATTGCTCAGGCTGAAGAGACGTGGTCCTTCAGCTGGGGACCAGAAGAACTCAGTCAAAGGATGAACGCAAGAAAAGTGAGATAAAAATATCAGCGGGTGACACAGATGCCTCCTCCTGTGTGGTAGAAAATGCTTTCTCTCTGTTTTCTGGTGTCAATTTGTATGATTAACTCCAGAATTGGTAATGGATTCTTTTTAGAAAGCTAAGAGGTAAATTTATGTTTTGTATTAAATTCTGGTGGCACTTGATACTGTTATGTTTGAATTTCTAAATAAAAAAAGGGAATGGGTTATACAGATTTCTAAATAATCATAAAAGCTTTGGCCTCATGTCGTAATTAGAATTACAGGCAATAACAGAAAGCAGGCATTCTCTGGAGTGAATGCCTAAAGCAATGACTGGAACAGAGGCCTCTTGCCAATGTAGGGTTGATAACTGTGCTGTACATGTGAGAGGATATCATTGAAAGGGTATCTTTAATCCCCATCCCACCCCAAAAGTGACTTCTCAATAGCTCCCAGAAACGTGTGCTATTAGGCTCAGCTGGAGAGAGAAAATCGCTCTTAATCATATGCAAGGAACAATTCTAAATAGGAGCATTTGAAAACAGCCTTGGGAAGGAAAGAGTACTGCCAGAAAGAATGGAAGATCATTTTGATTCTTGATGAAAAGCTTTCAAACAGAGTTCAGTGTGCAAGAGATGTGACAAATCTTTAGAGAAGTAGTTTTCTCTTAAGAGAAAGGTAATACAGCTAACAAAGTCACTTAATGCTTTTTTGTGCCATTGAACCTAAAAACCGTATTTTTCCCCCATTGGTTATGAGCCACAAAAGGCTTTTTTCCCCCTTTTTAATCTTCGTGAGGAGTTTTGCTTTGAGACTTCCTGCAGGAAAATGTTTTAAGTGGAATTCTTCTTTATACTGAACCTAATGTCTGCCAATATGATTCCTGTTACAGGCGTAGGGACCATTTTCCTTCTGTCCTCAAGCTGTGTTGCTGCTTATTATCATGTTTAACATTCCCAGTGCCTGGCAGGATGGAGATTAGAAACTCTTAATATTCATTTTATAGTGAAAGGTCTTGCCAGATTTTTTGGAGTATTAGCTATAATATATGCACATAATTTATTGGTGGAAAAGTTCTGAACTCTCCAGTGAGTCACCTTAATCTTTGTTCTTATCACTTTAGGATTGTTTTAAAAGAATCTTCTGTGCCTCCTGTACATAAACACATTAAAAACATTACTTTGGAAATAACAAGTCAATGGAAGCAAACAAAAAAAGCAGCAAAAATTGTCTTTGATGAATCCTTACTATTTTTTTTTAAAGTTTATACTACCTGGAGCATTTTTCTCTAACTCTAAAGTTTCGGTTTTTTCAACAGACTGGAAGGAAGGAGAAGGGGGACCCACTCAACATTGCCATTGACAAGATGACCAAGAAAACACGAGACCTTCGAAGACAGGTGAGCCATGCTTTTTATAATGCTTCTTGATTTTCCAAGGAAATCATTGTTTTCCAGCTTCAGACTGGTTCTGCCACACGTGGGGTTATAAAGAATTGGTGTCCTCATTTAAATCTGCCCTACATTGCACATGACATTAAGCAAAGTAGCAGCATTTCCTGAGACAAGAGAAAGGGAGAAAGAAATGCATTCCAAGTGTAACCCCCAATGGTCTTTCCATGTGGGAGGGGAGGCAGATTGTCCAGACCTTCCCTGCCGTGGCAGCCCAAAAACCCCAGTCATAAAAACACTGGCATATGTGCTTATTTGAGTTTTATTGGAATCCTCTCACTGGAGTAACTGGAAAGATGAGCAGAATATGAAAAACAAAAATTATAAGAGCAGAATATTTTCAAAGAGAACTTCTAAGGTACTGTATTAAAGAAAGATCCTATGAAGATACAGAAAGTCATAATAAATAACAATTTTTCCAGAGAGGTGGATGCCCCATCCCTGTAAACACTCAAGGCCAGATTGGGTGAGTCTGAGCAACCTGGTCTCGTTGAGGATGGCCCTGCCCATGGCACACGGAAGTGAACCAGATGACCTTTAAAGGCCCCTTCTAACTCAAACTATCCTATGATTTTATGAATAATTGCAAAACCTAGTTCAAGACATGAAGTTTGGCTTTCTTATATTACATTTATCATTGTGTTTTGTGATAAGAAAGAAAGTTTAATTTGAAAAGCTTGAGATGGAAAAGAAGTGAAAGAATATTGGCAACGAAAAGGGAGAGATCTGTAGGTTTCTCCTTGCACCTGCAAGTTAAGGCAGAACAAATTGCCTCTTTTGACTTCTTTTTTCTCCAT
Organism: Corvus brachyrhynchos; assembly: GCF_000691975.1. Taxonomy (NCBI): domain Eukaryota; kingdom Metazoa; phylum Chordata; class Aves; order Passeriformes; family Corvidae; genus Corvus; species Corvus brachyrhynchos. The sequence continues at coordinate 2,179,149 of NW_008239671.1, forward strand.
TTGAGATGATCCCAGTTCTGCATTTTCTGTAAAATTAAATAATAATAACAATAATAGTAATAATAATAATACTAATGAAAATTCTACCTGGCCTCTGTGAAAATTATCCCAAATCCAGAAAACTGCCAAACCAAGTAAAGATTTAAATGTATCTCCAGATACCTCTTTGCAGCATGATAGTTTCAGAAAGAGTGGCCCCTGTAGGCATTTTGAAATTCGTGCTCTGCCCTGCTACAACTCAGCTCATTTCAGCTCTTCCTTCTCAGCCATCAGCAGACGTGTTTGAAGATCATATTCTCAGAGCTTATTTTGCCAAATAACAGACCTATTGCAGTGGACTTACAGACAATATGAATCACTGAGTCTCCCGTATAAAGCCTGGCGTCACATCTGCTGCTCAGCTAATGACAGAAGAAAGATCTCTGCTGTTCTGACCTCCAAATTTGTGGGATCCTCAGCTCTGCAGTGGAGCTGGGACCATGTGTTGCCTCCCACCTCTGTTCTTACTGCTTCAAGGAAGTAGCAGACTAACACATGAGTTAGTTCTCTGTGAGGCTCTCAGCAGTTGCCTGAATTACTCATCCCTAAAGGAAAATTTACTCTGAAACGTGATATAAAAATGGCACCTTTCTTAATAAGCTGTGTGCTTCTCATGTGTATTTACCCCCATGGAATGTTCAGTCTCAGAGAGGTTGGAACTCTGGATGTGGGTAAAGTGAAGCACAGATACTGTGTTTTCCTGCTTGGAGATGAAGCTTTTAATACAGTTTCTGATATTTATGAAAGTTAATCATGTATAATGTTTATTAAATTGTGGCAGTTGCTAGTAAACTAATCAAGATTAAATCATAATTGTGCTGGGTTTTGCACAAATGTAGAGGAAGATGGAGTCTGCTTTCAACAATGTGCGTTCTCACTGTAAATCATGATCCTTCAGAATCTTAATCAGTGTTCTGCTTCATCACATGAATAATCAGCAGTGTACCTGTGTGCATCTGCCCAGACCTGCCTGTGCACTCCCTGCTCAATTCCAGAGTGTGAGGGTGTCACTGAGAGCTGGCTGTAATGTTTGAGGAGAGAGGCCTGAAGATTCTGAGGAAATGAACTGCAGTGGAGATTACAGAGTTCCACTATTTCAGTCTTTCAATTTTGGGCTAAATCATTGCTGAGGCAACCAACTTTCAATATCATCATGCCTTTTGTTTTTAATGAATCCTTCTTAAATCTTGTTTTTCAGACTTTGGAAGTTTAATGTTAACCCCATAAAACTAGATAACCTGCAACAGATGTTTGGTGATGAAGAATACTTTTTTTTTTTTTTCCCAGTTGGTAGTTAGGCTGCCTTGCAAGTCTTCAGAAATCACCCATCTAAGACTGATTTTTCCTTTTCTCCCCAGGTCACTTAGCTCTTTATTTCTGAGATTTGATTTCATTATCTGCAGAACATGCAGACATGGGAAATGATTGTGGATGGAACACATGGTGCTAAAATTCCGCCTCACAATTCACAGTCTCTTCAATATTTCTTTTTCTGGTGGAATTACATCTTTTAAAGTCATCATTTAAACTCTCCTGGGAATTGGGAAACTATTATGGAGATCTAATTATATGTCTTACTATAAACTGCCAGTAAAAACATCAACCTAAGTCAGACTAAAAAAGTTCTTGGAAGCAGACACATCTCACCAGCTCATAGCTTAATGCTGCCATTCCTCACCGGATTTTCATAGAATCACAGGATGCTTTGGGTTAGAAGGGACCTTAATATCCACCTCTATCCAACCCCCTGCCATGGGACACCTTCCACTAGCCCAGGTTGCTCCAAGCCCCATCCAGCCTGGCCTTGGGCACTTCCAGGGATCCAGGGGCAGCCACAGCTTCTCTGGGCAACCTGTGCCAGGGCCTTACCACCCTCACAGGGAAGAATTTTTGCCCAAAATATAACTCAGGTTCCTCAGTACATTTAAAACAAGGAGGTACTGGAGAAAGTCCAGCAGAGGCCACAAAGATAGTGAGGGGTCTGAAGCATCTCTCGTATGAGGAGAGACTGCAGGAGCTGGGCCAGTTTAATCTGGAAAAGAGAAGAATAAGAGGGATTTCATCAATACGTACAAATATTTCCAAGGCAGAGGTCACAGAATGGTACCAGACTCTTTCCAGTGACGCCCAGCAACAGGACAAGGACTAATGGCCATTAACTAAAAGTTCCCTGAGAAAGAACTTCTTTGTGTTGAGGGTGGCAGAGCACTGGAATGGCTGCCCAGGGAGGTGGTGGAGTCTCTCTCTCTCTGGAGATATTCCAAACTCACCTGGACACATTCCTGTGTCACCTCTCCAGGTGCCCCTGCCTTGGCAAGGGGGTTGGACTGGATGATCTCCAGAGGTCCCTTCCAGCCCTAAAAATTCAGTGATTCTGTAACCCTGTCCTCTGCCAGTGTGAAGCCATTTCCCCCGTCCTGTCACTCCATACCCTTTCCAAAAGTCCCTCTCCAGATCTCTTGCAGCCCCTTTAGGCACTGGAAGGTGCTGGAAGATCTGGAAGCCTTCTCTTCTCTTGTTTTATTACATGATCTCCCACAAATGGCTTTCAGGTGTCTCTGGGGTTTGTCCTTGATACTGCTGATTTCATCTGAGCTCATTTGTAGGCTAAAAGCTGTAAGATAGTCACTTCCAAGATTTCTGAATTGGTTGGGTGAGTTCTCCCTCTTTCTGATGGGTTAGGATATTGATTGCTTCTTTTCAGTGTCTGCTTTTCCCAGTAGCCACTATCAGTATCAGGAATGGGGACACACTTTGGGGTACTCAGGATCAGGTTTGGCCGTTTAGGCATGAACTAGTATTAATAATGACTGTGCTGTGGTGTCTTTCTACCAGGCACACACTCTGCAGAAGCCAAATTAAAAAAAAAAAAAAAATTACATATCCAGGTCATATTTGCCCTTTTTATACCTCTAATCAATTCTTTATGTATTATGCAGTAAGTACATCCTTTCACATGACCCTTATGTATATTTGATCAGTCATTTACATTCCCCTGTGCCAAGATCTGCTCTTGCAAATACCTTTGTAAGACACTTGGTGTCTTACACCTGTGGGCATGATTTTCATCAGTCTGTTATCAGCCACGTTCTCTAACATCCCTCCCTTCAATCTACAATTATTATATTATCTTTTAGTCACAGAATATCCTGAGTTGGAAGGCACCCACAATGATCATTAAATCCTTGGTAGTACTGTTTCAGTAGCTGTATCAGGCTGCAAGTCAAACTTTCAAAAGGTTAAATGTTGATGAGACAAGTACCTCCTGTAATTAATTCATTCAAATTTGGTAAAACAAAGACCTTGGTGACAATGTTTTAATCATACTCAGTTTTTATCAACTCGATAGGTCCCTGAAAGTACTTGCAAATCGTTGTCCTTTGTTTAATATGGGTTACACCAGTTTGAACTAGATCCCAGGCTTCAGCATGTGCTTAGGCTTATTTGTCATCTCTCTGTTCCAGCCCTTCAGCAGCAGCGTGTCTCCATTTGCTCCTTATGTCACTCACTTCCACGTAGATTAAGTTGTACTGCTGTTTATGAATGCTATTTAGGGGAAAAAAAAATGTTTAGCACTTTGAAGCCTGCCAAAAATTGGTGTAGACTCTAGAAGGACTCTCAGAATAAAAACCATGAATATTAACTCATAGAATTAGAGTGACGGGACACCTAAAACTGAAAGAATGTGTTCTGTTGGAACAGATTTTATCGCAGCTAACCCATACAATGTCAATTGTATTATGGATAGACACTTATATAATGTGCTCAGTCTGTGGGCTTAAATCTCTCTACTCGAGTATAGGCATAGGTTGCTTCTTTACAGAATGTAAATGCTTTGAGAAAAACACAGGACTTCCTCCAAAAGAGGAAATCTTACCATCATCTTTTTGCAGCAATGTTGCAGGGCCCCTCTCCCACAGCAAAGCTACTGTCTCACACACAGACCAGATGACTTGCAAATGCTGTAGAGAGGACCAGCAGCACCTAGAAATTAAATCTTGGTGCTCTGAATCATGATTAACCGACTTATTTTTTGTTTATCCTCTCTTTACTATGTTCTGTGAGGACAAGCAAGACTTTTTGTCCAGTTTTAGAAGGATAATCTGAAGCACAGAAAACAAAATTGCTTTTGAAGGTGAAGCTGCCTCACTTGAGGTATTCTGTGTTGTACCAGCATTAGGAGGTACACAGCATCGGAATAGTAAGATATAAGCCCAGGGGAAGCATTAAGTCTCAAAAAGCAAAACAAAATCTTCAGTGGAAAACAGTGAACCCAATTCTAGTAACAATATACATTAAATAACAAACTCCTTTCACCTACCCAAAGCAAATGAAGAGCACACCCAAAGAAATAAAAAACTCATACAGAGGGGGCAGAGGGAAGTCAGTTATGGAAATAAGGTGGTGATATAAAGAAGTGGTTTTCCTTCAGTCACTCTTACAGTCACTGGAGTTCATCTCTGGAGGTTGACTTGGGGTTTCAAGAATGTATTTTGTATAAGCTCTTTGTATATAGGGAGTCATGAAAAATCTGCTTCCTACTTTAGGCACCCTAAAGGTAGGTTTGTGTGAGGAGTCCTTTGACTTTCCAGCGGTAGAGCCAGTCGATAGTGCAGCAATTGGTGCATTTCTGGGGGCGCTGGGGAAGTGTGTTCTTCTCTGATGTGCCCTTTGTTGCAAACAAGAGGACATTGGGTAGCATTATAGATCCTGAAGGGCACCTTTTTAAATTCAAGATCTGTATAATTTAAATAGGGAAA
>NW_008239671.1:2183965-2207703 GCF_000691975.1 Corvus brachyrhynchos
AAAGAAAACAGAGAGAACAAAAGGGTCACAGACCTTCCCGGGCTCACATAACACTGTGAGAGTTTGTAAGAGAGTTGATGCAGTGTTCTGAAGATGCAAAGCTTCGTGCAAGTGTGAAGTAGTAGCAGAACTTCCAAGCAGGTTGTAACTTCAAAATTTAGTCTTGCAGGAGTGTTTATTAAGATTTATTTTGCAAAGGCAGAGTTGAAGTGAGGTCACGCTTAAATAGATGATCCACAAGAGTCTGTGCTGTATTACCAAGGAGGAGTTTTTGGGAAAAAAGGGAAAGTGCCGTGTTATTGCTGAGATTGCCCCATTCTGTTGCATGAAAATGTATCTTGACACATTTTTTAAAGGGAGCCAGCCACGAATTAATCTAAACCTCTTTGAACTTAAGGCCACCTCTGGCATCAGCTTTTGCTTGTGAGAAACTCAGCCCCTTTACCTTGTTGCTTAATAGGTTTTATTTTCTCCTGCAGTGACTCCAAGTGCTCTTGAATATGGAAATCTGGAAGCTGCTTCCCAAAAGCAGTCTATCAGATGCTAATACAGATTTATTTCTGTCATGTGCAAATGTTCATGCCTTGTATTCATTTAATATATGTGCACTGCATTGTGCATAGTTCTTTTCTAGGTTTGTAGTTCTTTTCTAGGTTTTACAGCTTGTACAAAGGTGTTAGTCAGGAGTTTGGTGTAATACTGGCTTAGAAGGCAGAGATAGCAATGCTCCACTTAATAAAGTCCTCTACTCTTCCAGATTCTGCTGAATTTATGGCCACAGGAGTAGGGACACTCTGAATGTCACCAACGTGGTCTGAAAGAGCTGTGAGCCCCTAGCATGCTGTTCAATACTTCAATTTTTTGTCTGCTCCCATTCAGTAGAAAACTGATGTTATTTACTTCAGGAAAGGACTTCTAGAAATATTTTCAAAAATCTGAACTGAAAAATTAGGGAAAATGCACTGTTTGAATTACAATCAAGGATTTTGATTTGAACTTCTTTGAATGCACATGCCTTTATCTCCCTCAAAATGCACTTCTGGGTGTTTATCACTGTGACATTGAGGTTTTTATAGTGCTCTGAAGTGCTCCAGAGGAAATGGAGAGTGCTTTAATACTGCTGATTTACTCTTTCAGGTCTGCAGTAATTTCCTTACTGCCTAATTATAAGGCTTGGTTTAATTTACTCTACACATAATGTTTACTGATGCACATATGGTTCTATATTTCAGGAAAATATGCCCATATCAGGTAGTTTTGGGTAAGCCTGCAGTGTGTAACATTTTCATTAAACAAAGGAAACTTTGATCTGCAACATAATACTCATGATGGACTTTTTATTTTTTCGGGCAAAACCCACGGTGTAGTAACTACGGTTGCTTCTGCTTTTTGAAACAGGACTTGATTTTATCTTTTTTTTTTTTTTTTTTAACTGAAGTTGTGAGCAGAGGTTGGCCTTTCAAAGTGCCTTGTGAAGAATTAGGAGGCAAAACTCAGTGACAGCTCTATTGCATTGGAAGAGATTACTACTGCACATAGTTTGTGTATTATTCCTCAAATAATGAGCCTTCATAAAACCTCAGATATTTCAACAAATCTTTGTGTTTAGAAGATGCCTACCTCTGCAATCACTGCAGTGGAACAAGTCTGGAGTTTTTAAACCCTTCTTGATAAAAGACATTGTAAATGTGGGAGAAGCTCAATAGAAGTGTATAATGTTGCTACATTATAAATAAAAACCCCCACAAACCAGAGAAAAAAAAAAAAAAGACAAAAAAAACCATCAGAAATGTATTTCAAGAGATTTCTGTTGATAATAGTTTTATATAAAGAAGCTTTCACTGTTCTGTAGTGTCAGCTCAAGAATGACCTATAGTCACATCAGCTAAAGGAACTTAGAGAAGCTTGGATTCATAACAACAGCTTCAAGTGTTCATTATCAATAATGCAGTAGCATGAGGTAGGGTGTACTATAAACATGGAAGAAAACATAATCCTTTTCCAAAGACTTCTCTAATTCCATCTTCCTAATGGCTTTACGAGCAGTGGCAAAGTACATACAGTTTAATTGCCAAATGGGATTTCAATGTTGCATTTGTTTCTTAATTGACATTAATTTTGTTCACTAACTATTTCCAAGTGTTATGAAATATCTTTACTGTTATGTTCTACTTGTTATTAAGCAACCAGATACAAAAGATTTTGTTTCCAGTCCGTACTGTGTAAAAATTACTGCAAAGGAGAAGAAAACAAAGTATAAACAAAACGAGGAAAAAGACAACAAAACCCCCAACAAAACAAACCCAAGAACAAAACCCAGGCTGTGATCTCGCTGCTGTAAGGGCCTTTTGAAAGGTGTGGATGATAATTGATAGTATCAGATATCAGTCATCTCTGTCCATGGGGCAGGATCCGCTCATGACTCTGAGTGACTCTTGGACAGGATGATGAGAAATCCATTTTTGCAGCACGCAATCAATTTTTAATCTTGTTTCAGCTATTGTCTGGCACTCCAACAGACAGCTCTACCCAAGAGCTGTCATCAGCTTCCACTGGGCTCAGTCTCTAGGTCTTGGAGAAGCTGATGCCAATATTTACTGGGCCAGGCTGTTCATGCAGCTGGGTTACGTGTGACTGCAAGTGTGACACATGTGGCATTTATTGTATTAAACCTGTAATGCTTATTGGAACTGACTATTCATAGTGAGGATAACTTCATCAAGTATTTTCATAGAAAATTTCCTTCCCATCTTGACCAAATAGCTATTTCGTCTCCCCAAACCAGCTTTTTCCCTAATTAGTTTTCTTTATTTACTGTATTTGTTTTAAAAACCCCATAAAGTTCCAAAGCCACTTTACTTAATTTAAATATCATTTAAACAGGACCTGAGACAATATATGAAGCTGTACCGTATGTTGTGATTCTTAATTTAATCTTTGGATTTTTAATCCATTGTCTCTATTCTTCCTCATTGTCCTCTTCTTTGTCACACCTCTTTTACATCAGACCTTTTAGGTTTGCAGTTTTGGTGACATTTTTGACTCTTTACAATTCTCTTCAGTTTTCACAAGGTTATTTTTCAAAGTCTTATCCCTTTTTTTTCTCTGCTGGGGTCACCTCCTGTGGTCTTTCCCTTCTTTGTTCCTACACGTAATTTCCTGTTCTGCAATTTCATCCTTCCACATTCACTTCATCACAATTCTACCTTCTCAGGTCATACAGAATGCAAAAGTTAATCACTGTCTTTTCACTTCTGGGTTTTTTTGACTTTTGACTTCACTAATGCTTTTCACTTTTAGTTCAGTTCCTACCTGTATTTCTGTTTTTCCCACATTTGTGATTTTAATCTCTGTACTGTCCTCTACCTGTTAATGCCCTGTATAATTCTTTATTTTTAGAAATAATAAATATTTAGTAGAATCCCAGCACTGCAATCAGAGTTGGGTCTTTATTGTTCTATCTAGACATGAAAGACAGACTTCATACCCTGATAATCTTCACATGTTTGAGGGCTGTGTGTTTATCATTCCCCCAAACATACATTTTTTTCCTCTGCTTTTATGTAACTGCACTAATATTGTTAGCAAGCCTGAGGCTTCCTCTCACTGAAAAATGTTTTTTTGGAAAGGCAGTATAAAATTTTTCTGCCATGAAAATTGACAAACCACCCACCTTAGCCCCTCAACAAACCCCAACAAACAAACAAAAAAATTTAAATCAAGGGAGATTAAGTACCTAAGCACTTGGTAATGGGGTTCTTCCATGCTTCGGGCCATATACCATTTTGAGGAATCCTTTGTAGTGGCCTATGACTAGGAGGAATATTTTTGTGTGTGTTTCTTATACTCTTTCAAATTTCTGGTCAAAAATTGTCACTTTAACTTGCTTTCTTTTAGTAAATTCACCCCAAATCCTTTCCTAATTATGGCAGTTTTTCCTTAGAGAGAGGAAAGCTCACACATGGAAAAATATATTAAGAATTTCAAACTGAAAGAGAGCAGGTTTAGATTAGATTTTAGGTAGAAATTCTTCCCTGTGAGGGGGGGGACACCCTGGCACAGGGTGCCCAGAGAAGCTGTGGCTGCCCCTGGATCCCTGGAAGTGCCCAAGGCCAGGTTGGACGGGGCTCAGAGCAACCTGGGCTAGTGGAAGGTGTCCCTGCCCGTGGGAGGGGGTTGGAACTGAATGGACTTTGTGGTCCAGGGTATTTCATGATTCTAATAAGTATTACCTGTCTTTGTAACAGCATTTCTTCCTGATTGTTTTATCTTAGGCTCAAATCTTACATATATGTATTTAATGTATTCCATAAATCTGTAGTTTGAGTGTCCAAGTGTGATACATGTTTTAAATGTTAATTTTTTTGCTGTTTCGTCTGCCAAGACATAATTGGTGGTGTTACTGTCCCCATCCCCCAAGTTACCATTCTTTGGTCACATCCTCGTGTGACACAGTCTGCAGAATTGACCGAGACTTTCTCTTTAGCACTGTTCTGCAGCAGCTTCTAATGGTCACTGCCGTATTCTCCAGAATTCAATTTCACAGCATAGTGGGGTGACACAGCTTAACTGCACTGGAGAAGGCTTTATTTTCATCCCTTTCAATTAAATTAATGCCTGTTTGGGAGCGCTCTGCAGGTGCAAACTGGAGCTGGGTTTCAATGCACGTTAAATGGAAAATGGGTGAATAAGGTGCTCCTTGGTAAACTTTTGTTACAGGCAGCTCTGTACTGCCAGGCTTTATAAAGTTTAACAATCTGTTGGAGTCATTAATCTCCTGCTGTGGCTTTACCTTCCAGTGTCAGGATTAGACATTTAATTCTCTACTAGACTGGAAGTAGCACTGAGACATTTTGGTTCTAAAATTGTTATATAGCCATGGAAAACATCATTTTGGTGGGCATTTAACCTCTTTGAGCTCAATTACGGCTGTGAACCGACAATGATAAAACAGCCCTAAATAGTGCTTAGAACAGTAGAACATGATGCTATCAAAACCAGCAACTTGACTGTGCACCATAAACTGACTAAACTGACTGAACTGGAAAGACGTAAAATCTGCCTGTGGTACACCACTGATACTTTCAGAAATATTTGCAGGTCTTGATGTTTTCCTTCTATATTTTTTGGTGGTCTGGCAAATTTATTAATCTGTTAGCTTTATATTCATTAATAAAGTTTTTTCTCTGACAAAATGAATTAAGCAAGATCTTCATTTAACGTGCTTCCTCCTCTAATAAATGAAGTTTCATATAGTGGAATTCATGCTTTGAATTCACCTCTAAATTAAAAATCCAGTGGGGGGGAAAAAAACCTAAAGCATTGTCTTATGAGTAATAGTGTGTGTCATAATATTTGTATCAGAATGCAGCATAAATTAAGGCATCACAAAGACATTCTTTAATGCAGGTGCACGAGCAAAGCTCTCGTGCTGCTTTTGGAATAAAACACGACGTGCTTTTGCAGCTTGCTTTATGACCATTCAAATTCAAGTCACATTCCCTTCTGATCTGACGTTACCTGGATGAAACTCAAATCTCTGGGTGCACAAGCCATCTCTTAGGCTGGACTTTGTTGCAGTATGCACAGGAGCACACAAGATTCGTTTCCCAGTAGTTATTTACCTTGATGAATAGCCCTAATTGGATCAAATAGACTGGTAATGGTGAGCCAGTACTTTTAAATGTCTTGTCTTGTGCCATTAGTATTACCTTGTCATGTATCCATTTGAGCTCTTGGATGAATGTCTTGCCTTCATACTCCTGTCACATTTAACAAATGATTTTGTCAAGTTGCTCTTTATAGCTTGTGGTGAAGGATGGCAAAATTTGTGGTCTCCTGCATACATAAAACCCGTTAACTCTACCTTTCAACTTCAATGCAAGGGCGTCCTAAAACACAGATAGCAAATTCCTGAAGAAATTATCATGCCTGTTTACAAGAGGGGCCAGAAATATTCTACTGTCATCTATGATTAACACAGCAGAAGAAAAATTGAATGTATTAATTTTGTATTTATTAAACCTGTGACAGTCAGAATTCAGATTTTTTTTTTCAGCTGCTGGAATTACCAACCTCAGAGACAACACAGAGTTACCATTAGAAACAAGATACCCATTTTATGCATTCATTTTGATTCAGAGAGAACTCTACTGTATATTTACCATGGTAAACCCCAAATTGCTGGTTAGCTGATGCTCTTGCTGTCCTTTTTATTGATTTCTGGTATGTGGTTGTAAACAAACAAAAAAAAAAAGATATTTAATACTGATGAAAATAAGCTGCTCACTTGAACCTCCTGAGACTACTCTTACAATTCCATGTGGCATATTGTTATAACCCGATCTATAACACCACATTAGCTTATATTAAAAATCGAACTGCTTGTTCATTGAATAAATGCAAGCCTTTGGAACAGATCCCTCCTTATGGAAGGATACAAACAGAAAAATGTCAGTGCTCATTTAGCATTTAAAGTAAGTTTTTTCAGTGCAGTGGACAGTAGGTTTTTACTGGCACATACAGAACTTGAGCAAGTGGATTTTTTTAAGGATTTTTCCCTGAGAATGAAATAGAAGAGACATGGGATTTTTAAAAGCTTTGTGCGTTCCTTTGGAAGTGCTACCATTTGGCCTTTTCTGGTACACAGTGGGCATCAGAGTCTAGCTATGGGTACAAAAATGAGGCATCTGACCTGGAGTTTGTGAGCAAGCACTGGGAAATGGACATCTGCAGAGGGGAATTATGCAAATTTATGATGCACCTTCTCTGGCAGTATTTCTCCCTTAATGCTTGCTATAGGTGAAACCCTTCATTTAATAAGGAATCACAGAATATCCTGAGTTGGAAGGGACCCACAGAGATCATTGAGTCCAGCTCCTGGTTGTCCTGCACAGAACAACCCCAAGGATCTCACCATGTGTCTGAATTTTTAAGTTAAAAAATTAATATAAATTTATATAAATACTGACTGGAAATCTGTCGGCCATAGAATGCAGGGAGCTGTGCTGGTGCACTATTCTCTGACACCATCTTAGAATATTTTTTCTTGTTTTTCTTGCAGTGTTTTGGTGTACTTGGAGCAATATTAGTATTTATATTGAGATGGTACCTATGAAAACTATTCATGGATCGGGGTCTCATTGTAGGAGATGCTGTGCAAACAGACCCAAAGCGTGGTCGGAAAGAGCTTTTAATGTAAGAATAAAATCAGTCAGCAAGTGGGTATCAGCAGATTGATGAAAGAAAAAATAAGGAGTACAAGATGAAAATGTAATAGGTGGTAGCAAACACACACCAGCTTCCAAACTGTTGATAGGTCTCTCATAGATGATTCTTTTCTTCTTTTTGTCTTGTTTCCTCCCCCTGTTTGTAGGTGTTACTGAGTTAGCTATTCTGAGTGCCTTTATTCATTTTGAAAGTGGATAAAAAATGCTTCCAGGTAGAATCTGAGTAGAATTAATTTTTAAGGAGAATTGAGAACTGCTTGGTACATTGACTGCTTCAGTTGTGATGGAAATAAAAGGAATACCTCCTGCGAGCACATAGATGCTATTTTGCTTTGCTTGTTTTTACTGCACCACTCAGGGAATGAATGAAAATATTCAAAGTTAGCTTTCCCCTTATTCAAATAGAGCTGAGAATTGCTGTCATCAAACAGTAAATGTGTCTTGGATTGTGTGTTTGCAATGTCTAACAATAGGCTAGTTTTCAGTGTGATTGGGTGTTTTTATGGCACCTTATCTAGCTAAAGCTTTCTTGCTTGGACTGCAGAATAGAGAAAGTTACCTTTCTGGGTGCTTCATCTAACTAAAAACGCATGATTTAAGGAGACTAATAGCTACCCAGGCCTCCAGGCTGAGTAACTCCCAGCTTCTGTGTGAGTCCACAGTTTTTCATTCTTAACAACCCAAAAGCTGGAGAAAACATAATCAAGATGTTTCTGATCCACAATCCTGCAGAGCAATTAAGCTTCCAGGAAGAATTATTTAAGATTTCAGTCATCCTTCTGGCTGTCTTTCAAATTTTAGTGAATTTTGACATTAATTAGTGGACATTAGCAAGGTGGAGAAGAAGTTTGTGACATCATTCTTACAGTAATATTGTTTCAAACAGATGTTTTTATGGACTAGCAGGTGTTAAATCTTCAGTAACTTGCAAGGTGGATTTTTCTTCCTTTAGAATAAATTGTAGTATGTTTTCTAATCCGCCTGGAAAATGCTTAGAAAGATTTTCTGTTTATACCTCTTGGAGCTATTTGAATGGGAATACAAAGCACAAGGCATCTGCTACACAAAATATTAATTATTGCATGGAATACTTTTCACTGGAGGAATTAGAGAAGGCTTAGAAATATTCAGGCTAATATTTTTAATGGTTGCTTGAAGTTAAGCTCCTTAATCCATATTTGGCTTTTTAGTGAGCTGAACTGTTTTTTTCAAGTAGTGTGGAGCTTTCAATTCTCATCAATTTGCAATGTCTTATGTGAGTTATCACCATCATTCTGTACAGACCATTCAGGCCAGTAGGATTAGGTGTATGTCAGCACAAATCCCAGGAGGGGTTTGCAGAGCCTAGACCCTCAAGTTTTTAATTTTGCTTGCTGGAAATATTGGAGAAAAGAAAGCAAAAAGTCCAAATTCCCACACAGTGCTGTGAGATGCAACACATCAGGCCTTAAATATGAACAGTGGGAATGTGTGCTGATAAAGGCCCTTTATTTACTGGTGTGCTCTCTTCTGTCTCAGCTACGGAAGGCAGTGATGGATCACATATCGGATTCATTCCTGGAGACCAACGTCCCATTGCTGGTTCTCATCGAGGCCGCGAAAAGCGGGAATGAGAAAGAAGTGAAGGAATACGCTCAGGTCTTCCGTGAACACGCCAACAAGTTAGTGGAGGTAAGTGACCTTATTGATACGGCCAGATTTCCATCTGGCACCTCGAGGAGAGACAAGAAAAGGGATAAACTGGGTGAAATGTTAGAGGTGTTGTTTCAGGAGTTTTGGTCAACTTTATCCTGGTGATTGCCCAGGAAATGTTCGGATGACGAAACAGAGGGCAGAGGAATGTGCTGTGTTTTTGTAGTTCATTAAAGAAATTGAGCTTGTTAGAAATGGTGTTTCCAGCAGTTTGTCAAAAGACATGAGCAACAAGAAGTAAATTTCAGTTCAGCTTCACTAACAGTACAATTGAGCTGAAAGTCTATTAAGTAAAAGGCAAATAGGTGCTTCACAATCTGGTCCTGGCCAAGGACTGCTCTACACTTAATTACTTGTCAGTCTGAACTAAAACAGAGAAAAGGACATATAGAGAAGGCACAGCCTTAAGAGCATATATGATCTTGAAAGGTTTGTATTTTATAGATGAATATATATATTTATAGTATCTTCTCTTTCTGAAGAGACACACTGTGTAAAGTCTACCAATGATAATTACAAATCTTCAGGGATGATATTGAAACGGCTTTATTCTAGCATGTGGAGTATAAAATATAATGATTGAAACCTTGGATGCTCATTGAATGGAGTTTTAATAAAATGATGATAATGTTTGTCTCAGTTTGCCCTCTAGTAGACCAAGAGCTATGAAAAATGCTTGTGTTTTAAAAAACAAATAGAACTCAGTGATTTGCTTTGATAACATTGTGTGGTATTTTTCTGTACTAGCAGTATTTTGAAGACTTTGTAGCCCCTTTGCAACCTACTTTCTACTTACACCATGTGCTATTTAGCAAAGGGAAATGCTGTTAGGGAACTACTGATCTGACAAGTACTGAACTATACCTTTGAGTATCTTCTGTTAAAACAGGACTCATCCTAATTCTGTAGTGCCTGAGCTGAGACAAAGAGTAAGGGTTTCTTGGTTATTATTGACTAGATCGTGATAGTTCCCTGACAAAATAAGTGTCTGGATGTGTTTTTGCAGTGGGTGTGTGTTTTCAGGTGTTCTGGAGCATCTCATTCTTGCTATGTACTAAACAGGGAGTCAAGGTACCTCATTCTGCCTCTGGGAATCAGGTGTTTGCTGTAGTACTTAACTTGCAGGTGCCTGAAGGCAGGTCCTGGGGTCTTGCCTTCTAAAAGCACTAGGTCTAAAAGGGTCTAAAAGCTCTGGATGGATTCTGTGCAATGCTGAATACAATTGGGTTTATTGCTGTTTTCTGCAAGAGGAGCACAGGGCTGTCAGCAACCTTCAGTGCCAGCCCCTGTGTATTATGCAAAGATTTGTTGCTGCCTCCTCATGACTGGAGCTGTGGCAATGAGAAAGGAAATAGCTGGTAGGTATATAAAGAGGGGAAAAAAGAAACCAAACAAATGGAAAACCCCTCCACAATGTTTGTTCATAGTTATATTATAGTGGCAGTGGAGTGTAGGCTTATATGCAATGAACATATGTGGGGTTACTGTTATAGCAGTCACATCCTCCACAGATTTGCAACAAAATGCTGCAATGACAGGTCTAATAGCATTATTAAAAAGTTAAAAATAGCTAAGAAGATATTTTAAAAAATATCACAAGAGGTAATAGCATAAAAGGAGGAAAAATACCTTTTAGGGGTGTAGTTAAAATAAAAAAAAAGCCAAAAATTCTCTGCCAGAAAAACCCACAACTTTAACGGGAAAAAGAAAGAACTGTAATGCTGTTAAACTTTCAGAGGGAAGCTTTAGGTTAGATCTTAGGAGGAAATTCTTTACTGTGAGTGTGGTGAGATCCTGACGCCCCCAGGGAAGCTGCTTCATCCCTGGAAGTGCCCAAGGCCAGGTTGGAGCAATTTGGGATAGTGGAAGGTGTCCCTGCCTGTGGCAGGGGGTGAGACTGGATGGTCTTGAAGGTCCAGGCAGTTCCATGATTCTGTGGTTCTATGAAACCCAGGCAATTCCATGATTCTGTGGTTCTATGAAACCAAACAAAGAGGAGTTTTAGTTATTTAACTTTGGGTTTACAAGCCTAAGATTACATTAGGTTTGTATTTTAGACCGAACTGGAGGTTGGTTAATGATTTTTGAGATGTGGTTGTCTTTAGGTACCCCACCAAAAAGCAACAATGATGGTACCAATTGATATCTCGGGCCTAATACCTAAGATTTTTATTCCATTTAGGTTGTTCCAGACTGTTAGAAGCAGATTCTTAATTGAATCTTGTCTATCTGTGACAGCTGGTACTGGCTTGCGAGTGCATTCTTACTCTTTTCCAAGGATGGATTCTTTTAGGTGGATCTTGCCCTTTTAGTTGTAAGAACTATTTCTGGTTCAGGTAAAAAGCATCTTGAAGAAATGAATTTCTAGTGCAAGTGAAATTTTTAACCCCAGATTTCAAGTTCATCAGACTGAAGAAGCAAATACGTATTTGGAATATATTTATGTCCCTTCTATGCTAGATTTTTGCACTTCAGATAGTTTCATCATTTTTTACTTACTGATGCACAATGGAATCTTAGCAGATGGACTTCTATGGTTTTGTGGGTCAAGTATCTTGCAAATAGTGAAGTGTGGTTTAAAGATGAGACATAATCAAGTGACTATGAAATATGCTTTCCCAGGCGCGGGGCCAGAATTGCTTGCTAAGATATGCAAACACAGCTCCACTGAAGTGCGTGGAGTTGCACTTGCTCACGTTAGAGGAATTTGGCACTGCCAGTTCAATACTGTGAAAAGTCTGTAGCATTAATCATTAATTTTCAAATCCGAATCTGAATTCCTTGGATGTCCTACCAAGCTCAATAGACAGCCTGTCAAGAGGTCAGGGAAAAATAATACATGTTTTAATATTTCTTTACACAGAACCTACATTTTTCTATCCTGACTGAAAAACATGCACTTCTTGATATTTTTTCAATAAAAATAGCAGAATTTTCTCTGCATAGCCAATACAATTTTAAAATATATTTTGTAAGTATGAGGCTTATAGAGTTAACTTTCTTGTACAGTCTGTATTGCAGAATATTTAAATCTCTCAAAAGCTCTTTTCATTATATAATATTTTCCCTTCCCCACCTCTTACCATAACATTAATAACAGCAAGGATGGATTGTCGTTTTTCTAGACATTCACTGACAACTAGATTTGTCTATGGGTTTTGTTGGAAACACAGAGTGAGGTGTCACTTAACTATAATGTAAATCATACAAAATAAAACAAATTGTCATACAGATTCTGGGGGTAAAACAATATAATAAAACAGAATTTAGATGTTACCGCTCCAGGCTTGGAGAGGTGACTCTTTTCCTTGGAATCATCTTTTAGCAGTCATCTCTTAGGTTTTTTTCTGCCTTCTGAAACTGAGGTTAGAGAAGTGATGGTGCCTTTCCAGGTAATGATCTTTACCTCATGAATCCCTTTACGGTTTTTAAAAAATAACTTCTAATGACTGAAAGTAAATGCCTGAGTTGTAATGCCAACTCCAGATGTGACCTTGGGAAGTCATTTAACCTCTCTGCCCAAGCACCTTCATTAGTAGCATAAGGTTAATGACAGATAATTCTAATACCTACCACACAAAGGCACTTGACTTATAAATCAGCTCAGATTTATTCAATGCATCTATCAAAGCACTGTAAGGAAGCTAATTAATTAATTTTCATTATTCCGTTTGGTAGAGCTTCCTCGGTTTAACTGTTGGTCCTCTGGACTGCTTCTTGAAAAATTGAATTATAAAATCCAACAGGTTTTCCTGGTAGGTGAAATTCAACATCCGGTAAACACTTAAGAGCCATGGTAGCAGGCTGTTCAGTTGGAATTCAAATTATAGTGGATTGGATCAGACTTTCCATTCTCAAAAGGATGGACATAAGTCCAAGATATTTCTACTAGTTGTTTCAGTTTGGGGAGTTTCAATGCTTTTATGGAAATACTTCACCATTTTCGTGGTCATTAAGCATTTACAAGGGTTAAATTCAGTTGCATTATTCTTATTTCCAACAAAATTTGAATGAAGGGTTTTTTCTTGTTCAGTATGAACTGATGAAGTACCAGATTTAAAGCACCTAAAAATGAACTTTTGAAAAGTCCTTTACCAGTTTTTCCTGATGCCAGTTTTGCATGAATTGATTTTTATGAAGAATTTTGTGGAGCCCGCATGGATCTATCAGTTTCACCTCATACAAACTTAAAAGATTTCTGGGGACATGACAAATAATCAAAGTTGCCTTGCAAGAACACTTGGCCAGTGCAAGAACTGTGTTAGGCAGTGGTTTATGGTGATTTAAAGTTGATATGGTGCATGCAAATCAATAGTATCATAAGGTTGGATGGTAATTTGTAGCAGATGAAATCTAACAGCACCATTCTGGTTTTGGTTTATAGTCTCTTTGTGCATTAAGTTTGCAGGAGCCTTTATTAACTTTCTCCATGTAATTGCCACTTTGAAGAGGATAATGGGGTTACTTTTGGGACGTTATGGGTTTGGGTTTTGTAATTTTACAAAAAAGAAAAAGGAGAAAAGAGTTTGAACTTCTTTATGAGACACAAAGCAGGCTACCCTTCATTTTCTAAGAATTGTATTATTTGAAGCTCCCTAATTCAGACTAACTGCAATCTTTCCCGTCATAAATGTGGAAACAGGCTTGCATGCTGAAGACAGGAGGGAAGAAAAAATCACTGTCAGTATGCACAGCACATAAAACAAGAAACTGGACCTGCTCAGTGACCCCTTCTTATTTGATTTGGTAATGAGAGGAAAGGGGGAAAATTGGGAAAGAAGGTTTTACTCTGGTGGTCGACAATGAATTTAATCTCAGTTTACATCAGCAGTAACAGAACTAAATCCAACCCAGTATTTTTTCTTTCCATAAATACCTTTTAAAAAAAGCACACAGAACACTTGGTTCATAAGAAATGGAAAACCACACTTCGGGAGTGAAGATCATCTGTGTAACTCTGCGATGCACGTGGGGCCAATGGAGTGCTGAGACTTCCCAGTGCGGCACTTCAGCTCACTTCCACGAGGTGCTGGTGGCCTTCATAAGGAATAGATGACAGTGTTTTATTTGTGCTTTTGTAAATACTGTATAAATTAATGCACTGACAGATTTTAATTTACGACAGACAAAACCCAGATGAACAAGCCTAAGAAAAAAATCTGGCTCATTTATATCTGCAACTTTAGCTCAAGGAGCAAAGAATGTTCCTGCCGATATTTTCACACATACTTGAAATGTTCTGTTCTTTTTGTTTAAGTGTACACTGCTGCTACATCAGAGTACACACCTAGCTGTTTGCTTCTGATAATGGAGAAAAAGTGTCAATATTCTGTCATAGCTTCTGCATCCAACTTGCATCCTCAAAATGTGTACATCCCTGGGTTTCCTCTTACAGACTTACCAGCTTTTACTCTCATATTTTTCTTTTAGCTGACATTAAGCTAGATAAGAAGTACTGTTTAGGAGGTGGTAATCCTTGCTTCTAATCAAGAAGTGTTAAGAAGGTAATGGATTATTTTAATTCAAGCTCTTCAAGTTGAAAGATTTTATTTCAAATTAAAGCTGTGAGCTACCTTTGTGTCCTAGTGTTTCATCTGGTCAGTTTTAATTTCCGTCCTAGGCCTTTCTTCCCTGTGTGGGCAACAGATGTTCTTAATTCCTAGTAAACATCAGGAGTGCATTGACATAGCTAAAGCCACTAGTCCAATTATTTGCAATAAGACAATGAAAAGTCTGACTGAACTCTTCGAGAGAAATTCTTGAGTCCCTCCCACAGCCAGATTTAGTGACTGTTTCTCCTCCTTGGAAAGCTAAATGCCTTTGAGGCAAAATGAACTCCAATTCTTTCAGGACAGAACTTCCTGGTAATGCAGTGTCATGGGTGAGCTCTTTATCCTGCCTTTTTTACTGACTTCAGCCACTGGATTGTGGGAGTCCACAGGGATCCGTGCCAGTTTCATCTTCTGCTGTCTCGATTAACGCTGAAATGGAATCAAAGTACCTTACAGAAAAGGAGGGACACAGAAACATCTGCTGCTTGTGACTTTTAGAGCCTCTTGTGCACCTGTCCCTGAAGAAAGCAGGTTATTAAAGGAGGTAAATACTCGTTGTCTGCATTGTCAAGACTGTTTTTGTCCAAAAGCCAATGCTGCTTTCAGGAAGAAAGGGTCTTTCTCTGAGGCTTGGAGTCTGCTGTGAGAGGGAGCAGTTGCAGAACCTGTCTGTGATCTGTAAACTGCATTGTTAACACAGAAACAGGGGGGAAGTTAAATAATGTGTCATGGAGAACTTGGCTACAGCAGATACTGATACCTCAACATCTGCCCTTGACAGGTTTGTAGTGAAACCAAGGAATCCAGGATGGCTGGAAAGGGAGGAGCTTCCTTATCTTGTGGCTACTTTGGCAATTTGGCTCTGTCCCCAGAATTTCTTCCTTCTGCACCATGAGACTATTACCATTATCTTGAGTAATCATTTTCTGTTCATTTGTCCCTTTTTTCTTAGACTGCTGCACTTCTACATTTCATAGCAACTCCAGAAGGGTTGAAGGATAATTGTATTTGTTCACACTTATTTCTGCAATGTGAATAAGAAGCAAATGCTACATAAAGTTAGGAACCTGTGGGCAATGATGATGTTTTTCTTCCTTCCCAGTCCAGTACAAGATTAAAAATTAAATTTGTCAAAATACTATCTGGTAAATTGCTGCAGAATCCTCCATGTCAACTTGAAAGCATTTCTAACTTTGGGACTGTAAACATAAAGCCAGTGCTGGGCTGGTTCTGTTATCTAATTTCGTGGAGGTCATCATTTGTTAGCAAATGACTGTCGTGTGGTTTTACACCTTGGAAAAAAATGCTGGAGGATTTCCTACCAACTAGAGTGTAATTTGGCCACTTCTTCACATTTTTTTCTGTAATTCTTTCGCATTTTTATGTGTATTCTATTACTTATTTTCATGAGAAATACCTGGTTATCTCCTTGCAGCAAAATTTATTTGTAATAATTTCCCAGTATTTTCCAGTTACCTGATTTTTTTTATTTTGGATAATTAACTTTTAACCATGCTTATTTAAGACCTCTGTAAAAGAGATCAAATGAATTTACTCCCATTTTAATCACTAAGTAATACTTCTAAAATATTTTTCTAGTGAATAACACCCTCAGAGCAGGGGACTCACTTCAGTCTGATCATGCTCTGTGCTGTGTGATTCATATTTTCCCAAAATAAAAGGACTCCTACAAACTCTAGTATCCATTTATATCTACTATCCCATACAATCACACCCCAGTCTGTGTGATTTGTAGCTTGTTAATAATACAATCAAGAGCTCTTGGTACTTTTGTTAATTAATTGATTGCATAAATTAATGATTTAGCTCCTCCAAACTGGTTGTTTGAATTTGTAACATTAGTATACCAAGGTGCAATACAACATGTGGCATGTTGGATGTTCAAAGGGGATATTTTCTAGACAGCCCCACCTAATTACCCTCATTCTTTGTTTTTAACTCTCATATCCTATTTGGTCCAGTGTTCCATCTGTTCCCTACCCAGACATGATGTTTTTTCCCTTGTGCTTCTTTGAAATGGGTACCTCAATCTGTCTTCTAAATTCTGTGTGTTGGATTAATTTTTGCTACTCAAGATAGGTTAACATTTTATTACTCTGTATAAAGTTTAGTGACTTGGTCTTTGCTCTGTGATGTATTAGCAGGGTTATATTTCAATCAGTAAATATTAAGAACTGTGCTTTTACATGAGCATCTTACACTGTAAGAGCTTAATTAAATAGCCTGTCCTAGAGCACAAAATGTAAGAGAAGTAACGGGAATGGTGGGGAATGAAAGGAGGAAGTACAGGAATCTATGCTGGTATTCCAAATTCACAACAAAGTAAGAAATTATACAAACAGCTCTAATTACTATAGAGAAAGGGAATTTTGTAATTCACAACTGAGCTATTTCAGGGTAGAAATAGAGGGGTAGAACTATTTAAGTAGCCATAAAGTTCAGTAAAAGCTGTAAGTACTTGTGAGGAAACTGAAAAAAAAAAAAGCATTTACAAGAAAATAGTGAGTCAGAAATATTGGAGAGCATTCAGACATGCTCAAAAAATGAGTAGATACCCAGAAAAAATACATGTCAAAGATTGAGCACAGAATGGCATGTTTAATGATGGAGTTTTGAACTGATGCAAAAGAAGAAATTGTAATCTTTTGTCTAGAAATCTCATGATCTTGAACAAAATTATAGCAGCTTTGATTTTAAAAAATATTGCAAGCAAAATACATGTGGCAAATATTCGAATACAGACAACTGAGTAATAAAAATGGTTTATTAATTTATTAATCCAGAACGAAATATGCATCTAAATCCCAGTATCACAGGTACACTGGAGTTGCACTGGAGTGTCTCTGTTGCTTCAGCTCATGCAATGTGTGGGTCAGTGGATTTTACCCCCGTTTTTTCCCTCTATCCCTTTAGCTGGATTCTAAGAAGGATAGTGGTTATGGTAAATCTGTCATAGGTATATCCCACATTACTTCTTTTGTGTGTTTTCCTCAAATTCCAGGTGTTTTCAGGAATAAAATGCACCTTTTGCCATTTTGGATTGGTTCTGTAACTGTTGCTGTTGTGTTCTGACACCAATAGTCTCAGCCTTGAAAGGCCTGTGCAGCTTTAAAATATTTTTCTGTCAAAGCAGATGCTCAAGACAACCAGTAGAGTCAGACAAACCACATCTTTGTTTCTCCCAAAATAGTTGTTACTTGGACAAAATATGCATCTCTTGCTGGAAGCTTTTGCTGCAGAATTGCATGAGGGAAATTTTAGGAGAAATCAGGATGACGATACAAATGGACAGAGAGCAGGCTGTGAGAAATAGGAATCTGGGAGAGCTGCTGGGGTAAGAGAAGGTTTTAGGTCAATTTCCAGTGAATTTATTCATATCTGTTTGTAATGCTGCTGCTGAATGCCAAGCACTTATGGGGATAGATTTTTTTTTTTTAATTTTTTTTTTTTACTTATTGACAGCCCATGGATTTAACAAGAAAATTCATCATTTCATGTAGATATGGATCCAGAAAAAAGATATTCTCAGTCAGAATTATCCTGGGTAAAAAGCTGAGCTCAGTTATGAAGGAGAAGATGTGTTGGAAAGTCTAATGAGATAAAAAAGCAGCAATCTCATTCAAAAAATATCTAGATTTTACGGAGTAAACTACCATAAGCCTAATAACAACTTTTTCTAGTGTTTAAAAATTATTTTTTACCTTAATTAAATTTCCAAAGATAAAACCAGCCACCTCACTATTCTGTTAGAATAACATTATAACAAATGTGTGGATCACGCTTCACTAGAAAATCCTTTATGAAATATTGGTGATAATAAAGAAGGACTGACTCCATGGCTTAGCATGAAAAAGCATTGGTTTCACTGCTTTATTTCCAAGCTAGGCTTTCTGAAAATCAAATAAAACAATTAAGTGGATTTTCTTCAAAGTTCCAGAAAGTTTTTCTATGGCCTCAGAGCAGGCAGGAGGAACTTCAGCCTGGGGACAGCTTCTTAAGAAACTTTTAAGTAGCCGAGAAAACGATTTTAGCATGAAAGTGTAATCTCAACAGTAAGTTTAGTTTCACAGTACCCAGGTTATAAAACTCCTGTTGTGATTATCCTGAAGTGCTTCCAAGACTTCAAAAGTTGAGGAAAAGTGGTTCTTTAAGCCTTAATCTCTTTACAATGTTAAGCACAAGATAGAGAAGGGAGGAAAAGTCAAGATTTTATCAACGCCTGCACTTCCTGCAGTCAAAAGGTTTGTAGGATTCAGGTCCTGCTTCTGAAAGATGAGTAACAGAGAGGCTGCTGCCATCACCCTGATGATGGGGTCATGATATCTGGGTGGCAGAGTCAAGTCACTGCTTTGTAATGAGAATCTTTTATCACAGAGCCGGAAATGGTGGTGTTGCTGTCTCCTTGTAGTTTGTAATTTCATACTCATACCCTTTGGGGCACCAATCAAAGGATTCACGTTTTTCTTTCAGTTGTAATGAAATAAGGACAATTTTTGACCGTAGCTATGCAGAGCATGCAGCACATCAGCTGTTACCTTTCCAAGACACAATTTGTACTGTTCTAAAGCTTAAAGGGATTTGGAAATGTCACCATGCCCAAGGAAACAGGTAAGAGCCGCCATAAGGTCCGAAACCACTGTTTGTGGCGTGACTGAAAGTGCCATGGATACGTTTTTGTTACAGGAATTGTTCTTGCTGCAATGTCAGAAGGAACATGAAGGCACTCAGTGGTGCATATTAACAATTAAACAAGGACATTTTTAGATAGGAGAGGGGGAAATGAGAAAGAAGCAATAATGATACCTTCTTTGACTCAGTCCTCACTGGGATAATTATTCTTGCTGGGATGCCAATATTGATGTAGAGTTTGTGCAGGAGAGGAAAATCACTGAGGCTTTTGTGGTGCCCCTCTCAGGAGACACCAATGGCAAAGGACATCCCTTTGAACAAAAAGGTTTGGTGATTTTGTTGATTTGCATTACAAAAAATTAAAGTGTAGGTAGGAATAGCTGCTACTGACCACTGTTCTTACAGTATTGTGCAGTATCAAACCTCTAATCATGCAAAGTATTGCAACTAATCACTGAGTTAACCTTAGCACTCATTGGTACAAAGACAGTAAAACACTAAAGTAACACAAATAGGAAGCTGTAACACTTCACATTCCCAGTCTGTGTAAGAGAAAGCAAGAGCAGATGAAATTTTGTACCTTGGCTTGCACACAAATATCCCAGTATTCCTACAGTCTTTGCCCATTTCATTGGATACTGGTAAATAAATAAATAGGATGAACAGATCACTGGCAGCCTTATACAAAAGGTTCTACATCAGTGTAAGTATTAATTACACTGATTTGTGACACATGATTTTCAAAAGCCTAACAGATAAAAGCATTAAGACCATAAATCATTAATTTAATCTGATTATTTCCAGTCAGTCCTTTATTTACCATCCACTCAATTAAAAATTGAGGTTAATGAATCTTTCAAATGTACTATAATTTTGTAGTATTCATTATTTCCCCCTTCCACCCCAGGTAAAAGTCTATCTTTTTTTTCTCTCCTCTCCATCCCTTTTTGCATTAGAGAGGCACTTCTGAGTCACACCATATATTTTCATTTCTGAAAGTCGCTGATAGCAGTTTTCCCATCTGAAATGATGTACAGAGAATGAGATGGCACAAAGCCAGGCAGCAGTAGGAGCTCTGGAGAGCAAATGTGCAAGTACAGTTTTACTTAAGCCTTACCTTACAGCTTTCTGTCTTTGCCTTTTGCGGCAGAAGTTACCTTCTTTCTCATCCATAGCATGGCCATAAATCATCTTTTGCTTTAGTTTTATTTCTAATAAAACTCAGAATTCTGCTGAGAAACTTGAATTTCTGTCCCCATTTTTGAAATCTGCTGATTTGCAAATGAATGAGGTGTTACCCAAACATACCCCAAATTGGTAGCAATCATTGGAATGATTCATCTCTTTTATGCATCACAGTTACAAATACAAAAAAAATCTTGCCTGTTTTTTTTTGCTGAGTCTAATCCCATTCCTTGTTGTTACCTGCCTTCGTAAAGTCTTTTCTCATGTAGAGAAGAGTTATTTCCAACCTCTTCAAAGCAGGAGAGTAACAATTTTTATTCCTTCCCTTTTTGTAATGTTTGACACAAAAGAGTTTGGCATTTTGCACGCTGTATGTGAACACATAAGACAAGATGCTTGGTTGGGTAAAATGATAAATCTTCCTCCATCTTCACAGGCACAATGTCAGTGTCCATCAACCAGGTGTAAATCCAGACCTTGACTGAACTTACAATTACAACAGCTCAGGTGCTCTTAGGATTTGGGTGATGCTTCTTGCTTCAAACACTTTTTAGTGCTCAAGAGCACCAAAAGTCTGTCTTGCATCAGTTTTGGGGTGGTTTTTTGTTTTGGGGTTTTTTTTAACTCAAAATGCTTTTTTAATTTAATCATTAATATGATCTTCACTTTCTGGGCAATATCGTATTAGTGAACCTTTGGAGAAAAAGGATCTGATCATTGTAATTTCCATCAGTGGTTCATCAGTGAGACTTCCACACTCATTGTTCCAATTTCTGGATTTTAACCGTAATATCTTTTGACTTTTGGTTGACTTGTTATTTGCATATCACTTAAAATAGTATACTAGATACAAGTGAACAAAAAACTTTGAGCATTTAGAAACCATTAGATGCAGCCTACTCTTTACTATATATAACCCAGGAAAAGTAAACATAGTAGACTTCCAGTGCAAACATACAAGACAAAATTAATTTTGCCCAGCTTTTTGCCTTTAACCTTTTAGATGGCTATTGTCTTCATCCTCTGGGACAGCACAGTAGGGAGATGGACTTTTAGAAGGTGTTTATTGCCATCCCAAAGCAGAGGAATCAGGCAAAATACATGGGATGCATTGACTATGAAAATCCCTTTCTCTCTTGTGCATCTTCGTAGGGATCTGCCATGTTTGCATCTCTCCTTTGGATGCTTTCTGATAGCTTAAGGTAGAAATTTGTTAGAAAACATCCAGAGGATGGATGGAGATGAAGATGGAAAAGGATCTGGAAGAGAAGCCATATGAGGAGCAGCTGAGATCACTTGGTCTGTTCTGTCTGGAACAGAGGAGACTGAGGTCAGACCTCATCAGGGTCTGCAGCTTCCTCCCAAGGGGCAGCTCCGACCTCTGCTCCCTGTGACAGTGACAGAACCCGAGGGAATGGCTGGATCAGGGTCAGGGGAGGATTAGGTTGGATATCAGGGAAACGCTGCCCAGGCTCCCCAGGGAATGGTCCCGGCCCCGAGGCTGCCAGAGCTCCAGGAGCGTTTGGACACCGCTCTCAGGCACAGGGTGGGAGTGTTGGGGTGTCTGTTCAGGGCCAGGAGTTGGATTTGATGATTGTTGTGGGTCCTTTCCAACTCTGGATGTGATTCTGTGGATCCTAGACCATTAGGGGCAAAAAATTTCTTTTTAGGCAGGTCATGATGAGTTGCAGATGGTGAACCTCTGTAATGAAAAAAGTCATGTCTGTGGCATAAGGTTTTCTCCACAGAAGACACTGCTGTTCCCTATGGTGTACTTCTAAATCTGCCCTCAGTTTCTTGCAGAGGGGATGTTGTGTGCTTGCACTTACCTTCTGGTGAGAGCTTGAAATGCTTCATTTACATCAAATGCTTCCCTTGTAATAACACCATAATATCAAGTCTCTTTGAAAGTGAGACAACCAGTGGCACGGGTGTCTTAGAGGAGCATTGACACTGCCCACCTCATGCAGCCTGAAGATATGTTTCCCTGATATTTTCTTTTAAGCTGCAACAAAAGAATAACATCCTGCAGCCACTGCCTGTGGTCGGTTGGATCTTAACCTGCTTGCGCTCCCCAGGCTTATTTTAGTGTGCAGTGTCTGTCAGAGATGCTCCTGTTTCCATCTCGTGTGCATGGAAAGCTATGTTGGCACTAACTGTAACACAACAGATGGCACACAGTGCATCTTGGCTGACCTCTACTTTCAGCATTTAAATAGCTAAACTGATTTTATTACCATAAAATAAACTTCCAAGAACTTCTTACACTCTAGACCAAGCTAACAAGTGCCAGCTGCAACCTTGCAATTGGAATAGCTGAAGAGGACAGTTTTCATAGTGATTTCATGGGATTGGAAGACATTTCCCACTGATTTTAATGAGAACCAGAGGGATGAAATGCCTATAAGTCTTAAATTTTCTTCCAACTAAGACAAGGAAGCAAAACCAACATTGTTAGGAGTGCACATGGATTTTATTAGTAACAGGTTCCAAAGTCATACTCGTGTTCTTCACTGTCATTGGTAAAAGACTGAGGACAAGCAGGGCTTGGGACATTGGGACATGAAAAATGGTGCTAAAGAAATGGTCAGCACACTTCATCTCAAGTCTGCCATTTTAAGAAGGTTTTCTCTTTGGTCTCACTGTTCTGTTGTTTTCAGCTCCTGATGCCGCCATTTCTCTGGGATTTACCCTCCTTTTAGGCTGATTGGGACACCATTAGCTACCAGCTCTAAATCTTTAGGAGGCCTGGTTTTATTTTCTACCAGAGACTTCCAGAGTGTCGCGGGTTCGGTTTTGTAACCGGGCGGAAACACCA
The DNA here is from genome assembly GCF_000691975.1 of Corvus brachyrhynchos. NCBI lineage: Eukaryota > Metazoa > Chordata > Aves > Passeriformes > Corvidae > Corvus > Corvus brachyrhynchos. Next base: position 2,207,092 of record NW_008239671.1, read on the forward strand.
ATTTAGTGTAGTGGTTTGGTCCAAAATACTCATTACTGTTTATCTGTTGTGAGATAAGAATTAGGAGAAATGCAAAACAGGCACCAAACTTGAAAGAATGTAAAGAAGTTTATTAACAGACCTAAAAGAAGAAAAAAAATTATACCACCTTCAGAACTCTCCTCCTTCCCCCACCTTCCTCCCTTCTCCCACTGACAATGTAAAAAGACAACCCTTAAGATGTTCAGTCTGTTTACCACTTCCATAATAACCTTGTTCAGTCCATTTAGAAAGAGAAGTTTCTTCTTGCTCATGCTATGAAAACATTTTCACAACGAGACAGCCGCCCACTTCCAAATATTGTTCAGTCCATTTAGGAAGAGGAGTCTCTCTGCCTGCGTGTGAGTCCTTTCCCCCGACTTGCAGCTTTTCCCGCAACTGCTTTCGAGGGTCCACTCTTGAAGTTTTTTGGGGTACAATTTTAAGGTTGAGCCGTTCAGAAACAAAAACAGAGGCCCTTCTCCTTCCCTGGGAGCAAAGGGTCTTCATCATCTTCATCATTAGGACTATCTCTGGGAGCATCTCTAGGAACTGAGGTTTTCTCCTTTCCCATTTGGAGCAAAAGCCCTCATC
>NW_008239671.1:2208042-2230966 GCF_000691975.1 Corvus brachyrhynchos
GGGTCCGTGCTTGCAGGGTGGCCGTGCCCCAGCCCGGCCTGGCCCAAGCAGGGCCTGGCCGGGCCCACTGGGCCCTGCTCGGGCCCCGCAGCCACCTGTCCCAGCGCCGGAAACGGAGAGAGAGCTTGGAGGGGAGTTTGCCTATTCTTAAATGTGGATCACAGAGGTGATCACAACTTTAAGTGGCTTAGAGAATTGTCCATATTCAAACTGGCCAGCTGATAAGTTCTATCAGTTCCCAGAGGAAACTGTAAGCACCCCTTAGCAAGGACATCCCTTCTGGGACTATGCTTGCTAACCTATGACACAGAGGAACTCAGGTATTCCACTGCAAAACTCAGGGATGCAATCCCCTCAAGAAAAATAGACACTGTGAGTTTATGTATCTATTAAAATGTAAAAGACAGGACTTACTAAAAAGCAGTTGAAAAGGACACTTGCCCTGTACACTTTGGCTTCTGAGAGAGGAATAAAGGTCTCATTATCATTTTCTTACCCTTTTTCAACACTTTTTTTGTTTTTAGAGATGATTATTATTACACCTTTTCATGTCCTAGATTCATTTTTCATACATGAATTTAGGCTCCCTCCTTTCAGCTCCTGTCCCATTTGTTGGGCTGGAGTGTGAATGGCTTTGGATGAGCTGTCACTTGGCTAAAACTGGTTGGGGGTTTGAATATTAAATATATATATATATAATTAATCATAGAATAATATTTTAAAAAACATTCTGACTGAGATAGCACAGGAACATATTTGAATGCTTGCTTCCTTTGGGCTGCTGTGAAAATATCATGTGCTTTGTAGAAGGGCCTTTTATTCTGATGTTTTCAATTATACCAACTACAAATGTTATACACACAGTTACAGACACAACCAGATACCATGATCTGACTACACAGACATTGGAAAACTGATTTTCCTTTACCAGATGTGAGCACACTATTAAGTCTCGTTCTAGATGGCCTAATTTATTTTTTTTCAGTATTTTCAAAAAAAGGACAAAACAACTTTATGCAACTAAATAATACAGATGCTTTGAATAGAAGTTATTACAGTAGGGAGGCAGAAATCTATTTCTTTTACTCACTGATTCTGTTCCCTACAGCTTTTTCTGCACAGGTTTTTGTACTTGTTTTCATTCTTCCTGTGTGACTTTTTCTTCAGTAATATAATAAATAAAAAGAAGCTCTTGTGTGTTCTGCTTCATGTCTTGTACTCTAATCGTGGCATTTTTGTTGTAATGCAGATTTGAAAATTAAAAAAGCCCAGCGATATTTCTGTGCTAAAGAAATGGAAATCTGAATCTTACAAGAGGGACTTACTTAGTTTTTATTGAGATGATTCATAGAAGGCTTGGAGGAGAGAGCAATAAAAGAAGGGTATTGTGGCTTGAAACTCTACTCTCATTTCATAAACAACTTTATTACAAAGTTGAGAATACATCTTTGTTATATAAATAACATCTTCAAGAAGTTGTTTGGATTAAATTAAATTTCATGTTTATGCCTCATTCTGCAACTCTCTCATACTTATGATAATTATCATTATTATTTTTTCATTTTGATGTCTAAGAGAGCCTTTCCTTGTGCTAGAAGGCCTTTAGGGCAGAATTAAAATTTTAAATTAATTAAATTCTTTTCATAGGATATATGAGATCCTGCATTTAGCAGCAGAGCAGAATACTCGCTATGAAGGTGGAGGAGGCAACCTGTAAAGACAGACAAGACTAAAACAGCAAACAAACAAATCAAAAGCCTAAACAGGTGGCATTTAAAACCCTGCTCATAGACTGAATGTCAGACAAATGAACTGTGAGAAAGATAGTAAATCATCATTCAAATTCTCTAATTATTCAAGAATCAAATTTCTAATTCCTGCACAATTTCTAATCTGTAAAATCCAGAAAATTTCAACCTCTATGTCAAAGAGCTATTTGGAAAGGGATTCCAGAACTTTATTCCTACAATGATCACAAATCTTCTAAATTTCATTTTGAAAATCCTACCAGAATGCGACATTATTTCTTCATCCCAAGGACTTACCTTGAATGCATTTGTAGAACACTTCTGCAGCTCCCTCTAATGTTCTGTTTCCCCAAACTTCCTGAGAACTCTTGGTGCCTTGCAGTTTCTGCTGCTCTTTAGACACATGTGAGTGTTCTAAGTGAAGTTTTGCAATGGTTTCTGTTAACGATTCATTGTATTTTCTTAAATTACCACTATTTCTTCAACATCTTTATCTGCTTCTGTCTTGGATGCTTTAGCTCTGATCTGGTTTGTTTAGGCTTTAAAACTGCTCCCACAAATATGAGTCTTACAATAGATTATCAGCTGTGCTTGTACCCTGTCGGGATTGTTGTAATTCCCTATGACTGATCAGGCAATAAAATTTCTATTTCTGCTTAATCTTTTCCCTGCTCTGCAGTTACTTGGTCTGATGGGCATCGAGGAAATCCAGGTTTCTTTGGCAGTTCCTCAGTGAGTTAAGTCCAAGCCTTTTGGCCTTGTAGATATATCTATAATTCTAAATAAAAGAGGATCAGAGAGCTCATGCAAGAGCTGAGATAATTCAGTGGAATTCTCTTATTTAACAGTGTAGGCATAGAATAACATCTCTTTCTAAAGCAACCCTTTACATCCCTTGTTATATGAATGAGTTGCATTTTAAGGGATGATCTACTGGGAATACGTTGATAATCTGAAGGGTTAGAGAGACAGTGTTTAATCATTTGTGGAAATCACTTTGTGCCTGGAGACTCTTGTGTTACTGTCCTTGAAAAGAAAGGCTCCTTCTCAGGAAACTGTTCAAATGTGCACAGGCAGGATGATCATGATAAGGGTAGGAGCAAGTGGTATTTAATCTGAGTATTTTTTTTCCCACCTCCTTTTTGGTTATGATGTTTCAACTATTTTACAACATACTGACGTGTATTTTGCCATGTCAGTACCCTAAAAATCTCAGGATTTCATAAAATATCTCTGAAGCTGAAACTCTCAGGTAATTGATGATAATGGTTTGAAAAATATACCTGCATTTACAGCATGTGACTATGTGGGGCTGAAAAATGGCAGGATGGTGCAGCAAAATGTCAGTTCCATGAAAAATAGGCAGAAATTTTCAATGAAAAGAGCACTGAAAAATAAGACAGCTCATTAAATTTTTTGGGTGATGTCAGCTGCTAATCTGAACGCTAAGAAAGTAGCCTTGATAATAAAAGGTAAAGCTGGCAGGTAAAAGTAGTGGGTTTATTTAAAAAGAACAGGGGGAGCCACTCGGAAGCTGAATGAATCCATAAAGCTGAACACAAAACCTCCTGACCCCTGTGAACAAACACTGGGGATGTTAAATACAGAAATACATATTGTGTAAATATAGGTTTGAATTATTCTGGGAAAACCTGGAACTTGAGAGAAGCTGTGTGAAATATCTCTTATGAATGTTTTCCTGGTAAGAAATAAACTTTTAGGTCAACATAAAATATTTGTGAAAGTTTGCTGGATTTGTCCAATAGGAATATACTTGGTGGCATCCTGACACCATTTTTTTGTGATTATTTTTCTTTGCAGCCACCAAACATAAAAAAAAAAAAAACATTATTTAAACAGCTCTATTTTTTGGCACATATTTCACATACAGATCGTATGTCTGGCACAATTTCTTTATTTTTATTCTCTGGTTAATAAAAATTTTCCCTGAATCTGTAATATATGTTTATAATGAATCTCAGCCCTCACCCATATATATTTTCTACTCAAATAACAATAATGATCTGGAGGAAAGACACAGGATAAATTACTGTATTAGTAATATATTTTGAAATTGTGTGGGAATTCATGCATATTTTAGAAACTTGGTCCTGCAGTAGTGTGTAATATCAAACATAATGCCCTGACTAATTACTGTTGGAACTTTTTTACTCATCCCCCTCAGTTTTGTTTAGCTGATATATTCTTCATTTCCTTCCTTAAGCTGAAATGTGGAAATGCCAGGGTTCTTTTGTAAACAGCTGATAAACTCTGTTATAAAAGCCACCAGACTTTTCTGGGGAAAAAAGAAATAAATTAATTGTGAGTTTGATAAAAAACAGCATATGGATAATAGAGAAAATAAAGTTGATCCTGAGACTGTATTTAATGCATACATTAGGGGGAAAAATGCAATAACAGGATGATATGATCTTGGTTATTTCTTAATGTAAACTTTTTTTTTTAATGTGCTCAGAGTGCCATGGTTTTCCAGGAGTGAAGGAAATAAATGTTCATGTTCAATTTTCTGTGCTTGCCTTCCCTGTGAAGGTGGTGAGGCCCTGGCACAGGTTGTCCAGAGAAGCTGTGGCTGCCCCTGGATCCCTGGAAGTGTCCAAGGCCAGGCTGGACAGAGCAACCTGGAGCAACCTGGGCTAGTGGAAGGTGTCCCTGCCCATGGCAGGGGGTGGGACTGGATGATCTTTAAGGTCCTTTCCAACCCAAACCATTCTATCATTCTTCGCACTTGGAAATCAGTGGGCTCAGATATGTGATCTGTGATTTTAGATAGAAAGGAAATCTTGAATTTTGCTTAGGTAGAGGAATATAGATTATTTTTACAAAAATAAGCTAATATTATTAGAAAAAGTAGATATGTTAGAATTTCTAAACCCTGTAGCAGTTTAAGGCAGGATCATATGCTATCAAAAAGGATTATGCATAATTACTCTCTTTAATTAAGTTTTGCTCACTGTTGGAGAAATACACCATTTAGGAAATGCTGACACTTTTTCCTTTTTAAGACATACACGATTAGATGGGATTGCTTTGATTTTCAAGAACTAGAATTCCCTTGCTTTAGCACTTTTATCTGCTTTAGCCTGAGTTTTGCCAAGGAATGCCTGTTTTATTCCAAACACCATTTGAAGGAGGTTCAGAATTATGTGCAATTGATTGTGATTGCGTTTGGAACAAAACATCTGCTGATTTTCACTGAATCCCAAAGGGTTTTCTGCTCAGTGTTTAAACTTTGCTACAAAGGCAGTTGAGGAGAAGTGAAAAGTGCTCTGTAGCCTGGTCTGCAGAGGTTAAAGCTGTTTGTGCACCTGCAGGCAAAGCATGGAAATGGTCCAAGATGTCTAAAAATTAAGTTGTTGTACAGGGATGGATAAACACTAACCCTTCTTCCCACCAAATTTCAAAATCAAGGAAACACCACTGCTGTTGGGAAGGTGGAGTGGGAGAGGAGAAAGATTCTCACCTGCTGGAAAATGTTGTCAGCTCTGACCCTTTGGTACAGAGGTTTTTCCCTTGGTTCTCTCATTTGTGCTGTGACAGCAGAACCAGCTTGAGACTCTGTAAAGTTGGTTTCTTACAAATTGCTCTGAGCTGCTGAAGCCAGTTTTTACTGCTAGGGCAGAATGAAAGGCTGGAGTGTTCCTTGGGCTGCAGAAAGCACTGGTAACCTGAGAGCCTGAGTAAGAATAATTTTCCATATTTTGTTAAATGGTTGAAGTTGCAGAAAAATGAATACATTTTGGACACACAAGGTTTTAATCACTTACAGAAACTGAGTTTCAAATTTGTAATATTAAAGGCAGAAGCTGAGCCTCTCTTCTTGAATAACATTACCCTTCATTACCTCCCGACATGTGGAATTAGCTTGGAAAAAATAATGCAGCAGCAGCAAAAAAGTTATGATTCTTACTGTCTCTGGTTCATCTTCATGAGATTTTTTTGTTTGTTTGTTTCTTTTGGTAACAGACAGAAGAAAAATTGCCTGTAATGCAGTTGAGACATCACTGCTAAGTTAAAATTACTAAAATTAGCTCTCCAAATTTAGATCAGGCACATTATTACCTACCTTTTACAGTGACCACGATGTTTTAACTCGTTAAAAGCAGAAAACTGCTTGATAGCAGCAGCTGAGCCATCAGAAAATATTAAGGAGGATGATTCTCTTAGTTAATTTGAAAACAGCCTGCAGTCCAGAAAAGAAACTTCTACTCCAAAATCCTCATGAATTTTTCTCAAGTTGGATAGAATACTTATTACTGGGGTTGGGTGGGAATTCTTTTCAAATTGGCTTATCCACTATATAAAAGCAAGTTTTTTCCCTCAGAGTGGACAAAATAAGAGAGTTTGTTTAGTTATTTAATAAATGAAGAGCTTCTATTCTGCAAGTAAACATTAGACAGCTTATAAAAAACTCTCAGAGAGCTGCTTGAAGCTCATGGTGTTGGCATTTGTTCTGTTTTCACCCATATTTAGGGAGCTTTATGGAAGCCTGTGGTCTGATACACTGACTTTGGTCTGGAAAGCAGTATTGTCAGTCTGGGTGTGGATCTCATGGTGGAAGGAGCACAAGATGGTCACATTTTGCCATTGTACACTCACCTTGCACATACTGATGTGTATATATAGAGAGCTGGGCAACAGAGACTTCAATACCTTGAGGAAAAGAGCCATTTATTAAAGCAAAAACGGAATTTTGGTTAATACAAGAGTGCACTTCTAATGTGAAGAAGAGCTCGCTAAAGCCAATGAGTGATTCTGGAAATGGATAAAAATGCTTCAAAATACTTGAGAATCTTTCACTAGCATATTTGGGCATCCAAATTCCAATTTGAACTGCATTTCTTAAGAGAAAGAACTGCCACTTGAGCCCTCTCAGCAGCATATTTGGCATTTGTCAGGACTGAAGATGGGCTTCAATTGCACTGCATAAATCCAGGGGAAGAACATGAGTTCAGTCCAGTATGCCTAATTATACCACTGTAGATGAATGCAGTCTCTGCCCTATTTCATATTTGGGATTTTTCAAAGGAAGATTTATTCCTGGCTGGAATGTTCATTTGAATGCCAGTGTCGAATGTCAGCTGGAGAGTTCAATGTTACTTTGAGTGTCAAATGTTAGTTTGAGTGGTTGTAGTTTGAATTTGGGTTCCTCTAGCCCATGTAGATGAAACCAGCATTTCTCAGGCTGTTGAAACACTGCAGGGTTTTTTTTTTCCCCCGCCATAAATCATGTGAATTCAAGTAGAACATTAAGACTTTCAACTTGACTGTGTTTGCGTTTAAGCCTTTCTCTTGAAATGAGATCGAGATATTAAATTTAAATCACCTCTGTGCTCCCTTCTCAAATTGAATGCTTGCCTAAACTGGGAATAACAGAATGTGAAAATCAGCTGTTCCTCTGTGAACTTCTGGAATGAGTAATGCTGATCTTAAGTACACCAGTGTTTTCTCAGCATCTCTCCTGTTCAAATATCCTCAGCACAAGTCCGTTTGCCTTTATTTATTTTGGGCTTTGACACCTAGGAAAAGAAAATTTAGGAATTTGACCTCAATTGATAAATTGAAAAATATTTTTTTTTGTTTGAAATTTTAATATTTAAGTAATCCTGAACAGCTCAATGAATATCTGTGTGTGATGTTATATATTTTTTTAAATTCTAATCAAACAGGTGACCATGCATCGCACCAAGATATTTCCAGCCTAATTCAAATGGCACTCTTGTGTTATCATGCAGTTCTGTGTGATTTTACCTCGTTTCTTGATGTGTTTCTTAAGACTGCAGTGTAATGTTCGTGTGAGTAGCAGTTAATATCCTGCAGACAATTTGTCTGTCATTCCCTCAGAAAAGGTGCTTCCTCAGATGGGAGCTGCCCAGGGTAAGTTATATTTCCATTGCCTCAGAAATGGAATTGATTTCCTTGTGCTTACACAAATAAATATTTTCAACAGCTGTTACCCCAAAACCACTGAGCTCATTTCTCCTGTCACTCACACTGCTGTAAATCAGGATTAATTCTCCTGTGCCAGGTGACCCTGTAATGCTAAATACACAGAAAGATGCAATGATTTGATATAGCAGAAATAAATTTTTGGAGAAAGGCAGAGGAAAAAGTAGGATTAAAGCTTTTAGCACTGAGAAGTTGGAACACGTGCTGCCACTTGGGACCTGTTGTCTCTGGGATGAACCCCTGTCACACGCTTGGCTCAGCCCCACTGTCAGAGCACTGGTTCTGCTCCTTCCCCTGCCCTTTCAGCTGGCAGGAGGCTGTCAGCAGGGCAGCTGTCAAGGGCTTTAAAGAGCTAAACAAAATAGTAATGGAAAGAAAATAAAGATTTTAAAGATACATATACATATATATATATATGTATATATAAAAGAAAGCATTAGCTTCCTGACAGTGGAAAAAAAAAAAAAGTGTATTTAAGAGCTGAAACAAAAAATACTCACCTGACTCTTTGGCTTATTGTTATTCTGGCTTCATTCTAATGCAGTTCCTTCCTGTTCAATATCAGTTTATAAAACTGTGTTCACTGACCCCCAATAGCTAACAAATCCCTCTGTGCAGCTAGATGAATAAATTCCAGTTTGTGGTAGTGCAAATGTATGCTGATGGCTGTTCAGTGAATACAAAACACATTAACCATTTAAGAGTTTTGTCTCAGAAGAGTAAAAGAACATAAGATTGGTGTATTTCTATAATACATTACTCATTATTTCTGGTAGCAAGGATAAATACATTTTTTAATATAGACAATGACATGCTCTTTGGTCAGCAAATCAGGCCTTTTTAATGCCAGTGAAAGAAAAGCTTTAGTGATCAATTGTCACATTTAGAAAATTCTACTTTTTTATTTCAATACATGAGTGGCTCTATAGAGTCAGTTCTACATAGTGTGTTGAACATTTCTGGAATGCCATTGTGCAGATGGAGAAGTGAAAACAGAAACATTTGTTACATTTGTGGATTGATTGCGGAATTCATTTCTACCTCAGTTTTTAAAAGCTACAATCTATTGACCAGAATGTGTTCTATGAGCCAGGGCTGGAGTAAATCACTGCAGCTTTGCTGCTCTACATGAGCTGGGGATCTTCAGCTTTGTCTCAGGGGATGGATTGAATGAAGAGGCTTCATCATTTTGTGTGAGGCTTGGTGGGGTTTGTCTCTGTACTTCAGAATTATTGAGTGAGACAATGAACAGAATCTTCACGGAGCAAGTGCTGGATTGTTTGTGTTTATAGCTGTACTTGAACCCCCTTTATGTCTTGCTCTCACACACATAAGTTAAAGAATTAATATTTAAAATTTGCTAACTTTTCTAATGTGTTCAGGGTTTCTGTTGCTGTTTCTCGCTGTGAGAAGAGGGATTGACTTTCAGATAAATAGAATGGAGTTGACTGCAATCCACTTTAAATAACATGAATAGTGATCAGAACTTTCAGCATTATTTTTGCATTGTTTGGGGAGTCAGCTACTACAGACATCTGAGTAGAGACAGCAATAACAACACATTAAACACATCAGAGGCACCAGCATGTCAACTGTTCTGCTGATACAAAGAAGCACTTTGAGAGAAAGAAAAATCCTTCAAAGATATGTTTTAGTTTTATTTTTTCTTTGCTCTCCCAAGTGCATAAAGATATTGTAAGAGCCTGGGTAACATGTGGCAATTTAATTTAAAAGATTAATTTTTTAGACTCAACCAGTAATCCTTTGTGGTCGGGTTTCAAGCACAGAAATGCACATGCAAAAATGACAGTATGAAGGGATTTCAAAACTTCTTTTAGCTTAAAAGGTCACCTCCACTGATGGTATCATCTTGGTAGATCCCATTTTAAGGTTTTTTGGTTTGTTTGGTTCTTTTTTTTCAGGTCCTAGATTTCTGTGAATTTGTATAAGGAAAAATAGTCCTAATGGATGCAAACAGTCTTCTTGCTGTGCAGTAGGTAAATGTGATTTTTCCTTGTTCTGTTCACTCACAAATTTGAACAGACCAGACCTAGTTTAGCTCACAATGAGTCTGCAAAGGAGAAATGTGCAGGGGGGGTTTATGGGGTTGGGATTTTTTTATTTTCCTGTTGCTGTCGTTACTCAGTCTCTTAATATACATTTGAATGGCCCCTGAGCACAGGCTGGTTGCACATTCCTTACAGTCAGTGCAGTAAATCTGACCTCGTCACACACTGCTGCTGTTTGTTTTCCCTAATTAAATGTTCCATGTGCAGGAACAGAAATCCATACAACTGCTATCAAAGCAGGCTCTAAGTGAAACAAACACCTGCCAGGAGTGGTTTAGGCATAGTTCATCCTGCCTTCAGACAGGACCATCATCTGTCAGCCTTCCCTTAGGCTCCAATTTCCACAACTTGTGGTAGCATTATATTAATATCAGTGTAGAGGCATGGATGTTCCTGTGGTATCTGCTCTCCTGTCAAAACTGATCAAACTTAGCCACAGTGTTCCCAACATTGAAATAAACCTGATTTGCCTACTCCGAAAGAAAGACAGAGGGTTATTCTCCAGTTGCTTCACAGATAGGTGATCTGTGGGTTAAAAAAAATAAATACATGTAGCATCCATCCCCTTACCTTGACATATTATTGAGTGAAATTATCAATTCTCAAAGCAGCATGAGAGAAACCTTAATAATGATCCATTTTATTGTATATGTCCTTGCATTTTCTTTTTTTTTTTTTCCTTCATTTTTTTTTCCTATTCCACACTGACATCTCAGAAATCATTTAATCTAAAGACAGATCTTGGAAAACTGAATGATGACCTGTAGTGTGATGAAGGATAACTTCCTAATAACACGGGGAAAACCTACTCTCATCATTCATTCACCTGTGGCTAATTTTACAGGTGATTTACAGAAAAATTCTTACAGAAACCAGAAACCAAAGTGCTGGAGCTGCTCCTTGGCCAGTGCAGGGTTTCAGACATCCAGGGGAATGTTAAAAGTATTAATTTCAGCATATCTCAATGGTCAGGAGGCCCTGTGGAAGCAAACTGAAACATCTTCCAGCTCCAAGCCTGTCCTCATGTACCCAACACATGGGGCAACTCTCCTGCTTCCCAGCCAGAGGTTCTTCAGATGGGCAGTTCTTGCTGTGGTTTTTTAGGGAGAAGGATTTTCTTCTCAGAGACAAGCAGTTCTGTAAATACCAGACAGTATGAATCGTGGTTTCTTAGAGATTTGTAGTTTGTGGTCAAGTGTCAGATCCAAGTGAAGCTTTTCCCACAGATTTTAAGAAATTTCCCGGCTACTCAGATTCCCCAGTGTGGCCCATGAGGTAAACTCTTTCCTCAGTGAGGCATTAGGAGGGTAATAAGGTTTGTGTCCTCGAAACAGTTGCCTGTTTTCACTGAAATTTAATTTTCATAAAATTTTGATTTTTCATTGAATTTAATTTTCACTGAGGTATTAATTTTCTCTGATTTGTATTTTCTTTGCCTGAGTCTCTTGGTTCTTTTACTCAGAGTTCGGATTGAAAGGCAGGAGACACAGAGTTTATCTTCAGACTCAGGTGTTTATTATTCCTTATCTATAGTACAGCTGCACAGAATGTGCCTCTAAGTTAACAAGGTGAAAATGGCCCCCAAGTGCTCCCTTCCAAGGTCTTTTAAAGCCCAATCTATCCAATTAAGGAATGCCAACTAATTTATTTTTACTTATAATCCAGTAACTAATCATTCATGTTCCGCACTGCCGGTTTTTTGAACCAATACCAGACCACCCAGATTTGTGAAGAAGAAAGAGGAAAGAACAACTAACCTACACCCAAAATCCTCCATCTTGTTACATATATATATTACTATATCCCATAAACCGAAATTTTCTACATCTCTACGTGTTCCCCCCAGTGATACAACTTTAATTGCACAGCAACAATCTCAGTGCTATCACATAATCTGGGAAGCCTTTCCCAAGGCCTCAGGTCAAATGCAGTGTGCTTCTGAGGATCATTGCCTGTCAGCACTGAAAGACCTAAATTCTGTGAACTCAGGGTTCCAACACTGAGGCGTCTCTGTTCTTTTGAATTAAATTAATCAAAGGCTTAAAAAATTAGTAAGGTGGACTGGTGGAGACACCCTCTGCAGCTTCGTCGTGGACCTACTGGCCTTTGACTTTCAAATGGCAATTTGCAAAGAAGCCTAAACTCATACTGATATTGCCATTAAAACTAACAACAGAGACAATTGACTTATTATTCTCATCTCTGCATGCCAAGAGGAGTATAAATCAAAGCACAGTGAATGAAAGGTATCTGCAGTTCTGTTTAGAATTTTGATGTCAGCTTTGATTTCTTAAATATATGTTTGTTTCCATTTTTTGTTTAATGCTGAAAGTCACATGAAGAGCTCTTGATATGAAAACTCATTATTGAAAACCAGTTGTGTGTGAGCTGCATTCAAATGTTTTTGGTTTTTTTTTTTGAGGAGTCAAAGAAAAAGTCAAAAGCATGACTTTAATACACAATAAATAATCTGGGTTTTGTTGAAATGGTTTTGGATATTTATCAGCTAATGATGATCCTTTGCAAAGGTAATCAGCTTTCATACACAGAATTACAAACATGTGACAACTGGGACAAAAATGTGAGACTGGCTCGGAGTGTAGTAGTTTTTAATCAAATAAACCACATGATTGAGTTCACAACTAAGGTGAAATTTTCCACATTTACTATAACAAAACCAAAATTCTATGCAAAACCCCCTAAGAGTGCAGTCTTAAATTAAAAGAAATTACAATTTGAGGATATGCGTTCCAGCACATTGAATAATTAATACTGTGGGGATTTTTTAATGTATTCCCCATTTCAGAGGAGGAGAGAGACCTAAATGTAAAAGCATTTTTTCTCACCCCACTGTCATATCCTAAACTCTAACAACAGGTTGAGGTTTCTCAGTGCCACCTTTTTGGCCAACATCTTTTTAATAGATATGAGAGACCATGTGTAATATAGAAGAGGTGATTTAGGCTAAAACTCTGCTTGGGATCATGTTTGTAGTTGAAAAAGGGGGATGAGTGTGTGCAAGTGCTCAGCTCTGTTTTCTGGCTGTGGTTACCTTACTGGTAATTAATGCAGCTGCTGGTGAACAACTGTATGTAGGAAATCTCTTTTTCTGATCATACAAAAAGGATGGACAGTGACAGGACAAAAAGTCAGGAATCATTGACTGACTAGATTTTATAACACAAAACTCAGAAAATACCTCATATCAGCATACAGTTTTTCTGCTAAATATTCTGTATATTTGTTTTTTGGTGTCAGATACTCCTATTGTAAGAATAATTAGCGTAAATATGACTTTTCCAAGAGAAAAGGGGATTTATTAGCAGGAAAAAGGGCTGCTAAGCAGACAAGTAAACTAAATGATGTTTCAAGCCAATCTGAGCTCTCTCCATGTCAGGGTTAAAGCTGGCAGGAGGAATGGAAAAAGGGAACATCCAGTTCTGTCGCCTTGTCTACACATTCTGGTTCTGGGCAGATGACTTAGTTTTGCATTCCTGTTAAGCCATTACTAAATTATTGTAAAAACATTTCATAGACTATTCTCGCACAAAAATTGGATTCATGTAAAATCAGTCTTTCTCTGAATGGGATTTTGTAAGCCTTTAAAATATCACTCCAAATTAAATTTCTTCACTCACCCCTAGGAAGGAAATCGGCCGTCTGATTGTTTCTGTGGCTTTCCTCCAACAGGTCCATGTCTCCTCTGTGCTGAGCTCTGCAGATGTGGTTTCACCTGAGCAGGGCAGAGGGGCAAAAACATCTCCCTCAGCCTGCTGGCAACTGGTGAAGCCGTGCTGGCTGTCCTGAGTAAACTCCCTGTTCTCCATGTGCCTTAGCAGAGCTTCTAGGAGGATCTGTGCCAGGATTTTCCAGGCACAGAGGTGAGGCTGACAGGGTGGTCTCACAGGGTTCTCCTTTCAACCCTTCTTAAAGATGGGAGAAATGTTTCCCTTTTTCCAGTCACCTGGGACTTCCCCTGACTGCCGTGACTTTGTGAGTGTCTTGGAGAGTGGCTTGGCAACTGCATCAGCTAATTCCCTCAGGACTCTGGGATGCATCTCATTGGATCCCCATAGACTTGTTCATGTTTGGATTCCTCAGGTGGTCTCAAACCTCATCTACTCTGTCAGCAGCAGGGACTTTGCTCCCCCAGTCCCTGCCTTGCAGTCCCTCCTCTGGGAAGAGAGGTTGTCATTGAACACTGAGGCAAAAAAGTTGTTGAGTGCCTTAATTTCTTCTCATCTGCTGTTGCCAGTTTGCCAGTCTTGCTTATCACAGGGATGCACTTCCTGTGACCTTCCTTTTCTGGCTGACATACCTGCACAAGCCCTTCTTATTATTCTTCACATCCCCTGACAAGTTCAGCTCTATCCACATTGGTCAGCTAAATAAAGTTGGTTCTATCCAACTTGCAAGTTATGTTTCTTTAGGGATCAGTGATTATAATTTGTGCTTTGTTTATACCCTGGGGTGTCTGATATCACACTGTTAATGCCTTCAGAGCTTCTGTTAATGTCTTGAACTTTTCTGAGTTCCAACACAGTCCCCTCTTTTTCTTCAACAGCTGTCAAAATACATCTCCCTGATAATATAACTAACGTTTAATTATCACAGCCTAGTCAGGCATGCATCCATGTTCCAGGGTCACTGAGCAGTTTGCCAAAATAGTGGACTGTTATTAGATAGATGGATTGCTTTGGTAACTACTTGCTATTAATATCTATTAATTACAGCACTGCCAGGGGTGTGTTGTCAAAATTGCTTTATGGGATCGACTCACACACATTGCAGTGTTGTAAATCTTGTTTCCATAGGGTACCAACTGCCCTCTTGCTCCTTGGATATTTCAGGATGCATTGCTCATAATTCATGATAAGTTTTAGTAGCAGTGGCCTTGGCTGCAAATTGACCAGAAAGGATTAATACACAAACTTCAGAGTTTTGTTGATGTACCAGACTAATAAATTCTTTTGGCTATTTTGAACACTTTGGAGCATAACAGTTACTGTTTTTAAAGGTTCTGTTGTCTGTGACAATGTGTCTGACATTTCAGAGATAGTGCTGTAGTTTTTGTTGTGTTCCTCTGCATTCTTTATTCACTGGTGTTTCACTATGAATAGACCAGTTATGGAAGAATGGTGTCTGAAATCCTTTACCTATTATCAAATTAAACAGAAAAGTAACCCAATCCTGCTAACAGAGCTGAAAAAGCACTGAGATGGGTCTCTGGTCTCTGACCTCTACAAAGGGAATTCTTGTCATTGGACATTTTACCTTTGCTTTCTGTGAAAGGAAGAAAAAAGTATGTACCAATGTGATGTAAAACACAGTTTTACCTGTAACTCAGAAAGTCAGTAAATTAATCACTTTTAGCTAGACTATCTAGTCTCAGCAGTCATGTGAGTGATGTGGTTTAGAATAGGATATCTACTCCACAGTCCACCTGAATAGATGGACAACAGGGAACAGATCCCCTTCATCTTTACAAGCTGCTTTCTTGCAGGAGAAGGACTCACTGCGTTCTATCAGTGCAATTGCTCAAGGCCGGTTAAATTTGAAGTACAAATCTGGTCTTAGTTAAGTCCTGCTCTTCTTCTTGGCTTACTCCAGCTGTTGTCTGTTTATTTCTTCAGCAGTATGTGCACATTTATAGAGAGAAAATTCAGAAATTACATCAAGGTAGTGAGCAAATCATTGAAGGGAGGAAGCTGAGTGCCACAGTCTGCTTCCCAGCTCCTGGGGGAGTGAAGCCCAGGAGGGAAGCCCTTTCCTGCTGTCCTCATCTCCCAGCTGGCCAGCTGGGAGGCAGATAGATTCCCCACTAGTTCTACTGTTTAGTTCTATTCCAGCTGAATGGCTCACAAACACACTCTCAAGAAAACAAGGGAGTATCATCCATAATTCCTAAGGGAGTTTCCTGTCACAGCACAAAGCCTTTCCACTGGTTTCAGCTCTGAGGATTAACATCCACACCCACTTTTTTAAAGTCCTTGAATTTCAAGCTATTTAGAGATCCAGTGGAACAGAGAACCCCTGACAGATGTGGGCCTGGATTTTTAATTGTGAGTTTGGATCTTCAGGTCAGAGCTGGGGCAGTTGCTGTCAGGCCCATTAGTTCCAGCTGAGAATGCAGTTGATAGTTCTGGGCAGTGCTCCACTCCAAGTGTCCAACAGCATTTCTTGAATAATTTTACAAATGAAAGTAATCTGAAACCCCTGAAAAAAACTGAAAAAGAAAAAAAGTAAAACTGAAACTGAAGTAATTTCCAGAATTATTTTTCTGAGGTGTTAATTGGAGAAATTGCTCCGAGACAATAACCTGCTCTTTCTTTAATCAATTTGCTTTCTTCTGTTTTCCATAGAGAATTCTTGGGATGATCCTGTTGAGAAATCACAATAACCTGGAAAGTTGGTCTAAATTCAGAGATTGTCCTGCTCTTCTTCTAAAAGGTCTTTAGGCACAGTAGGGGGTTTCTTGTGCTTGCAATCAGGCACATTTATCACAGTTGAGGCTCATCAGTGTAGCATAAAACTTTGACCTGTTTCAGGAAGACAGAGTTTTTTGATCATGTTCCATATATAAAAGGAAAGGAAAGAAAAGAAGAGATGGTATTTACTTCTACTATTTTTTTTTTATTTATATATGAAATCATTACTATTTTCTGGTACTAAAAGCAAAGGATCAAACATATTACGATACCTTTTTCTTCTGTTCTTTACTGGCAGCTCTATAATTGAACATGAGCCAATGTTGGCTTCTTTTCAGTTATGAAAATAGTTAAGTAGAAGGATTTTTCAAGGTGCTTCATTTTTAATCTCCCTTTTATTCCATCCTATAGGCCATAATTATGGCATGCATCAGAATGATCTTGGAAAATGGAGGAGGTTCAGATTGACTTAACACTTCATTGAAATTGTCTAAAATTAGGTTCTTTTCATTTAGAGTTGAGCTTTCTGTACACATGAGGCTTCCAACACTCTTAGGTTTCCTTCAAAAATCTCAGACGAAGACCCGCTGAATTTATTGAAGTCGAGGTACTTGGAACATTACCAAAAGCAGAAATCTTTTAAAGCTCTTCTGAGTAAATCTGATACAGAGGAAGTCTGAAGGGAGTTGGAGCGAGTGGAAAAGCCTCATTCCTGTAGTAAGTATGAGAGAAAATGCTGTTGACCTTTTGAGACTGAAAAGAATTTTTCATGGGTTCAGTGGGCAGCATATAAGACATGAAATAAAACATTCAGCTGTTGTGCTTAAAATGCTCTGTAGCTTTCTAACACCCTGCTGGTACCAATCTCCTTAGATACATATTGGAAATGTCTGAGCAGCTCATCTTAAATATGTTCAGGGTTGGTGCTAGAAATTTTCAAAGCAAACATCAAACTCGGTAAATCAGCTCATTATTAATTTATAAAAGAAATGCCTTTTTTTACCGCTTTTCATGCAGTTAGATTTTTTAATGATGTGAAATGTATGTACAGGTGAACAACTTAAAAATTCATCTCTTATTTAGAGATATAAATGATTGATATAAATGAGAGAAAATTGGCCATATTATCCATTATGAGGTTCCCCCAGGCCATATGGAGTAGGCTCTGAGGGAGAGGCCACAGTCTAATATTTTCATGGCAGTACAAGCTGGCACTTCAGTGCATGATGAGGAACAGGAATCTGCTGCAATGTGTGCTCTCAGTGACATTTTGATTTTTGGCACTTGTTTGTGTATGTGCAAAAACATCCTGTCTAGTGATAAATAGAGTTTTGCTCCTAATAGAATGCTTGAGTGAGTACAGCGAGGATAAATAAGTTGAAGATCTTGGGTAACTTGGCTTCAACTCTGCTCTCCCTTAGAAAAAATTCTCTTATTTGTGGCTCCATGAATGTCACTGGGCTGCCTACAGCAGTACCAACATTAATATATGTCACAATTTTGAAGGATTCAGAGATTGAAACAATATCTGGATAAATTACTAAGTGAATGGATAAATAATTTCAAATAGTTAAGGTACCACAGTTCAGCAAGTTAGGTCTCATCAGCTGAACAGGATGATTATTTGCTTGGCTTTAGTCCCCTGTGAGTGCTACAGAAGTCTCTGACTTAAACCACCTTCAACTCAAGCTGAATCACTCAGAAAGTTTCAGCTTCTCAAAGGTGTGGTGTAGACACATAATTTTACCAGTGTCTTGGGTTTGTGTAAGTTACTCTGCAATTTCCTAAATAAAGAACAACTTGTTGCAATTTTTTTCCTCCTCATACTTAATTAAGCAATTAATTACAGTGAAAAAAAAATAGAGAAATAGAAAAATATGAATAAAAACAATTTAAAAAGAAATCACAGATTTACAAAAGCTATGGAAAACTAAGAAACTAAGATAGAAATAGATTGCATTCTCTGCCTTGGCATGGTTAAATGGTTGAGGAAGCTGAACAGAGCTTTTTCGGTATCATTTCTTCTAAGCAATTTATGGTGGGAAAAAGGAATAAAAGGAAAATGTTAAAAAACAGAATATTCTGCAGCTTTTGTGTTGCTATTGCTCTTTTGCTGTAGCTTATACTGCTCCCTTTTTTTACATTTTTGCTCTAAGCAATAGATTTTTCTTTTGGGCCTTTTCACTTCCGTTGAATTCCAAATGGCCATGTTAAATCTTTGAATTTAATTTTGAACCAGAAGACAATGGATTCTGGTAGCCAAAAGAGCACAATACATCTTGATAGTCGTAGTTACCTTTAATAGTACAAAGGGCTCAAGTCAAAAATGGAAATAGTCTCATTTAAAACCACAATGACAGGTAACTACACCTGATTTTAATCATTGTAAAAATGAGGTAAGTTGATATGTAAGGTCCTTGATTACTTCTGTAGTTTGGAGTGCAATTTTGTGGCAGAAATAAAGTTTTTCTCTCCTAAGGGAACAGTTACCACAAAGAGTAATAAAATTTTGCATTAGAAACAAAGTCATTCCCCACCCCAATCTGCTATCCAGCAGGAAACTGAGGTTGAAATACAATGAAACACATGCAGATAAATTTTATAGGAACTGGTCCTGTATGTATTTTAAAAAATTGAAACTAATGGAACTCCTTGCATGGTTAAGGACAGATACCTGGCAAGGTGCAGAACTGCATCTTGGGCTATCAGTGCCACTGGTAGAAATTAATATGGAGGAGTTGGTTCCTGCTTTTTCACATCCCCAGTTCAAGGATTGGCTCAGTGGATTTGGTGATTACAGAAAAATACCGCATTGCTAGAGCTGGATGTTTATTTTCTTGCTCATTACCTCTCCATGCTCTACCAGGACAGGTTTAAGGTGTTCAGCAATTGTTTTGATGGTATAAGAGTAGGTTAGAGGGCCTGAAATTCTGGACAATAATGTTCATCTACACAGCAGTTTCACTGGTATTAAGTTCTCCACGCATTTTTGAGAATGATTCACAGTTCATTGATTTTGGTGTTTAAAATGTGTTCATTGATATAAATACTCTTCAGACAGTTCACATTGATCTCAATAAAATCTTAAGTTCTCCTTAGGCACTCAGTGAGTTCAGTGTGCTCAAGGAACTTAGTAAACAGAAAAAAAAAAAGAAAAATGAATGAATTACCTGGTTGCTTCCACAGCCTCTCATGAAACCTCCCCTTCAATGCTTTGGTGGAGACAGAGCATTTGAAGTGCAAAGGTAAAGGCTTCAAATCGAAGTTCTGATAAATTGGCAGCTAATACACTAATACACAGCCTTTTTATTTTCCTTTCCAAGCTCTCTGCTCCATCCAACCCAGGAGTGGCACGTTTAAGTAATTCCCAACCTCAAAAGTGGCTGTGTTCTTCACAAAACATGTTGTATTAAATATGCCCATGCAAAACAAGTTATAATGAACCAGTAAAACATCTTTTATTTCAGTAATACATTTTTCAACAATCACCAGGGCCAGCTGTAGTCTAAGTTTAAATAATAAACCAAACACATCCGGAGGATGAGTCAACCAGGCACCTGAAATAGCCCCTGGAAGGGACTCCCTTTTTTATACATTGTCCAAAGGGATCAGTTTGGCATCTACTCCAAATGTCTCAGCTAAGTGGGGTGCAATTGTGTCTTAAGTTTTTTTGTTCATAGTTTTAGGTAGGAAAAATATCTGAAGTTGCTGAATTTATAATAAGCTAAAGCAGGGGGAATTACCTTGTGGTTTCTATCAAGTAAGAGCATGCATGTGGACCTTGCTGTGCCAAGAATATTAATTGGTAGTGACTTGACTGTGCATTTGATAACAAAGTCAATCAAAGTAATTAAATCGTGTGGTATCTGGTGATTGAGTGCACCTAAAACTTCTTTGTTTCACAGATCCATGATTATGCACTGAAAAGCAGTCTTAAGCAAGTAAAGACTATTTCTTGCCATGTTTTAAAAATTAACTTTTGGGTGAAGTCATAGATTTGTAGTGCAAAATTCAATTTTATCCAGACTGCATCTGCCGTTGTGGAATTTGCTTATCTCTATGTTTATTTGATTTAATCAGATCTTGCTGTGGTGCAGGCTGGCACACTCCCTGCTGGATTGTGGAATGGTATTGCTGCCTGACTGCTGATGATTTATGCAAGGCTTAAAATATACCACAGAAACTATTAAACTTTGGATTATACATGATGTGTATCATTATTTCTTTAAAACAGATAACTGCAATGCTCTTTGCTATATATGTAATGTAGCAGTACGTTATATTTGTACTCCTGTGTTAATGCTAACTCCCAAAATGATGTACTGAACTCTATTTTACAAAAAAAAAGGGGAAAAAAATATTTCTCTGGTTGTGCCTGTATCCTTCTTGGAAAAACAGGGCACTTTGCAACATCCAAATATTGTCTCATCAGATTCTATTTAAAGAGTAATTAACAAACACAAAGAAGAAATAAGTTTTACTTTTGCTGATTATATCTGCAAAGTTCCCTTCCAGAGGAACTCAAAGACCTGCTTTATAGTTTGATGGTCATTTCATGAAATGACACCCCGCCCCCTTCAGTCACATATTTCTATCTGCAAAAAAAGTAAATGTTACATCTGAAGTCTTAGGACAAATTCTTATCATGTTCATCACAAAATGTAAGGGCAGTCTGAAAAGCCACTTAGTTCTAATACAGGGAGGTGGCACTTGCTAAACTTAATATCATTTACTAGTTTTTAAGTCTGTAATTTACATTCATGTTAATGCATTCTAAATATTATCCTGCTTAGCTGTTTTTTCTGGTGAAGATGAAAGTGGTTTGTTTGATGTGTGCAAAGAATTGACTAGAGAAAATGGTAAATTAATTGGAAGATGTCAGCTCAGGAGAATGTTTTTGACATGAGGGCTCTGAAGCTGTTAACAAACAGACCAACTCATTTGTCTCATCATGAAATGAAAATAAAAATCACAACATTATGATAAAATCTTGACTAGGAAATACCTGCAAGACTCTTTGAAGCCTTGGGTTCTTTTCTTGCCTGGGCTTTGGCACTATGATAAATGCAAGCCACGCTGCACAGAACTGGAAGTGAAATAGGCTATATGCAGAACAGATGGATCAGGGCTAAGGCAGGGATGTGCACTGCAGATGAGAACAGATTAATACCACAAGGGGAGACTGGAGGAAAACTGGAAAGGTGGGGGCATTTGAACTAATTCATGAATCATTTCCAACTGATAGCTATGCCTTCAGGCACAGTGAATAATATGAAGGAAGCATATTTAAAATTTTATAAGTTTATTTTAATAAAGATTAGAATAAAGAGCCATAATTTTGGATGATTAAAAAACCATCCTGTATTTCCCCATCCCAAAATGTACCTTTGTGATTTAAATATCACAGTGTGCACTGTGTTTAAATATGGACATGAATTGCTGTTTGAAAAACCCATGGCAGACTCATGGAGTTGGCACAAAGCTTTTGGGAATGGATTTTTTTTTGGAAGAGCTCTGTGATCTTTGTGCTCCTCCACTTGAATCCAAGCCACAGAGATGCAGCTCTGCTTTGTCTGGAGACACAGTCTGATTTCTAGATCTCATTCAGATGTCTCTCCAAGTCTTTATCTTATCCAAGTAGCCTTCAGTCTTATGAGGTTCCCAAAGCTGTGCCAGGGCAAGTAAATGTAGATTTATAGAGCTTTGAACAAGATCTTCAGTCCTGTGTTACAGAACAAGGCTTTCAACAGGGATATTTCACATCACTAGGTTACTTTACTGTTGCTAATGGATATTTTACTGTGGGGCAGACAAACGCATAAAAAGAAAAAAGTCCAAATGAAATTAAAATTATTTTAACAAGATTTTAACATAAAACCATCAGAAACAATGAAGATATTTGAGGGATATGTAACTTCCTTGTATCAGTGAAGGTATCGGTTTTTCTTATGGGTTGAAAAGCATGATTCCACATCTAAGAACGTCAAAAATCCTTCATTTTGCAAAGCTCAGAGTGTGTGGATGAGCCTGATCACTTGTGTTAATAATGAACATGGTTCATAAGAGGAAAAAGAAACTGAGAAAAGGAAATGTACAGATAAATGTGAGGCTGTTCTGCGTTCCCGCTATGACTGCTCAGCAGATAATTTCCAAGCTATAGAGGAGACCATGAAACACTTGACAGTGAAGGAAGATTCTGAGAGAAAGGTAAAGAAGATGGGTAGTTCTGTTTGCTAGTAAGGAAGTCATCTACGTGGGTTTCTGTTCACCAGTGCAGAAGATGTATTATTCCTATGGTATAAAATTCTTTTATTCCAGGCAAAGCTCGGTGAGAGCAGAGAAAGGTATCAAATGGCTCACTTGCCTAGAACTTGATTCTCATCCTGATGATTTCATGATTTCATTGCAGGTTGCAAATCTGGCCTGCTCTATCTCCAATAATGAAGAAGGTGTGAAGTTGGTCCGTATGGCAGCCACACAGATTGATAGTCTGTGCCCACAGGTGAGTTAAGATTCCTGCTAAAAAGTACTTGAGAACTCTTTTAGCACTTAAAAGCATCAGAAGAGGAGCACAGCCTTGTCTGTGTCATGAGATTGTTGCCTGATTTCCACAAACTGTGAAAAACGCACCCAGGTCTTAAGACCCTTCATATCAAATGCGTTGTAATGCTGTATTTTTAATGCAGTTCATAAAACCTATTTGCTCTTTCCC